>NW_019154105.1:72583705-72590530 GCF_002288905.1 Enhydra lutris kenyoni | reverse complement strand
GTGTGTTCTATCTACATGTATATATATATATATATATATATATATATATATATATATATATATATATATATATATATGTAGTGTCCTGTATTTTCCATTCAAAGGTTGTGGATGGCTAGAGCAGACTCCTGACATCTGAGGAGGATACCCAAGACCTTTGGAAATCCCCAAATTGGTAAATACCACTTTAGTATATAGCCTCTCCCATAATTTTGCTGGAGAATAGAGAAAGGGGTGAAACTGCTCCAATGTTCAGACCATGAGTTGGCGAGGTTCATTTGGCAGCTCAAGTATCTGGTGTCCAGTCTCCAACCTTGCAGCTCACTTTAATCAAATTTGTCTCAGCTACACTACAAATAAGTATAAGTCAAGGCCCCCAGGGTCTCTCTGGAGTATTCAAGCAGTGAACTGAAACTTTTAAAATGCCAAGGGACTTCTGTGGACCCCAGGGTCTGTGCTGCAGACATGCAACAGTCCTGGGAAGAATGATGGAGGTCCAGGAGCACAGGGTAAAGCCTCATAGGGCATTCATTTATGTAAGATAAGGCCATAAGATCTATACCTTTTTAAATGGGTTTGTTTTATAGATAAAATATATTCCAAAATATAGGAAACAGGTAGATGGGAGAGATTAAGAAGTTAGCGTGCAAGAAGGACATCAGTTCTTGATTTTTTACACCATCTCCAAGGCTCCTAAGACTTTGTCTAGTCATGGGGCACTGGGTGGCTCAGTCAGCTGAGCTTCTGCCTTCGGCTCAGGTCATCATCCCAGGGTCCTGGGATTGAGCCCTGAGTTGGGCTCCCTGCTCAGTGGGGAGCCTGTTCCTGCTTGTGCTCTCTCTTGCTATCTCTCTCTCTCTCTCTCTTTCTCTCTCTCAAATAAATAAATAAAATCTTAAAAATAAAAAAAAGACTTTGTCTAGTTATGACCCAGCCCTGGGGCTGCAGACCCAGCTGGGGAAATTCTCCCTCTGCTCAGAGGAAGGCACTGCAAATCATTTCTGTTCATGGAGGAGCTTGGTGGGCCGCTTAGATTCTGGACATCAGAGACCATCTGAACATAATCTCAGGCAACGCCGTATGTGGAAATACAGTCTGGTGCGGACAGAGCATGCTAGAAAGGAGAAGAAAATGGGATTGGACTAAGAAGATCTTTGTTCCAACAAGGACTTTGCTCCTGACAACCTCACCTCCCTGAACAGGTGTTGAACTCCCGCCAAGTCCAAGTTCACTGTGGAGCCAACACTACCCTGGAAGGCTGCTGGGTTGTGAGAAAGAAATGAAAAGGAAGAGTGGGAAGGCATTCTGAAGGCTTTAGAAGGCAAGGTGTGTGTGGAACTTTCATGGTGTTGCTGACATCCCAGCTGGGCGGGCTGCTTCCCTCTCAGGTCCTAGAAGGCCACAAGCAAGGGTGACTTGCAGATTTGGGGATTAAATCAGAATGTGTTTGTCTTTGTGCTCACACCCAGAGGTTAAAATGAGATGATGAAACATCAGGAAAGCTGTTCACAGAGTTTTCAAATCCTTGAAAGCTTTTGTCCCTTCTTGTCCCCACTGGCCATCGCCCAACACTTGATGTGGAGGAGAGAGAAAAACACTGCATTTTGTGCCTCTCTGCCACACAAAGGGGGCCCCTTGCAGAGTCCCCCCTAATGTCTCTAGACCTCCATTCCTTCACTTGTCAAACTGGAAATCTGGGGCATGCCTACCTCCTACAGCTGCAATGAGGATTCAATTCAATGGTATGTTTGCATGCCATCAAGTATAAAGCCTTTTGCAAATATCAGGTATTATTCGGCAAATTTATTGTTCACTATGGGCTCCATTGCGACTTAGTATAAAGAAGGGGAAGGTAGATCAGAGATCCGAGTGAATAAAAAGGAACTTGAGAGTTGTCTCTAGATTTTCCAAATTTGTGCTGCTTTGTCTCTCTCACCATGAACTGAAGTTTAGCTGTAAACTGAAGATCTATTTCACTGCCAGGAAAAAGAAACATTTGCACATCAAAATGGATGAATCTCAGTATGTTTTGTGTGTAAAAGAAAGTCTCAAAAAGGTACACAGACTATAATTCCATGTATATAAAATTCAGGGACACGTGCACACCAATAACTGCTTAGTGATATGCAGTTCTATGGTATAATTAGAAATAAAAATGCAGGAGTGGGAACATGCTGGGGGGGGCATAAAGGGTATCATCAAAGGTACAGAAATGTATTCCTTAAAGTAGGATGGTGTATGACCATCTTATTATTTTCTTTTAAACTTAGTTTATCGGGGTGCCTTGGTGGCTCAGTCTGTTGAGTGTCTGCCTTCGGCTCAGGTCATGATCTCAGGGTCCTGGGGTCAAGTCTGCCTCCAGCTCCCTGCTCAGCAAAGGGAGTCTGCTTCTCCCTCTGCCTCTGCTGCTCCCCCCACTTGTGCTCTGTCTCTCTCTCTCTCAAATAAACAAATAAAATATTTTTTTATTTTAATCAACTAATTTTTAAATTTTAATCAACTAACTTCAAATATTTGTGAAAATATTTGAAGTTAGTTGATTTTATTTTATTATTTATTTTTTTAAGGTGTATTTATTTGAGAGAGAATGTGTGAGCAAGCAAGGAGGTGGGAGGGAGGGCCAGAGGGAGAAGGAGTGAAAATCTCCAGCAGCTCCCTGCTGAGTCCAGAGCCCAATGCCAAGATCATGTCCTGAGCCAAAATCAAGAGTCCAAATCTTAACTGACTAAGTCACCCAGGTGCCCCCAAACTTAGTTTAAATAACAATAATTTAATAGGGATATAGTTACTTAAATGGTATATATCAGCATACTTGTATATATGTACACACAGAATATCTATAGTATTTATATATATACGTAATATATATATACTCTCAGTATTTATGATATACATAATAAAAAATTTTTAAAAGATTTCCCATGTGTCTTAGAGTCACACTATAATAAAATTTATTGACATAATTCTTTTTTTTTTTTTTTCCTCCTAGTTTGTAGTTCGTGGCTCAGCTTGGGCCATAATAAGGCTCACCATGCCCCAACTCCCCACTCCCCATCTACACCCCGCTCATTAGGTAGGTCTCAGTTTCTCACTTGTACCCAGCACTTGCTGCCTACCCCAGGGACTTGGCACCTGCTACTCCTCTGCTCTAGGGGCTTTCTCCCCAGTCTCTCATCGTCTGGGTCTCAGTTAAGCCATCATTTCTTTTAGGAAGTCTTTCTGCTTTTTCTGACTGCATCAGATTCTCCTGTGACAAACTTCCAGAGTATCCTTCTTGTCTTCTTCCTGAAATTCATCATACTTGTAAATACATAAGTTATGTCTTTCCAACAGACTGGAACCCCTAGGAAAGCAACGCCGCATCTGTTTGGCTTACTGCTGCATCACTGATGACTAGCGGGTGAGCATCTCGAGAGCATGCAATAATATGTGTTGAATGAATGAATAATGAATGGAGGGAGGGGTGGACGGGTGGGTGGATAAACCGCAAAGCCGGAGGATTCCCACCGGCAGGTATGAATATGAGGTTATAAAATAAATTTTATCGGCCATACTTTGGGCACTGCTTTACCTGCTCTTTCCTTGGAGCTCAGTGAACAGTTAGCACCAGCTTTAAACACTAAAGGAGTTGTCTCCAAGACTGACCTTCATTGCATTTAATCGGGTCTAGCCGTTGTTTCCCCCTGGTTCCAGTGAGTTGGGATTGGCATGGTGATGTCACTTTAAATGCCTCTCTGGGGTCTTTCTTTCACAGCTCTGTTTAAAAAAAAAAAAAAAATGAATAGCAGGTTTCTCTCAGAGAGGGGCATGGGATAATGTATTATCTGAGTTATCACTGTTCAATCAAAAAGTGCATGAAGCAGCCACATAATTCATTTGGACAGCAATCACCACGGAGTTATGCAGGTCTCTCATGTAGGTGATGAAACAGCCAAATTCCCTGACAGTGGTGAATTACTCCTTGTGTCACTAATAGCAATGCCAAAAGAAGTGTCAAGGCTACAGACATGGAGCATGGGAGGCTCTTCAAATTGCACGAGTAAAAATGTGAGATGTTTTATTGCTTTCTTTTAATCTTGATCATTGAGGTTTTAAAATGAAATTACAGGGATGCTAAGCCCGGCCAGTGGGTAGGGTGATTCATTTCTACTTGGCAATGGTATGAGGAGGGTGGCTCCTGTCCAGCCAAGCCTGGGCTGAAACCCCCGGGCCTCGCCATTCCGCCACCATCCCTAGGGCTCAGTTGGCACCTCAAATCCTAACAAAGGCTGAGTGACATCTGGGATTTCTTTTTTCTTTTTCATCCATAATCAAACAATTCAGCAACTATATAACCCTTTTTCTCACGCCGTTAAAATATTGACCTGATGTAATAAAATCTCTGATTTTTAAAAGCCTTGTAGTATGGGAGAGAGAGAAAAAGAGAGAGAGAGAGGCTAAGATGAATTTGAAATCTGGTGATTAGGAAATGTTTTGAATGGCCTTGAGAACTGCAGGTTAAACATTAAATTACACTAATATTCTTGTTTAGTTAAACTTTTTAATGTTTTAAAAAGCCCTTCATAATATTATGGATAAGTAAATTCTTGGGCCTGATTTCAATTTGAGTCAAATTCCAACTAATAATGTTACACCCATAAACCTTCTCCTTAACAGCCCATAACATTAAACTGAAAACAGAATTCTTAAAGCACGCTCTTATGCTGTCTATCCATGAAATAAGCATTATGGACTTTCAACAGATGTCTTTAATAGACATTGTTATTAAAAAGAATATTAAGTAAAATAAATTTAGACTGCTAGTCTAGCACAATTACTAAAGGAATACTGCTGCCTGTTCTGATCATCTCATCTACACTTAATTGGGAGAGAAAAAAATTCTCATAGTAGCCATGTACTCGTTTACCTACCTAGCTCATTATCCCAGATTAGGATTTGTTAGTACCTCCTTGTATGCTCTAGCATAAGCCTCAATTTTCAGGAAATTAAAAGTTGGTCAGGGGAAAGAAAAAAAAAATAGTCCAGTTAACAAGCATCAGTCTAAGAGCAAATTCCTTATAAAAATCTTGGGGGAAAATTGCAGCTCTTTTTCAGTTATGAGTGCCAAAAAAAAAAAAAAAAAAAGTTTTGTGGTTTCAGGCACTTTTAAGTTTTATAATTTGAAAATAAGTTACGTTTTCAGCAGAAAAAAGAAAGTTCCAAGTCCATAATATGGATTAATGCTTCGATTCGGTATGTTTTGAAGATGATACAAAGTTGGTAAGAATAACCAATCTATTTGCCGGGAAATGTTATATTGTGCACGAGCATTTCAAAATAACACTATCTGTTCTAGCACTGGATTTTGGTTTCTGCCTTCAGGGCTGTAATATGAAAAATATTATCCACTCTAGTTAATTAGGTAGTAACCGGAATTTACGTGACATCTCTCATTCTGGGGTATCGAACAAAGGGGAAAAGGTCCACTTTTCTGGTCCATGGTCTGCGTCCTCAGTGGCAAGCTCTCAGAGAGATGAATCAGAGGTAAATGTTATGAAGATGGCCCTGGTACTGTCATTCTTTGTAACAGAGGAAGAATGTGAAGGGGGGTCTTAACCAAGATTACAGCACACATCAAACCGGAAGCTCGCGTCTTTCCCAGGTGAGAATGCATTCGCGGTGTGTTAGGCTGTGTCTTTATTTAGACACTCTGCGTTGGGGCAGGGCTGGGAGAATGGGGTGGATCGGCGCGTCTAACTCAGTCCTGTCAGTGGCTGAGCCTGCAAGCGGGAGAAGGGAAGAACGTGGGCTTGGATCAGACAAACCTCCATGTAATCCTTGTTCTGAAACCTATCGGTTCAGTGACAATGGCAAGCTACCTGACCCTCTCTTGATTCACCTGTAAGATGAAGGGAAAAGAAATAATATACCTCACGAATAGTTGTAGGAGTTGCGTAAAGAAGAGAGTTTGGCAAGTAGTAACAATCGATAAACGTCGGCCATTCTTCCTTTTCTCCTTCTTCCTCTTCCTCTTCTCCTTTTTTTCCTCTTCCTCCACCACCTTGTCCTTCTTGGTAAATTCCAAATCTCCCTTCCCAGGTTCCTGTAAGTTACATTTCTGGTGAATGATCTGAAAAGGTAGATCTTACTACTGTATGTATGTAGGAAATGGCAAGCAATGAGCCTTTACTTGCATACATTGTTAGGAAAGCTGACCGCAGTGTTCGTTAAAGAAGCTGCAGTGAAAAGAGGGCGAATGTAGGATTCAGAAAACCTGGTGTCTGATCCTAGCCCCGCCATTTACAATTTAAGCAAACTGCCTGAGCCTCTCTGAGCCTCACTTGTTTTGTTTTTTACTTAATCTGCAACACTGACTGATAAGTCTTACCTACCTCACACAGCTCCTGTGAGGATCGAACAGGAAGAAAGATGTGAACGCATCTTGAAAACTATAAAGCACTTAGTTGAAATAAATTAGAGCATTTTTATAATTTTCATCATGCTCAAAGTCACTTATGATGATAGATTTCTATGTCCGTAATTTTCCCCTGAAAGTTTACTCATATTTGGAACAATTGTTATTTATTACTCACTTATTAACAGACATAAAATTAGTTTTGATGACAGCCTTTTGCTAACAATAAACCAAAAATGGATTCAGGGTTTAGTAGTGCTGAAGAGCTTTTCTCCTTTTTTGAGAAGTTGAGACTTCACAATGTGTTAGAGCAAAGTTGTTGCTTAATAACTGTTCTACTGGGACGCCTGGGTGGCTCAGTTGGTTGGGTGGCTGCCTTCAGCTCAGGTCATGATCCCAGTGTTCTGGGATCGAGTCCCACATCAGGCTCC
>NW_019154105.1:72212744-72583605 GCF_002288905.1 Enhydra lutris kenyoni | reverse complement strand
CTCTCTCTCTCTCTCTCTCTCTCTCTCTAACAAATAAATAAATAAAATCTTAAAAAAAAATAACTGTTCTACTAAAGTTCACCAGGTTGTACTCGATGTTCTGGCCTTTATTGCTTACACAGAGTATGTGCTTTCCACCTGGCCTTATTAAACACACACACACACACACACACACACAACTTGCTTTGACCAAAATGGTCATACTAGTACAGGAAGAGTAACTATAGAGAAATTCAATTTGTCTGGAACTTCAGGGCTTTAAGAGCTAATCCCAAGTGACAGAGTTATTGAGACATTTGACCAAGAGAAGAACCTTACCTTAGGAAAAGGACAAACATTTTGTGTAAACACACTGGTTCCTTCTCCTGGAGAGGTTGTTTATGCTTAGTCATTGGGGAAGTTTCAGCTGCACTTTGATCAACACGGCTCAGTAATTATCAAGACATTGACTACCTACAGCCAAGGTAGGAAAGGAAAAGCTTGACCTACTTGTAGCATAGAAAGGAAAAATTCAAGGTGATGAAATGCTTTCCTTGGGGGATGCCATCCCTTTATTTTATGGTCACACCTAGTATACCCCTCTGATATCAGGTCTGCTCTGCCCAAGAAATAAGAAATTTTGAAGGTAGAATAGAAGTATGATTCAGCTCTCCATGCATTATTCAATGCCATCCAGACTTCCAAGGCTTAATACACTTCCTGTCCACTCATCCTCAAGGAAGCAAACAATGCACGCTGAAGGGTGATCACTGCCCAGTTAGGAAGGTATGGTCTCTCGGCTTCACACTCCACCTCGTGCATTTGGCTTTATGATGTTGGAGTTGGGACCCTGTCACCCACACTTCCCCTTTACTAGCAGCTCCATTTTAAGCTCTGAAAATCAAGGTCACTGGAGGGAGTCTTCAAAGCTGGAGGAGAAGGGACTGACTCCTTCCCCTTTGCTCCCTCTTGGCTTGATGTCTGCTGCCAATGCTGGGTACCAGCCCCGCAGCCTGACTTTTTGACTCCACAGAAGCAGTTCTTTCCTACAGCAGTGAGGGAATCCCCTCCTAAGTTTGCCCAGCACTTGCAGAAACAGCCTCTGATTTCTTTTCTTTTCTTTTTTTTTTAAATTTATTTGACAGATAGAGATCACAGTAGGCAGAGAGGCAGGCAGAGAGAGAGAGAGGAGGAAGCAGGCTCCCCGCCGAGCAGAGAGCCCGATGTGGGGCTCGATCCCAGAACCCTGAGATCATGATCTAGAGCCAAAGGCAGAGGCTTAACCCACTGAGCCACCCAGGTGCCCCCAAGCCTCTGGTTTCTGTCTCCCAACTAGACCCTCACTGATACACCTGCTGAAACCCAAATTCATGGGTTAACACTCCCATCACATTGTCTGTCCCATAGTTGCTTGTAGTCAACATCGATTGTATTTGGGTGCCCAGAAAACAATCATTTTTATTTTGGCAAACCTCCCCAAACTTACTCCCTGTCAATGTAATTTAGGTGAGACTGTGTTTACCCTTCATTCCAGGGGGAGGCTGGTGACTGAAGTCGAACACAGGAAATTATTGCCTGGGCTACCCATGCCAACCATGATTGGTTTCATGGATGAATGTGAGCTCCAGATGTACTTGAAATCAGTGTCACATTTTTAAGCAGAAATTTGGTGGATGTGTGGGTGGGGGGCAGACATCACTCTGTGGCCTTTAAAACACAGACCAGATTGGGGCTAGTGGCAGAGGTAAGTACACACCTCTCATCATCCTCCCCCAGCCTGGAGCCTGGCTGGGACTTCCATTGCCAACCTCCCATGGGACGAATTGCATGTGACCATTTGTTGATGACTAGCCAAGGAGCCTTGGGGTTGTGGCTGAGGATTTGACATCTTACAATATGAGACAAATAGAACTTTCTAGATGCCACATTCTAACTGACAATTTAGCTTACTTACCTTACATGGTGATGGAGACAGAACTAAAATGCTTCCTCATAAGATCTTCTAAATATGGCGTATCTGAAACCTCTACCCAAGCTAAGACAGAACTAAGAAAAGAGTAGATATTTATTAAATGCCATTGTAGATAGATATTGGGTCAAGTAATTTCATTTTACAACCAACCCAGGAAGTATGCCCACTTTTTAAAGATGAGAAAAGTGAGGTTTGGGAAGGGCAAGCAACTTGCTCAAGGTTACAAACTAATAGATTCAAAACTAGTTCCCTCTGACATTGAAATTCATTCTCTCTCTCCACATCAGGAAGGCAAGTCAACAGATAGTTCAAAGAGAAAAGATGATTGCTCTAAAATGTCTTGTCTCCTACCTTTCTCCTTGTTTATCCACCCCAAAAGCCCGGAAGCAGAAAGGTGGCTGGAAACTTATTCTAAAGTATCATTGAGGGCAGGAATTTACCCTGTGTACTGGGGGGGAAGCGAATCCAAAAGCAATCGTACTTGGACTGTTAGGAAAGTCTTAGCTTCTTTCTAGTCTCGCCACAAAAAAATAGAGGTTGATCTGGGCAAAATGATTTACTATCATTCATTAGTGTATTTTCTACTTCACTGAACTTAGGCAAATTATATAAACATTTTACATATAAGCAAAACATGTCAGATGTCAGGACTCAAAATATGTATTTAATTAAAAAAATACATCTCTTAAAACCAAAGCCCTAAATACATATTAAACGATACCCTAATCTGAAGGTAAATGAGACACACCACCTAACTGGCATCACGTGACCCACATACACGGAGAATACCTCCATCAGTGAGGCAAATGCATTCCACCAGCACACTTTATTGTCAGCAACTTCATTAGCCGATGAAGCAATAACACAGAAGTCGTAAGGACCCAACCAAATAGAGAAGAAGTGGGTATGGTGTGAAATTTTTAAATATTAACCAAAATTATATCAAGTAGTCTTCCAGAAAACAAGATTCTGGAAGTTCTAAGCCAGAGAGAGGATTAAGAAGGAGTGGGACTCCAAGGGCTCATATGTGCTGAGGCATAGAGGTGGGGAAAAGGTTTGCAGAAGTCTGTGGGGTGACGTGGACTCAGCCTGACTGGGTCACCCCAGCTGCCTTTCTGCGGGCCTCAAGGAGCTTGCATGGAGACCACCTGGTCAAGTTCCTGCAAGGACACAGAGATCTGGAGAAAAGAGATGATGGCAGCTCTGATCCCCCAAGAGCCCCCAGACCCACCAAGGGCAAGCTCAAGGTTGGAGTCACATGCCCATGATTTCACTGGGGTCCATGTTATTGCCCCATCTACCTGCAAGGCCTTTTACAGAAGGGGATGTTGTTCCTTATTCCATTAGAATTTAAAGACCAAGTACATTCATCTGGTTAAGGTTCTACATGGACTACAAGGGTCACTTATCAATGAGTAAGGCCGTCAGTGTATGAAAATGACACCGATCACACCTTTTCCTTTCCTCTCAAAGGCAAGGAGGCGGGGAGGTGGGTTGACACAGGGCAGCTCCTGGGCTGGAGGAGACAGCCACGGGGTTATGAGACTCAGAAACAAGAGGCTGGGGAACCCCTCCATTTCTGCTGATTTCTTATTTATACCATAAACCATGCAGGACAAACATACTCTATTCACAGAGGTATTTTTGTCCCGTGCAGCTGTGTGGCTTAGCAGGAGCTTTGCTGTGGAGCCGTATGACTCACGCCAACACTGCTGCATATGATTTATGAAGACTTGAAGAAAAAGAAAACAGCCAGCTCCATTACGAAGGAGCTTCGTTTTCAGAGTCTTTGTTCATAGAGGACCAGGCTACCATTTGGTCCCCTCTTGCTCGCTCTCTGAGTGAGATGGTGAGTCTGCCTCAGCTGGGGGTGGGCTGGAGGATGCCGCCTGCTCTCCTGCTCCCCGCTTGCCCTATTCCCAGCTCATATGAGGATACCTCTAGTCCAAGAAGAGAACCGGTGGCTGTAGCCAGAGCTTCTGTGGCCTTCTGGCTCTGACTGGCCAAGCCCCCATCAGAGGTGTCGCTTGGGAATGGGGCGGCTTCCCTCAAAGACTGACTCTGCAGCCCAAGGCACCTGGAGTGGGGAAAAGTTGAAAAGGGACCGGGTTTTCCTGGTTTGTAGGCTGGCCACTCTTATAGGGCTATCTCCCCGCCTCGCCAATTAGGAGACCATCCCTGGCTGATTTTCTGAAATGCACCCCTGGGAGAATTTCAACGAGGCATTCCCCCAGTCTTAGCCCATAATTCTCATGGGGGTCAGAAAGGAGAGGGCTAGGATCTCTTACTCCCAAAGGTTTCTGACTCCTACCTCGGAAACTTTCCAAGCTGGATTTGACGGGTCTAGTCTTTTCTTACTCTCCTTCCCTGTTTCAGCTTTCCCTTTCAAACAAGGTGAGGCCCACATTTATTCCTTGAAAACTGGGAAAATCAGGCCAGTTGAGAGCCCGGCTTTGTGGCTATAACACAGAACAGCTGCTGAGCGATAAGGTAGCTTAGGCTAGGAAAGCAACTTTGGTAATATCCTGTTTATCTCCTTCCAGGAATGCTCTGTTACTCACCGATACCCTCACCACAATGGGGCCAAATAAAAGTTCATAAGAACTTGTGAATAATAACTTGGTCATAGAGCTTGCACTCGGGATGCTTTCATTGTAAATTAAATCGTGAGACACTCAAGAAAAGTTTGTATTCATGTGGTCTCACTTGTTAATAAGATATATACACGATCCCATTCCTCTGCAAGGAGAGAATAAAGCAGATTTGGAAATGTTGTAAAAAGGAACACGAAATGATAAATTTTAAAAATGAAAAGTATCTACCATCTGCCAGCAAGGTGTTTATCTTAAACTGGAAAATAGAAATATATAAATAAATAAAAGTTTTGGTACAATGCTTTCTTTTCCAGCCGAGGTGTCAGAGAGCCTCTCCTTTGTGCCCCTTGGTTGTAGTCAGTTTGAGTATGGTGCTTCCGATGTGGCTTTTGGTTTCTTTAATTTTGTGTGGTCCAGCCCTGCCCCGACCAACACACACACCAAGGATCCAAACAATTGGTTACAGGTAGTTGCTGTAATCTCTCCCCCTGGGAGCTTTGAAGACGCTTCCCTTCCGCCTGCATCAAAGTCCTTGATGGCTCTGCGCATCTCTGCCCAACTTCAAAGCCTCCTTGCAGGAATTCACAGTGTAGTATACCACAGAGTTCTAAAGGGGCCATTACTCTCTATTTATCGTGCAAATTTTTATGGAGATGCCCTGGCATCTTTCTTGACTCACTACTGAGTCTCATGGTAGCTTCCCCAGGTTTGATTAAGAACCGTCTAGAAGCTGGTGCCTGGCTGGCTCAGTTGGTGGAACCCTCAACTCTTGCTCTCAGGATTGTAAGTTCGAGCCCCATATTGGGTGTAAAGATTGCCTAAAAAGAAAATCTAGAAGAAGAAGAAGGAGAAGGAGAATAACTGTCTAGGAAAATTATCTAAAGGACTAGGTTAGGGTCAGACTGCCCGAAACTTGTCTGCTAACTCGTGTCCTTTCGATGTCTGTGATGCCACACCCTGTTCAACGAACTAGAAGGTTCGACCAGCTTTGTAGCTAGGGAGCTTTCCCTTAGGAGCCTGGAGGAGGCAAATTCATTCTGATTTAAGCTGTGGTTAAAGCCAAAAAAAAAAAAAAAAATTTCTCCTTTTATAAAAATTATCGGTGGAAGATTCTGGAAGGAAGAGAAGGCCTGGAATACGAGAGCAAGCAGAGGCTGTCAAGGGGGACAGGCTGTCTCATAGAACTCTCTGCAATGCTGGAGACCTTCTGCAATTCTCTGCTGTCCAACACGGCAGCCCCTAGCTACACGTGGCTGCTGAGCCTTTGAAGGATTTCTAGAATGACTGAAGAACGGAATTTTCAGTCCTGTTCAATTTTAATTACTTTTCAGTATTATATAGAAATGGTGTCTATCGTATTGAAAAACATAGTTCCAGGAGTGAACGCTGTGGGTTACGTGCGTGGGTAGAAAATCTAGGACTTCAGGTGGAGGAAAGAGAAGGAAAAGGAAGAAAAGATACTGCCTCCTTGCATCTTACTGGGAAAATCCTTTCTACCTGTCGCTGTAATAGCCCCGCCCAGGCAATAAGGAGAGCCTAGCAATCAGACCTAAAAAGAATAGTGTCATCATTTATTTTCATTAATCATTAGGGAACAAGGCTGCGGTGCCTACATGAAGCCTGGCACTTCCCCACATTCACACCTACTGATTGATAGCGTTTCAAGTAATCTTGTGGTAGGCAAGGGACAAGGGGGAAAGGTAATGAGATTGCTTCCTCATTTACCAGCCCAAGCCAATAATGTGTCATTGTGTATGGCTCTCACTTTTCTACATCAAGGGTGCCCAATACCAGGTAGGACACCCGCCCTTTCAAAGCGACATAAATCAGGAGTTTGTACAAGTGGAGTGGGGTCATCAAGAGGCCACGGGAATCTCGGGCCTGTCCACTTGGCTGATCCGGGGCCTTGACATTGTTCCCTGAGCTGGCAAAAACATGGGATTCTGAATCCTTTGCTGAGAGCTCCGAGCCACGTGGAGGAGGCTGGTGACCTCCTCACAGGAGGGAGGAAGGAGACAGGAGAATGGCCACGTATGTGAGAGAAGGTCCCTGCTGGGGTGAGGCCCGAAATTTCCAAACACAGCTGCAGGGAAGACGGACATCCAGCCCCCAGGTCCCACTGCCCCCCCCACCATGTTAACTTTCCTGCTATGTTCTAATTAGAAAGCACAGAAGAAACCTTGGAATGTATAAAAAAAAGAGACATTAATAAGTTTTTCTCCAAACAGGGGGAAAAAAAAAAAGAAACCTGTTAATTAACCCACAATTCCCTTCTGTAAAGTGGTTTTTTTTGTTTGTTTGTTTGTTCGTTTGTTTTTTTCTTTCCCACCTGACATGGCATCTGGGCATGGGCACAGCACTGAGCCGGTGGAAGGACTTTCTAGGCAGGGCAGATCTGCCTTTCTCAGCGTGAATTCTTTTGTTTTTCCCTGTGGCCAGCTGCTACAAAGATGCAGTTGATTTAGATTAAACAGGCTGAAGAGCACTCTTCACTGTGTCAGGCCAGGCATGCTTCTCCAAAAACAGCGTTAAGCAGGTACGGTTTCCAAAAAAAAAAAAAAAAAAAAAGTCAGGGTGCTGTTGACAGAGGGGCACAGGCTGCTCAGGACTCCTGGAACAAGACCAGGCAGGGCTCCTCCTCGGAGCGCAGACCCGGGTCCCTCCCTGGTCGGCGCTGGGCCCTTTCTTTCTGCCTGTCCTCACCCTTGTCCTGCTCCTCCCCTTCCCCGGCTGCCACTGGCTTCTATCTCCATTGTTCCCCGAAGCCCAGCAGCCAGTGTGCGCCGGGCCCAGCACACGCGCGCAGCAGCCAGCAACTTCCTCTGAAGCTGCAGCGCATAATTACAGCCAGCTGCTCCGGGCTGTGGGCCGGCCAGCTCTGCAAACAAGCGTCCCGATGCCCTGAGTTCCAGGGAGGCAACAGCCTGCTCTTGACAGCAGCCAGTTCTCCGAAGGAAGTGCCCACGCCCTTGGAAGAAGAGGGAGCAGCCTCTCTCTCTCTCTCTCTCCCTCTCTCTGTGCCCAGAGGCCAGCGCCCGTCTGGTCGCCCCTCTTCCCCGCATCCGAGAGTGGTTTCTATGGTTAATAGGAAGGTGCCCACTCTGTCCCCTGCTGCCCGTGTCCTGTGGGCTTATTGTCTCAAGCAGGAGTGGGGGCTGGGGGCACGAGGAACCCAGGCTTCTGGTGGGCACCTTAGCTCACAGCGGTTTGTGAACACGGGCAGAGACAGGGGCGGGGGACCTGCAGGAGCCTCAGCCAGCAGGAGGCAAGAAGACTCCCTGTGTTGCTTTAAAGAAAATGCTGCTGAAAAGCCAAACAAGGCCAACCTAACCTCTGTAAGGAGAGCGCGTGTGGGCAAGAGAGCTGAGGATCTGCCCGTGCCCTGCCTCGGAGCTGTGGGCTCATTGTGGGGCCTCGGTGATCTTTCAGGCTTGGCTACAAGGATGACTCGGATCCAAAATTAGGCTTTGAATGTGTAACACAAGGCTCCCCGCCCCACCTACCGCCTCTCTCTGCCCTCGCCCTTTCTTCTGAGCCTGGCTCTCTGCCAGATCTGGCCCTTCGGTGTTGTGTGTACAGCCGAGGCTCTGGGGTGGGTGGGGGTGCACAGCACGGTGCAGGGTGAAAAGGGAAGATTGATAGGCTTGGCGAGAGCACCCAACCCTGCAATCACCCACCCCCTCGAGCCAAAGCTGGGGAAGACCATGCAGGTGGGAGGGCAGACGTGCCACCTGGGCAGCTCACACTGCTTCTGCCCACCTGTGCCTTCCAGCTTGGGCTCCTAATGGGCCTTTAGCAGCAAGAGAGCCAAGCCGGGCCGGGCCAGCTGCTCTGTCGTGCCCAACAGCAGCCTCGGAGGTGGGGAGCAGCTGGGAGTCGACTGTTGAAAAGGAGCTGCTCATTTTCCAGGGCAATTTCCCAGGGATGCCCGCTGGAGCAGTGGCTGCTCAAGTGGGGCCGATAGGAGCGTCTCTGAGAGGGTTCCTTCTTTCTGTCTGAGCGGCAAGCAGCCAGACGATGGCCAGCAGCGGCTGTCACGTCGGGGTTCCCCTTGGCAGATTTCTGTCTTTCCCTGTTTAAAAATCTCAGTAGAACTCTTTTTGCAGAGTGGCACCGGGCAGGGATACCTCCTTGCAAGGAGCTGAACGACAGCAGCCTATGTCGGCCAAGGGCACTCGGAGACCCGAGGTCACCAATGAATGGGTGTCAACAACGGAGCTCGTGCCTCATCAGCAGCAGCTTTTCCGTGTTTCTGCATCAATCCCTGAGGATCTTGGCAATTTAATTCCCCCTAGGAAAAGAAATACCAGTTTGAAGTGCTCTTTTGGTGTTCAACCCATGCCTTCCCTTCTGATTCTTCAGCCTGGATACACCTGAGAAGCACATACAAAGCAAACGCATGTGTGTAATAGCATCACGACGCGGCTATTTCGGCCTGAATATTACTTGTGCAGCTTGACTGGCTCTTCCACTTCGAGCCGTCTGGAGGTCCCAGTGACTCAGTAATGTGATTTTTTGGCAGGATTTTCCTCGGGCTTGCAATGAGGAATCAGCTTAACAAGCAAACAGACGTGTCTGGGTTCTCGCGTCGCTGCAACCCTTACTCGAGAGCATCGGGGAGGAGAGTGTGGCCTCGGAGGGCCCCACACCTCCAGTTCCCCAGAGGAGGAGTGTGCAGACGGCCGCCTCCACCCTGCTGTACCAGCAAGGAGGAAAGGAGATGCGGAAGAACCGCCACTGAACAGAGTTGTCTTTGGGATTATCCAAAATGAAGTGGAGAGGGACAAGCACCAGGTTTGGAGACAAGAGACTTATTTTCACAACTCTGCCCCTAAGTCCCGTGCAGACTGGGCAATCCACTCACTTCTCTTCATTTCAGTTCTCTCATTAGTAAGGAAATGCATTTTGCAGGTGAAAAGTAACCTAGTAGGAATAATAACGGCCATGGGCGCTCCTCCTACTTGTTTAACCTTCTCTATTACTTAAGTGAAAACTGAGGTCCAGCCACTGAAGTGGGTTTCCTGGAACGCCATTCACTGACGTGTGAAGAAATGCAAACACTTTATCTGGACAGAAAATTATCTTTTTGTTTAAAAAAGATGATCTTCTGTAATGTTTAGACCATCAGCTGGGGGGTTATTTTACCACCTAAAGGGAAGCACGAGTCTTTCAGGCTCCTTCTAGCATCTCCAGGTGCTTTACAAAGATGTTCTTGACTGGCTGAGAGCGAGGTATCATGTATCACTCTTTCCACCAACAGATGGAAAAACTGAAGCATCAAGATGTGAAGCAAGGTCACGAGGAAGCAGGTGATGGACTGGCTCCTGGTCTCTTGATCCAGACCCTGCTCTGCTTTCTCTGTCTCTCATAAACCGCCATGAGTAACTTCATTTCCAGGCCCAACAGCGCAAACGAGGGCCCACAGTGTGCAAAGCATTTGTGTGCAAATGGGAGCTCCACTGTCTGAGGCAGAACCCAGAGCCTTGAACAGAACTGGAGGGGAAAGAAACAACTGTTACCACGGGAGGCAGAACCTCCATCAAAGGCTAGTCTCACAGCGACACGGCAGAAATGAGGATGTCATAAGTGGGAAGTTCATTATCACCCATCAGCCTACCACCACCAACATATCAAGATCATACAAACCTAATAGCAGGACACCCTAAACATTGACTTTATTTAAAAACCTGTCTTTGACACTATACTCTTACATGGAGATTTTCCTTCCGTAGTAGCAGAACTGTGCAGAGAAACAGCCTGATGACAAAATAGGAAAATTTCAGGTTAATGTTCACATGTTGTGATATTGCATATCATCGTGTATCAGTCAACCAAATGCTCAGGTTGACTGAACATTTCTATTTAAAATTTAAGGTTGTGACCCACTTTCTTCTTACATCCTGTCTGCTCAAACACATACCTTAGTCTTTCAGGTTTTCAGCCTGGCTCTGCCACTCACTTGCCTTGCGATGAAGAGCTTTAGGCAAGAGCTCTGAGCTTCAGTTTCCTCATTGTAAATGAAGTGACCATGCCAATCTCAATTTTTTTTAAGATTTTATTTATTTGTCAGAGAGAGAGTGAGCGAGAAAGCACAAGCAGGGGGAGCAGCAGGCAGAGGGAGCAGCAGGCAGAGGGAGAAGCAGACTCCCTGCTGATCGGGCAGCCCCATATGGGACTCGATCCCAGGACCCTAGATCATGACCTGAGCCAAAGGCAGATGCTTAAGCAACTGAGCCACCCAGGCGCCTTATACACACACACACACACACACACACACACACACACACACACACATACACACGTGTATATATATATGTGTGTGTGTGTGTATCTATATATTTTTTTGCTAAGACGAATTGACTTCATGTTTATAAAAGTATTGAGCATAACTCCCAGTATGTAAAGAGTGTTTAGTAAATGTTATTTCCTTCTTCCTTGTCTTTGAATATATTCCTTGTAAAGTGTTTTAATTGTTGGAAGTCCTTTCCTATATGGCACACAATTCAGATGGTTAAGAAATGTGCAATGATCCCTTTCAAATATATGAAAAAAATGCCATCTCTGAGAGGTCGAGCGATTTGCTCAGAGTTGCACAGCAAATTGGTGCAGGACTAGAAGCCTGGCACCTAGTCCTGTGATCTTTCCAGAAACTTCTGTCTGTTGCAGCCCCTGCCTCCATGTGAATGAAAGCAGATGGTGCATGGTCCACCCCAAACCAATTCCAGTCCTTCGGTGCCTCCTCCCAGCCTTCCCTTCACTGAAGCTGCCGCTCCAGTCCCATCTCACTGCTCAAGAACTTCCCTCTTCCTCCACCTGGGGCAGGGTGTTCGGGGACGAATACTCTACACGGCATCTGAGTCCAAACGAATTGGGAGGGAATGTTCTTTTCAATGAAAGCGTTGGATTAGACACCACCGTACACGTTATGTTGTTAAATATCTACAGCATGATAAAATCATCCTAAATGTCATGAATCCCTGGGGGACTTATTAATAATTAAGCATTTTTAGTTCACTTAGGAATGCAGATTCCACTTAACAAGAGAACGTACACTAAATATGTCCCTTATATTGCAACTTGCAACAGCATATGTTGGAGATCGCAGCTGGGTTTCTCTAGGACAGATGACAAAGTTAGCGCAGGGATCAGTCTTTTCTAAAGGCAGCATGTAAGAGCCAAAAGTAGCATCCTGGATTGGTTTATAGGGTTTGTGTTTATTAGAAGTGTTTATTAGAATGACTAATAATGGAAGCCAGACGACTTGGCAAGGGCTGGGGGAGAGCCAGGAGAAGCCCAAAGGAAGTGGGATGATCTTGCAGAATATAGGGCAAAGCAGAGACCCGGGGCTGGCAGTGGCGTCAATCATCTGTCCCCACTGTCATTATTCGGCTTTTAAGGACTGCAATAGGCAAAGAAGGTGTCCTTCTATATGTTCCACTTAACGGGAAGGCCATTTACGTTTTTCTTTAGCTTATTCCCAAAAGATACATGGCCCTGGTCCTACACACACACACAAACACACAGGAACAGCCACTTTTCTTTCAAAAGCAGTTTTCTTTATTTGCTTTGTTTTACTTTTAAAGATATCTGATTCTCTTTTCCTTTTCTTCTCTATTTCCTGGGCAAAATCAGAATACTGAATATCTTGAAAGAAAAAAAGGGAAGCTTGCAAACAGGTGGCCAATCTTCTTTGTGTCTTTCAGAGATTAATGGTTTTTTCTCTTTTCTCCAAGGCCCACCAAAGAAGGTCCCTTTTGAAGAAGATCAAGGAGGAGAGACAGAGACAGAGACAAGAGAGAATGAGGGACAGAGAGAGAGAGAGGGAGAGAGAGGTGAAATCTGGGGAAATTGGTTGATACAGCCTTTAGTTCTGGGGCTTTTTTAACTAGCTTTGCAATGTGTGATATTTTGGGCATGTTATTTAAACTTTTTCCTCTAGGTTCCTTTTCCTACCAATAGAAGTTATCATGATTTAGAAAACCCTTGCAGCCTTAACATACCCAAAATCTAGGCTTGAAGCAGGAAGAAGCCTTCCTCTCAATGGCACCTGGAGAATTTTGCAACCTTCACACAGAAAAGAACTGTGGATAAATTTTTCCACTTCCTTGTTTCCTGTCTTGAGCTACATGCAAATCATGCCGCTTCTTTACTCCCTCACTTAAAGCACCTGCCAACCTAATAAAAAAGCCATAAATTTAGCCATAAGGGCCCCAATAAAAAAGGATCCTCTCCTGACCAGGGAGGTCAGTGGGACAGGCTGTCACCAGGAAGTAGAAACCACAGGGAAGACTGTTGTCATGTCTGTTGTGACCAGCCTGGGTGCCGAAGGACTCTGCAAAGCGGAGAAGCAGCAGAAATTCATGTGGATAGCTGACTTGGCTCACTTTGCAGCCTTTTCATTTTCATCCTGATGTCATTAAGGTTCAAGGTGCAGCTGGAACTGCTTCCGGGAGACTTCCGGTCAGGAAAAGGTGTGCGTATGTCTACTGGAATCGTTCCCCGAGAGTCTCTGAAACCACTACTTCCTATTATTGGATATAGGGTCTGGGCGGGTGGGCTGAGTGGAGATTCCCAACAAACTCTCAGGAAAGAAAGGACATGGGAAGAGAGGAATGTGAGCAGGAACAGGCGAGAGAGCAGGGAGGGCACACAAGGCTGTTTATCTGGAGATAGCAGCCTTGGGGAAGCCGAAGAGGAGGGGCCGAGTTTCAAAACAAGTTGTGGACTTAGAGACTGTAAAAACGGTGGAGAAAAGATGACTAAGAGGTTTTCTTTTGCCACTGGTTTTCTCCTGCTAATGACCAGCTCATCCCCAAATGCCAACGGTGTGTTACACACACACACACACACACACACACATCCTATCACCGCAGCCCTGATAGTCCGATGAGTTACCCTGGTTCTCTTTCTTTAAACAATCTAGAAAGCTCTTTGGGTATTGTCAAGGCTAACTAATCAGAATTATGCTTATAACCAAGGGGATCTCATGACCCTTGGTTCATAAACTGCTTCAGATCGGGACTGAATGGTCATATCCAATAGGGCACGGCCTTGCTCTTCAGCAGATGAAAAAAATATATGTGTACCCACACGTGTGGTGGGGTTGTTACCTGGTTCAGCAGCTGTTCATGTCCCACAAGTTTCCAGCTCCTGGCAAAGAAAAGCATGTTTAAAATTTCTAGGGCTCTGAGCATAATTACAGATTTTTGAAGCTTCTAGGGAGCCTAACCGATTCACTGCACAGATGATTAATTTGTGGCCCCGAGAAGTTGGCCAGATGAAGAACGGGTCACCCAGCTGGCTAGCCACAGACCCGGAGAAGAAACATGGGCCTCTAGGCTCCTTGTCCTGTGCTCCTCTGCACAGGACATATTCTAGAAGATCTGTTTTTGCAGAATTTCCTTTCCACTCTGTAGTCATCTGATGGGTTTATTATGCAAAGTCTTTACCAGTCAAGCTCTCCCCAGCGCTCTCTACTCCTGCCCACACCTGCTCCTTACAAGGCCGCCCATCTGCACAGGGATGGGGCCAGAGTACTCCACTCCCACAGGACACTTGTTCTTTTGCATTAAGCCCTTTCTCTTTGTCCTGAGGTTAATGCCTCTTTTCCTGGCCTCAATTTCCTTTTTACCTCTGTCTACTCACTTACCGTACTTCATACACCAACACTTCTATACATTACCTTTAAATGAGGGAGATACAAAACAGAGCTCAGTGCAACACACGATACCTAAAAAATAATCTAAGGTTGTGTAACAATTCTATGTTCTCTCTGTGATCATGAGATGGCTGGGACCTTTGAGTCACATCAGTATCAAATCTCTCCTTCTGGAAATGAGCTCACATGACTCGCTCAAGAACAGTAGGCAGAGCTGGGAATAAACAGTCCCCACAGCGCCGCTGACTTTTCTTCTTTCTCTTATCCACCACACTGACCTGAGCAAATCACAGTTTTCATCCTCTCTTCACTCTTGCCCCAACCCCTGGTGGAGATACTCACGGGCGACAAGTGGACTTGCCGGGAGCATTGACAGGATATGGAGAGGACGGACCGAGGAACCACCAAGTCTTGCACTGTTCAACACATTAGCCCCACGCCATAACTAAGTAGTTGAATTAAAATGAAATGAAATTAAAAATTTAGTTCTTCAGTTGCACTGGTCACCTTTCAAGTGCTGAGTAGCCACAGGTAGCTAGTGGCTAGCATAGTGGGCAACCCATGGAGCATCTCTCTCATCACAGAAACTTCTAGCAGACACCACTGCCAGACCCTCGGCCACCAGGGACTAATAATAATAACTACCATTTATTGAGTCCCAACAGTATACCAGGCAAAATTGTTGGTGTTTTATGCCCGTTACTTTATTCATCTTCATAAAATTCATGAAGTATTATTTGCATCTGACAGAAGAAAGCACCGGTATTAAACATTCTTAATAATCTGCCCTTCGTGTTCAGTAGTAAATGGCAGAAATGTGAGCATGGACCGGTTAATGGCAAACTGTCATATGAACTCCAGTTTCCTGTGAGGAACCTTAAAGACTGACAATATTGCTAACATTTATTAAGCCCCTACTACTAGGTGCTGGGCATTGTTCTCGTAAATAACATACATAAATGGCAGGGACTAACCTGTGGCTTCCAACTCCAATCGTCGTTTGCAGGGCCAGTTGCTCTTTCTAGATGGGCTGTCAGAGGTCTCTGCTCTGAAGGACCGGCTCCGTTTCACCTGGCCGTTGGCCTGCTAGGTCTTTTGCTGTCTCGGCCAGGCTGTCATCACTAGAAGTCATCGCAAAAGTCACGCTCGAGAAGATCTTGAAAGGAGTCCTTTGGCCTCCTCTTTGGAGCAGTCCTACCTCAGCTCATCACAGGGTAACTTTAAGAGCATGCTATTGACAGTCCTTTCTTGACATTTGGTTGGCCCAGTAGAGATCCCTTCAGTCCTGGTGAGCTGGCAGCCTTCCAGGCATGTTGGTGACTCTGTCTCATCCTTTAATACGGAGCAGGTCTGGTAGGTGACCCCCATGAGTAGGCTCAAGAAGCTGGATGTGATATTTGCGGTGCTGGTCTATAGATTTTTTTAGTCTGGTCTAGAACGAAGTGCCACATGGATACCAGACTCCGCCTCCCAGCCTCATTAAGATTGCCTGAAATTTTTGGGGGGGGGGGGGTTTACTTTTCTACTTCCTTGATACTTTTAGAGCATTACTGCTATCTGAGAAGCAAAATCCAAGGGAGGTTTTCTCTTTTATTTTTCCGGTAAAATTCTTTGAACTACCAATGGGGTTTCATTGTATGGGTTAGTATTTAATCCTACTCAGCTTTTTGACTTTTCACACCCTGAGCAGTATTATAACTCTGCAGGATGGTCCAAAATCCTTTGAAGACTGATTCAGGTAGGGTAGCATAGCAGTCACCATATCACTTTGTAAATGGCTTTCAGAGAGAATGGCCTGTGAGTTGTCAAGTTGGAAGGACCTCCTTAAGACCTTGAAAGGTAGGCTTCTTGATGTACTCTGGAACTAGTCTCAAACTATTAGTGGTGTAGACTGGCTGTGGGGAATGTTTTCAAATAAGTGGTAGAATCTTTGTGGAATGTCATTGAGTTTCTGCAGTCAGATCAATAATAGGCCACATGTAAGTCAACTCACATTGTCAAAGACTCTTGTAAAATTGGTAAGTGCACTTCCTCTACATCACCTACCACAAACACCACAGGAAAGTCACTCCCACCTCACCACTCAGCCCAAACACACAGCTGTCTTTCAGAGGTACAACTGACCTGATTGTGCAATTGTTGGTTTGCTAGGATACCTACATGAATTGCTACAATAGGAAAGTGTGGCAGGTTCACAAGAGCTGTCTTATCATTCTCATATTTTTTTTTCCTTCTAGAAAAGAATGATGAACTTGAAATCCTGCTGTATGTCCTTGGCACTCCACATAATAAAGAAAGGTAAATACAGCTATCTAAGTAGCTTCTTACATTTCAACTTGAAAATTTCCTCAGATGCAGGCCCGTGACTACAATTCATGATTCCAGTTCCAGCTTCCTTGTTGGAACAAATTCATATTTTTTTAACCTAAACTGGCATGGATACTCCAAGACATAGTACATTCCCTCTTGTGGAGAGACTCGAGCACAAGGTGATTGGCTATTTTAGAGGGAGTATTGTGAAGGGGATTTAAAAGCTAGTCGGGTGGTCAGACTAAATTACCCAACCAAAACCTGACAGGCTATGATTTAGCATGTTCCCTAGTCTGCAAATTTCTATATCCAGAATGTTCTACTCTTTAAACACATCATGCTTTTTTCTTCTCAGGGTCTTTGCCCACACTGTGTTTTTTCCTGGAATATCAACACATGGCTAGAGTGAGTGTGTTGAACAATTTATTCAGATGTTGATTTAAATGTTTTCTTCTTAGCAAAGTCATTACTAACTCCCCTATCAGCGCAGGCATGCCATGTTATTCTCTGTCTCTGAATCCATTTAAATTTTTCCACAGAATGTATGCCGTTGTGAATCTACTTAGAGTTTTCTATGGGTTGATTGCCAGTGGACTCATAAGGGGGAGCCCATGTCTGTTTCATTCATTAATATATATATCTGTGCTTAGCATAGAATAGACATTGAAACAATTGTTGAATGTGTGACTGATGAATAAATATTAAAATCAGATTAAATTTATTTATAGAATCTAAGCTGCAGGATTTTTGAGGTGGCAGACATGTTGAGAGACACCCCACTCTGTCATTTATCAGCAAAACATAAATACCCTCAGTTTCTTTTTTTCCTTACCCTATAAGATTGGTTGAGCTACGTAAATGTCTAAGCACTACATGATAGCTGTTTTGATTAGGTTACACACTGGGACTTGTGTACTGTCCAATCAGAAATCCCAGCAAAAGAAAAAAAAAAAGGACTTGTGTTGTGTTGCATTGTGTTTGTTTGTTAAACAATAAACAGGGCTTGGACAATACCGATAGTCTACCCGTTCCTTCCCAGTTCATCTGAAACAATCTTACCATCCTTCGGACTCCACATACCTCCGGCTTGTCTGACCAGAGTGGTGGATCCTTGAAGTCTTCCTCGGCTCCTGTGGGTGGACAATGACCCTGCCTGTCTCTGACTCGTGGTCACCATGGTGACCTCTCCAGGTGGGGGCTGGTCACATTAAATATGATAGGACCAAAGTAGAAGGCACCAGTGGCCAGATGCATCAGGAACAAAGAGGGAGGAAAGCAGGGTCCTGAAAATAGAAATCACATCAAAAAATAGATGACGAGTTGATAATGCCTTGAGGCCTTTGTTCAGGAACACTCTGGCACTATAAAGGGAAGAATGACAGCACAGTATTCTTCTGTGAAGCATGAGTTGGTTTTTCTTCAAGAGTTCTTCCCAAAGAAGGCCTTGTGGGTTGTGGCTAACTCTGTTTTCCATTTTTATCTAGATTTGTTCTTTAACGCAAATGTTATTCTTTTTCCAAGGATCGCTGTATCATCACATTAAGAATAAGATAAACAAACTTGACAAATATTCACTGGAAACAATAAGTGTGGTAATTGCATATTCTCGTCCTAGGTATTCCTTTCTTGTTCTCAATTAAAAGCAGTTCCAGCAGTTGTGTATGGCTGTATCATTTGTTCACCTTAAATAAATACTTTGGAATCTAAAAATATAGCAGAAATAAAACTTTCTGAAAAAAATAAAAAAACTGAAACTTAGAATCACATCAAAAATAAGAAATGGATTTTTTTAGGGGATCAGGATGGCTTTCAAGAGGTGGAGTTTTCCTGACAAGCCAACACTGTTAGGGCCCTAATTCTGGGGAGTGTAAGGGTTTGTACAAAACAGCCTCAGACCGCTGAACAATAGAGATGCCCAGTCAGATATTGCAGATTTGCTTAGACTTAACAAAATTACGGGTTCGCTGTACTCACTGGCAGATAGTTCACAAAAGAACAGGATCTCAAGTAGCATTTGGTCAGCTCAAGATTATTACCTAGTAAGTCATTTTAATTCATTCTGCTGAAATGAAACACGTGATTCCTAACGAGGACTAACAGTAGAAAAGCATGAGACCACTACTAAGCAGAGTCGTGCACAAGACTGAGCCCGCCACTTAGGCGCACAGCCTCAGCCACACGCTTCTGTCTACAGGGGACTGAGAGAAATGACCCGGAGACTTCTGGAAGAAGCCAAGTGACCTGACCCCTGGAACTTTCATAGTTATATGAAATAGACCAGTTCTACATCCCTCAGGACATGGTAACCTGTCTCTCTCCCACCCGACCTACAGGCTAGTCAGCAGCAGGCTTCTAACATGAAGAGTGAAAGATCTGACACAGCTTCCTTTTCTGTGCTCACATTCCCCCTATGACACGCCGCAACCAGCACAGCAGAACAGACACACTCATAATAAGACCAAAAAGCAGTGACGGTGCTGGCAATTTTATACCAGGACCAAGTACTAGGACCGGCTGTGGGGAGAAAGGGCAGGGAGGGGCGGGAATACCCTACCCTCAACCCTTCCCAAAAGCAGAGCTTAGGGCTACTCCTAGCTCAGTCCTGCTGGGAGACTCTAGCTTGAGCCTCCCCCCATAGATCCTTTGGCGGTGGGACCTTCGGAGGAGGTCAACGAGGGCCTTTTAGACTCAGACACGTATATGGGACAGTAATTGCAGAAATGAGGGGACAGGACCCTTATTACCAGCCCCACCTCAGTCAATAGAAACCCTATGGCTCTCCTGAATGTTGCTGAATTAGTCATCTAGTATTAATACATCTAATATAGCATCTCTACCTTTTAAATAAGCCTACTTTTTTTTTTTTTTTTTTTTTTTTAAATCTCACACAGTTTTTCTGTGAGTCAGGAATTCAGGGATGGCTTAACTGTGTGGTTTGGGTTTAGGGTCTCTCGTGTGGCCAAGATGCGAGCCAAGGCTACAGTCATCTGAGGGCTCGATTGAGGTTAGAGGATCTACTTCATCCCAGCTGATGCCCTCACATGGCTGGCAGGCTGGTGCTGGCTGATGGCAGAATCAGCACACGGCTGTTCCCGGATACGTGGAGCACTCCACGTAACTGCTTGAGTATTCTCATGACATAGTGGCCGGCCTTCCCCACCGTGAGTGATAGAAGAGAGAGCGAAGTAGAAGTCACAATGTGCTTTCCGTGCTAGCCTTGGAAGTCACACACTGTCATTTTGTAATACTCACTTTGGTCACACAGGTCAGCTCTGTTTAATAAGGGAGGAGACTACACCAGGACAACAATCATCAGGAGGCAAGGCTTGGGGGCCATCTTGGAAGCTGCCTATTGGCCATACCACTGCCCAAGGGAATTGGTCCACCCTTTGACTGAGCTTCTCCCAAAAGCTATACAAATTTGATGCTCGTGGGAATGTCCAAGTGTCCTTTTAGAGAAGGGTCAGCAGCTCCTGACCTCCCACCTGCCTCAGGTTGGTGCCCGCCCACTACGTGCCACACCCTAGTCACCACACTTCTGCTTTGGTGGCAGCATGCATGCAGTCAGTGCTAAGGAGTCACCAAGGCACCGATGATGAGCCTGAACACACCACGGCTTAGAATGCAACTTTAAAGCAAGCCCTACTCCTAGAGAATTTTCCAGCTGGAGTATCGCTCTAAAACGGGCATCTGGTGGCCCCCAAAAGTTCACAAGCCTTTTTCAGTGTCTGAATTATACCTGTGAGGCTCTGAGGAGAATGTGGCCTCACTGGATTTCTGCTCTCTTCCTGTAGGAAAAATAAGCCTTGCTGACTCAGATGGGAGTAGAGAGGCTAATTGTTAGCTGTTGCTGGGTTCACCTTTGCCGAATGGCTGTGGAAATTCCAGTGAACTTCCATTATCTTCTGCAAGACAATCTAACCTAATTTCAACTGTCAAATGGAAAATTTTTAATTTACTTAAAAGGTAGTACACAATAGGCAGTTTATGTATACTATCTCCATTAGTTTTCACAGAAACCATGTGAAGTAAGAATCAGACCACCATTTTTATCAAGGAGCAGACTGAAGCTCAGGGACCTTAAATAACCTGTCCAATTTCCCAGCCAGCAAATGAGGGATCTAGGATTCCAACTTGGGTGTGTCTGACTGGGAAAACCCATGTAATGCGCTCTAGCAGAACTCTCCTAAGGAGGAGGGCCTATAAAACCAGTGAGGATGCATATCCGGGCAGAGGAGGAAGAGAACCTAACATTAGCCACAGCCCAACCTCAGGGGCAGGAGGAGGGCCTGGGGCTGAAGGCAGCAGGGAGACCCATGTTATCTTCTGTTAGGGGTGGCCGGTCTGAAGACGTTCCCTTGGATCTCCTCTTCCAACCCTTCTCAGGTCTCGGCAACAATGATTCCAGATCTGTCTCAAGGGCAGCAAACTGTGCATCTCCCTCCCTCTCTAAGGAGAGTCAGGTTGTTAATAATAATAGTTACTGTAGCCAGGCCTCCTGCTAAGTTAAGTACCACTTTTAAAAAATCCTCACAACATTCCTATGAGGTAAGTATTACTGCCGCATTTTATAGCTAGGGAGATGGAAGCTCGGGGAGTTTAGGAACAGCCCCAAGGTCACAAAGCCCCAGGTGCTAATGCTCACGTTTCAACCCAGGCCTCTGACTTTAGGGCCATCAGGAATCTTAACACCATGTTCTACTAGACAGAGGTTGGGGGTCGTACGACCGCGTGGCCGTTCAGCGCCGCGCGAACTGACAGCGCCAGCCCCCGACGCAGGAGGGGCAGGGTCTGGTGGCTCTTCTCGGAAGGAGGCCTGCTGATGGCGCCAACCGGGGCCAGGCACCCACAGGGGACCCTGCTGCTCCGGGGCTCGGCCAGACCCTGTTGGTGGGGACGTGGCCCCGCCAGCAGGTCCTGCCCCCAGTCGGAGGGCAGCCCCGCGCCCGGCTGCACAGCGTTTGGGGTGGGCTGGGGCTCCGAAGCCCGCGACGGCTGAGCGGGGGAAGGACGCGTCCAGGCTCTGGCGAGCTGAGGCACCGCGGCGCGTGGGACTCCGCGCCCCGATCACCATTTCCCCCCCAGTGGTCGGTTCTCTCCTTTGGCGGCCGCCACGGCCGCGGGGCGAGGCCGGGGGAGGGAAGTGAAGGGGCGCCCCGCTCCCGGGCAGCGAGACCCCGGAGCCTTTGTGTATTTGGAACCGGATTCCCCACCTCCCTTCCCCGCCTCCCATTCCCGCTTTCTTTTCCCCTAACCCAAGTCCCAGTAGAGTATCCAGCAATTAGCACGTGAGGAGGGGGTGGAAGACGGCGGGCGGGCGGGCGGGGGTGGGGGTGGCGGGACCCCCTGCTCCCGTCTCCCCACCGAGCCGGGATCAGCCCCTCGTTCCCGCCTGCGCTGCCTTCGTGCGCCACCTACCGGCTGCTAGGGGCCGCTGCGAGCCCACCAGAGCTGTTCCTAGGCAGATCTTGATCTCCGTGGACAATAGACAATGGGATTTTTTTTTTGAACAATGATTTATTTTGGGAGGTGGGGATAAGGAGGAAGGAGGGAGGGAGGAAGCAGCAGTGTGTTTGTCATCGCTTTAGAAAAAAATCTCTGTTCTATCATTGTTTCTGCATATCCATTATATTGAGGACAAAAGAATCCCGTTCTGGAACAACAAAGCCAAGGGAAATGTTTTCTGTGGCTGACATTTAATTGTGTGCACAAGGTGCTACATTATCATGCGGAGAGATTGTAGAAAGGAATAGGGCACAGCTTCAGTTCAAACCCCTGACTTTTCTGCTTTAAGATGTGGGCTTTCTTACCCGAGTCCCATTTTATATAGCCTCACAGATCTCATGCATGTTATACACCGCATGCAATTCTGTGTTTCTGTATGGTTTTCCAACCCATCACAAGGCTTTCTTGTGGGTGATTTTCACACCACCTCCCAAGTCTGTTCTTTTACAGCTAAGAGGGATAATCACACTTTGCCTCACAACCTCTTCACACGGTCCTTACCAAGACAATCCTAATTTTTAGGAGCTGTTAGGAAGCTTGGGGAAGACTTAGTCCCACCTCCGGTTTTACAGATGAACGACAGAGAGATGCCTTGACCAAAGTCACGCAAGTAATTAGAGATGGAGGCAGGATCAGAACCCTTGTATCCTGAACTCCGGTTTCTATTATGATCTACTGTTTGATGTCCTGATGCCCAACATCCCCTGACTTGCTCACCCTTATGGCCTCTTTTCCTGGGGTGGGGTGGGGGGCAAGCCCACACACAGTGAGCTGTGCTCCACAAAGATGGGTGATAAATTGGGGTGGTTGTGGGGGGATGGACAGAAGTCCCCCTCTTTACCCCCTTCTCTCTGTCTGATGAAGAAGGGGGGCAATGTGGATATCCTTTTCATTTGTTTATTTCATTATTTTGCTGTGAGTTGATATGTAAAATCTATGGTAATCATCCAAAACTCTCCAGAAAATGCTTTTCCTGGGTTTCATGAAGGTCTTGAGCCCCCACCCTGACTCGAGGCTAAGCTGGTTGCTGGGAACACAAGAAAGGTTTTCCATCTTTGAAAACTGCTCAGGTCTCTTGGCAAGAGTGGTTTGCCCTTGGGAGCCTGAATAATACAGATTTCCTTCTAAGGTTCAAGAAAAATCCTTGGGGAGATGCAGACAGCTGATCATGCTGTAGAACAGAGGCATTTTTCTTCTGGCACCTTCTAAAACATGCTACAACAGACGGCACTCCCCTTTAAACCCTTAACTGTGTCACGCTGAGAAAAGAATCGAGTCTTAGATGAGAAGCTCAGTAAACATCTTTGCACATCCAAAATAAGGCAGCCCGTCATAGAAGTCTGCTTATTTTAAAGGTTGTTCAGTCTGTTTAAAGCAAATAGACCAATCTCACAGTCTGCAGAGTCAAGGAGACAACAAGCAGAGGAAGTTTCAAAACAAAAGGCCAGAACATTCCCTAACTCTCTTTAAGCTGTCTTCTGAAAGCACAGAGAAGAAGAAAACACACTTGGCTTGCAAGCAATTCCTCAACCTTTCTGCTGGGTTTTGGCACTTTAAGAACTGGGGTTTGTACAGGGGCCACGGGAAATGTTAACAGGGAGCTTAGATCTCTAAATCCCCTCGTTTTCATTTGTTTGTTCCTTTTTTCCCTCTCTGGCAGCAGCAATTCATCCTGACTCTACAAAAAGCCCCACGGTTCAATGATATTTTAATATGACAACCACACACTTATAAACACCTTGCCTCGAGGATTTTGTGAGAATCAAATGTGATCAAATGAGATGATGTAGGTGGAAGGACTTTTAAAAGTCTAAGGTACCCTTCAGATGTGAAGTGTTATTCCCATATATCTGAGGTTCTCCAAGTACTGAACTCGTTCATTAGAGCAGCAGCCTAACTGTTCCGCAAAGTTGTGATTCGGCCCATTGTTCAGAACTTACAGTTACACATTGGGGGGAGGGGGCAGGGGAAGCTTCATGTAAATTTTAGAATGTCCAAATCTCATTTTAAAGAATACCCTCCCAGCATGTTGGAATCTGGTGAGTGCTAGAACACTGGTGACTCATTGCTTCCCCCATGTCCTTATTTGGTAGCGTGCAAATAAAAATGATCATTTTCAGATTTAGATTTTTCTCAGAGCATGGTGTGAGCAGCTATTTTTGCTTTTGCTCCAGTCACCATTCTGTGTAGTAGAAAGTGCATTTAGAGTTGTAAAACCTGTTTTTCCATTTGCAGCCTACATTTAAATATGGAAGACAGCATCTCAAGTACTCCCCGTTACATACAACAGTCACCACGCTTCAGTCCGGGACCTCGTGCACGTGGCCCTCATTTCCACCCACGTAAGGCCTTCATGTTGCTGCTTGACAGGACGATTTCCATATCACCTACCTACGGAGCACCTCTCTTGAGGACACCTCAAGCGATTGGTGGGTGTTTGGTAACTCATCCTCTTAATATCTGTGTTGGAGAGAGAGGGATTGATTGAAATGACGCCCAATTTGTGGAAGGGGAAACCCAAAGCAGTGAGCGGGCTTCTGTGTTACAGACCCATGCAGTTCACAGCCCTATGCTGAAGAGACACATGGTGGAAGCCACTCAAGATGAGTAAAGCTCGGAGCCCCAATTTCCCTACTAGTTGTTGTCCTATCTTCCTAAACCAAGCCTGCTATTAAGTTTCTCCAGAGGTCAACGTCTAAATTTACTTTCTGCTCTTGAAGATGGCCGAGGGACCCATTACCTAATTTAACCGCAGGCTCCACCCAGCCCCCATCATGGACCTGACTCAGCAGCCCGGGTCACGACTAGTTTCTTACGAGCAGGCCTTCAGATGTTAGTGTTGATGATGCCCTTCGAGGATAACCCGTCCAGGCTGGCCAGCTGCAAGGCTGATTTCAAGCTGGTTTCAGTTAAACCACATTCCGGTATCTATTTCCTTTCTCTTTTAAAAGGAAACCTTCCGTGGCTACTTGGGGCAAGGTTGGCGGCCCTAACTTCTTGGAAGTTTCTGTTTATGGGCTTTGTGGGGCAAGGAGATGAACATCAGCTTGTTCTCTCGTGCCTCCTTCACTGCCCTGGCCACTGTCTCATGTTCCAGATCTGGGGGAGGACCAGAATCTGACACCAAATCCAGACGAAACACGGGACAGGGTATTGACACCAAAATTGCCTAATTGCAGGTGGTTAGAGGTGGGACTGAAAGAGGGTGCTGGCAGGTGTTGTACCTTAGGCAGCTTGAGTCTACTGTCCATGCCTAAAGCCACCTGCCTTACACAGCCGGCCCCGCCTGGGGCTTGGCCTCTGGGGACTCCGCCTCAGAGGAGGAGCTGGGCATGTGGCCGCTGGCTCTACCTCCCTTCCCCTCCAGCTCTACCATCTGTACTGGGTACTTCTGTCCTTGTAAATTCTTGCAATATAGGAAATGCCCAGTGGAAATGCAAAAATAATCATGTCATCTTTCACACGTTTATGGTATTTTGGCAGTGTTTCTAATAGCCGCTAAGGGACAAGAGTTTATCTTTCTATCTTACATCTCATAAATCTTTTCTTTTTCTTCTATCACTAGCGTAAATTGTGCTTAGTCCAATAACAAGGTTAAAATTATAGTGCTTTTCATCATTACAGAGATGCTCTTGCCTCTGATGGGGACAACGGCTACATCTAAAGCTTAGCAAATTTATTTTTTCCCTTCGCCTGCACCGGGATGTCATCTGGAAGACAAGATTTTCACTTAGCTGTGCGTGGGCTTTGTTCAAGGCCTCTATTTGTGAGTGAACACACTTACGGGAGAGGCCTGTAACCTGCAGGAGAGTCGGTTATGTGCCTCTGTTCTTCCCCTGAGTGTCTTTTTCAGACAAAAAAACAAAAAAACAAACAACAAACAAACACAATGGGAGAGAGGCACCTGAGGTATCCGGCAGTGTTGAGGAAAGCAGGCTATAAATATAAACAAGCTATTTAACCTCTCTGAGCCTGTCTCCTCATTTGGGGATAATAATAGTGCCTCTTAAGTTTATTATGAGGATTTAAAGCAACAGAATGTGTAAAGAGCTTAGTACGGTGCCTGGCACATAATACTAAGTATTTGCCAGCATCATCATCGTGACCATTTCTACCCTTCTGCTGTCACGTGACAGCTTTCTGCTCTGCAGGACCCTACGGGTGCCAGAAACATCCATGCGCCGTTGCCATTTTGTACCTCTGGCTGTGCTGTCATGACTCCCCATTTCGGCTTCCGGTTCCCCAGGCAGGGAACATTCCCCAGCAGAATTGCCGATGAGCTCGTGGAAACCTGAGTCTCAGGCAGCAACGAAGTCCTCATACAGTCAACCTCTCCTTTCCACTAGTGATGGCTCCTTCTCCCCCTGTAGGTGGTCACGCTGCTCTCCCTGTCAGGCTGCCACGCCCACCACACAGCAGGGGTCTGTTGCAGAGGCCACCTGTGGGAGAGGCCCTTCCCACCCTCCGCCAAGCACTTTGGCCCCGTAGATGCTTCTCTTCTGCCCACATAGCTCCAGGAGACCCAGACCCAGGTGTGCAAATCACCCCCATGTTCAGGCTGTGATAAGATGGTTATTAACAAGCTTCACTCCAGCTTTTCCTCATGTCTGAGTTGAGGTTTCATCTTGTCCCCTTTTCTGGCGTATGTCCTCATCGATCACTTTCCACAGTTTTCTGTGGTTCTGCCCAAGGCCAGCGTCCGCTGCCAGCTGTCTGGGAGACACTTCCCTCCCATGCCTAGTTTTTGACTGAGGGTTACGTGAAGATGTTTTCTGCATCTCCCCGAAGAAGGCAATCCATCTAATCAGGTTGTCACCCCTAACAGAAGCACTAGCTCTTCTCTCTGGAATACAAGGCCAACACCATGCCGACCTCTCTCGTTTGAGCTCATTACTCCAAGTTCCTTATTTTCAAACTTGGTCAGACATTCATTAATTGTAGAAGCGGAAGAGCCCTTTTGATGATGTCTGAGTTGGAGCACGGCTCTCTGTCTCTCCTGAGTTGCAGGGTCTGCTTTCTCTTCTCTTTCTGAGTAATTCCGCAAGCCTCAAGAATAGCTTGCCTTTTCCTCTCTTAGGAAGCAGGCTCCATGTGGAAACTATAGTTCAGGTTTGGTTTTTGGAAATGATGGATCATATGGACTGACCATTTCTTCCTAATCATAATCCTCCTAGCTAGCTAGCTATCGTCTAGCTGTCTCTCTGTCGTCTATTTATAGTTTTTTGCTAGTAACTTCCTTACATCTGACCCAGAGTACTTGCACAGAAGGGTAGATGTGCCAAGATACGACTGACCATTAATACAATGGCCTGGTTTTTGCCAGACTCTCTGTTTGTCCTCAACAAGTGGAACTGGACGCTTCTTTGAATTACATTATTGCATTAGACTGCAATAGAGAAATGCCTGGAAACGCACACGGAGCGGTTTATTACTGAAGTTGATGTAAGTCAATGGAAAAATGCATTGGCAGGGGCGCCTGGGTGGCTCAGTGGGTTAAGCTGCTGCCTTTGGCTCAGGTCGTGATCTCAGAGTCCTGGGATCGAGCCCCGCATCGGGCTCTCTGCTCTCTAGGGGAGCCTGCTTCCTCCTCTCTTTCTGCCTGCTTGTGATCTCTCTGTCAAATAAATAAATAAAATCTTAAAAAAAAAATGCATTGGCAATGTTCAGACACAGAGGAAACACCCTTTTCTACAAAAGGTTGCATAAGGCTGACCAGGAATCAATCCTTACAAGATTAAAATGGATGCCCTATTTTGATTTCTCTCTCTCCTTTGAAACCCCATTTCCCATTGATTCTGAGTTCTTCCATCCTTTCTTTACTTCGTAAAATCTCTCACTATCGTTTCTTTCTTTTCGTTCCTACTCGAACCCTGGTTAAAGTCCTCTTCCCTCGTGTCTGGTTCACTGTAATTGCATTCGAACAGCTCTATCTACTTTATATCTTTTCTCTTTAAACATCGTACTGAAACTGCCGTCGGATTAATCTCGTTAAAATGCTGCTTTCTCCAAATTACACTGCTTCCCCATCTTTTAATTTCCCTACAGAACAACGTCTCAAATTCTCTTGGTATGGCAGTAGAATCATCTCCCGAGGGAATTTACTCATCCACTTCCCACATTTCCAGATTAACCCCCACCCCCACCCCCTCATCTAAAACGCACTCGAGCCATTCCCATTCCTGGACACACCTTTCCTTTGCCTTTCTGCTTTCCCAGCATCTTCCCCATCTCAGAGGGGGGCTCAAATGGACTCCCAGCTTGAAATGATGGCTCCCCTCAGAACATCCTGTGATGTTGTTCGCATGATTAATTTCACATATGCAACAAACATCTTCTCTTGGCTTTTCTTCTCACGGTTTTGAATTGCTCCCTAATTTTCATGTGCTAGCATGAACATGCTCTCCTAGCATGTCCTGGGTAGTGAAATCCTTGCAGATGGTTGATTTGTAGTATACGTTTCTTCTAAAGTATCTTGCCCAGGCCCTGCACTAAGGAGGCATTCAAGAATATTGGACGTACTACACAGAAAAAAGAGCCACTGAGGGTGCCTGGGTGGCTCAGTTGTTAAGCATCTGCCTTCTGCTCATGTCATGATCCCAGGGACCTGGGATGCAGCCCAGCACTGGGCTCCCTGCTCAGCGGAAACCCTGCTTCTCCCTCTCTCACTCCCCCTGCTTGTGCTCCCTCTCGGGCTGTCTCTCTCTCTGTCAAATAAATAAATAAAATCTTGAAGAAGAAGGAGAAGGAGAAGAAGGAGAAGAAGAAAGAAGAAGAAGAAGAAGAAGAAGAAGAAGAAGAAGAAGAAGGAGAAAGAGCGAGCAACTGGAAAGGAAAACAAATCAGTTGAGCCGTTTTTATCACTGGCCCAGAAGTGACATGTACAGAGTTTTGTTCCTGTGTGTGTTGAACTTGAGGGGGATGGGAGAGAATGTGTTTTTCAAAGTAGTACATATCCAGAAAGAATCTTGTGAGGCCATCTTGCACAATTTTCTGGCTCTATGCCATCTAAGACAACGAGATCTGTCCTATACTTCAGGACCCCAGAAAGAGAATACTTCTTGGCTCTTTTCGGTAGTTAAAGTGTCTGCTTTGGCTCAGATCATGATCCCAGGGTCCTGGGATCGAGCCCTTCCCTGCCTTCTGCTGAGCAGGGAGTCTGCTTCTCCCTTTCCTCCCTGCTCTTGCTCTGTCTCCCTATCTCTGTCACTCTCTCTGTCTCTCTCTCAAATAAATAAACAAAATCTTTAAAGAAATTTGGTTGTCCATGCTCATCTCAAAGAGTAACATTCAGTCATTTGGGAGTGGGGGCAAATGAATCTGATAACTCTGATAAAAGCGGTCTGGAGAATACACTGAAAGAAGGAAACCACTCTGATTTAATATTTTAAAAAAAATTAGTTTAGGCCTATTAATTCTAGGACCGTTTTCTGCAAACCTTAAAAAAACAGCTGATTAATAGTTTTCCTTAATAATTGAATGTCCTTCTAGGAGTATTTTTAACCTCATCTGTATTAAGCTCCAAGAAACATTTGCTGTCCCATACATATTTATTGAGCACTACTGTGCTAGGCATCATGGCTATAAAGATTAATGAATTAAGTAATAAGGAAGGTAGATCCTCATTTTTAGGAAGCTCACAGTATAGTGAGTGGGAAGATGAAACACCGTGATAGGGATGGCGCTGAGCTGTCACCTCTCATCGGAAGTTTGTAGACATTACATATGTCTGCGGCACTTCAGCAGGGGCAGAAACTTGGGATCCATTGTGTGTAACACTTGCCAGGAAGTCTATATAATATGTCTCCTCTCTTGCTCCTGTCTCTGTGCCCCTAGGGCAGATGAAAAGGCCATCACCCACCCCTCCAACTACTCTCCAGAGAGGATAAGTGTTATTCGTCAGTCAGCCAACCATGCCTTACAAAACATTTAGAATGACTAGCACTCTGTAGGACAACTGGAAAGGGCTTTGGTCCTCCTTCCCCTGGCCCTCAACCTTGCCATAATTGTGTTACATTTCTTCTCCATTCATTTGGGGCCCTTTGATTTCACTACCACCAACACTAAAGGCCGAGTGTTCACTCCACTCGTGAAATAAATATTTAGTGAGTATTCCAATGGGTAAGTCACTTGCTGAATGATGTGATGAAAATAGGAGGAATCAAGCCCAGATCCTACTCTGAAAGAACTTGTATCTAGTCTAGAGATACATGGTGTACATAAATACCTTGTCCCAAAGTCAAATATAAGCAAATACACCACAGGGCTCCTTCCAGCGGGACTGGGATGGAGAAGACTTGGAGAATGGGAGACATGCAGAGTCAGCGGGTTGTGCCCAGGGGAGGCAAGTTGGGGTTTGGATGTGTCAAGCTGGTGGTGTTGAGGGGCATTCCGGGGAGGATGACCAGTGATTAGTTAGAAAACGTGTGACCAGTGCATGGAAAGAGGTAGAAGCAAGAGATACTAGTGGCATATGAAACTACAAGTCTAGGTTCCATTGTGAAAAGACTTGCAGGAGGGAAAGGAGGATTGAATCGTAAGAGCTATGTCTTGATGCACCATATTTTCTTATTAGACAACACTGTAATCACTGAAAGGTTGAACATGTAAAATCTGAAATGTGAGTGTAAATATTTTATTTATTCATGTAACTAATAAAATACATTTGATTTTTAACTCCCCCCCACTCAGGAGATGAGCTTAAAATATTTTCATATAACTTGACCAATTTCTCTGCCAAATCTGAGAGGGGGAGACATTTTAGTATCAGATGAATAATTTTGTGTTTATTTTACTCAGGAGAAAGTGGGAGGAAGGAGACATGGCATAAAGAAGAGAAGAGAACAGGATCTCTTTCTCATGGCCCCTATATTTATTAATGACTGAGGAAAATATCATGTATTCTGATTGTGAAGTGACTGGGATTATATGCTTTTTAGAAGGCTGGGTTTAGTCTCAGGGTCTCAAATGCTGGCTGTTGAAGACCCCTTATCTTTGGCCTGCTGGGTTAAAACCGTGATCTCCAAAAATCTGCCCCACAGTCCTCATGAGCTTTGCTTTCGGCTTTATCTTCTTTCTTGTCTTTTTATATCCTCTTCTCTATTTCTGATAAGGAGTATTGAGTAGCAGAGTGATAGGAGCAGGGGAAAGTGGGGGAAAATAGCCATTAGAGAACAAAACCAAAGCGTTGATTTGAGAACTTCCTTTGGGTAACTGTTACAGGCACATGCAAATTAAAGCCACGTGCATAATCCTGTTTGAATGCCTGTGTGCCTTCAAAACATCCCAGGCAGCTGGATGCTGTCCTCAGAGGAGATCCTGGGGGTGGGGGGGGAGTCCTTGCCAGAGCAACCAGAAGATTTTCAAAGATGCTCAAGACTTAAGTTGACTTTCTTGACATCAAGTTCCCTTGAGGAAAATGAGACCTTGTCTTCCACAACTTAATTTAGGACCATCCCTGCTGCAGAACCCACAGCCACGCCCCACGGGAAGCCAACTAGAATGTGCTCATGCCGAGCCGAGGGAGGGGTTGGCACCAAGCGTGGCCCCCTGCATTCTAGATGGGCCTGCAGAAGCTCCCACTGAACACCTCGCTGAGCAGCTGGAGAGGGGGAGGGGAGCTCATCGCCTCTGAAACACCCGACTTGGCCAAGCCAGCCTTTGCTGGCGATGACTCTGGGACTGAGAGCAGGTTATCATCACGGTACCCAGCAGTCTGACAGAGCCAACGGAAGAGCTCTGTGAGGTGAAGAGAGGTGAGGAGAAAATTAGCGAGGCTCAAATGGGATAATTGGAAAAGCAGAGGGAAGGCAGTAAATTATGCCTCTTTGGCCTGGTGCAGTTCTCGTATGGCAGGGATGGATGAAGTGGGTCAGCGACCGCAGATGAAAAGCAAGATGAGGAAGGGTCTCAGGTGAAGGGGGGCCCGAGCTCTGACCACCCCGCCGAGGGCCAGCCTGCACAAGCTGCTGGCGCAACTCGCTTGGAAAGACAAACAGGACGTGGTGAGGACAGCTTTCTCACGTGAATGGGAGGCCTGTTTCATGTGGTCGGAGCCTAGATCTGTCCGTAAGAAGCAGGTTGGAAATGAAGACGCCAATCAACAAAGGGAGTGGTAACGGGTCCTGCCAGTTCTGGGTGGCTTCTGGCCACCTCCACCCCCACGGGCATCCTTGTTCTGTGACCTTGGGAAGTTATAGAGCCTCTTTGTGCCTCAGTTTCCTCGCCTGCCATAAAGAATAATTATGCCAATAACATCATTCGTATAAGGTTCTTAGAACCCATAGAAAACGCTCACGAGGGTACCTGATTAACACTTGAGCACGTGGTTTTCAAGGCTCTGGAGGGCATGTTGGAAATTTGGGGGGACCTTTTGGGGTTGTTACAAGGTAGGGGGTACTACTGCCATTTCGTGGGTGGAGGCCAACAACAACAAAATTATCTTGCATCCCACTTGACTTCTGAGTGCTCCACACGATAGTTCCACACATGAAAAACCTGACGAACGTTCTGGTAACTTAGAACTTGACTCAGTTTTCAAAATTTACGTGAGGTCTTTGTGCATTGTTTTAGTATACACTGAATTTTATACAACCATATAAATCAAGAATATGATTATACTCAGCTTTGTTCAGAGAATTGTCAAGAGTTGTTCATCATTTCGGAAAATCACGGATGGAAAAACAGCCACCTGTATGGGCTCATTTGTAACTATTACACTCCTGGGGCCTCTCCACATGGGTGAAGCCTCAGGACTTGCCTGTGGCTTCTAATGCCACACAGCTCACAGTGGCTGCGTGTTCACACATCGAAATGCCCATTATTTTATGATAGCATTGTGTTTTTCTTTTGTATCAGTTGAGGCATTGCATTGCTATCTTTTTGAAATGCGTGAAGATGAGTTATGTTATTAATTTTATTCTGGATATTAAAGGAGCATTATGAAACAGTTGTTATCATAAAGAGGTGCTAGCTCTGATAGGTTTGAAAACCAAAGGTTTTTAGAGCTGAGCTCAGCACAACTATAACTTTTGTACTTCTCAGAAATTGGTCCCAGAGACAAGGAAATCAGAACCCAGATAGAGGGCATTGCCCTGGTTTTAAATTACCCCTGTCCTCTCTCAGTTAAGGACTTGATGCTTGTTTGGAGGTCAGAACATTCTGGTATATTGCCTACACTTGCCATCTTCTTGCCTTCGTGCCTTCCTGATTAAGATGAGGTGATCTGTTGAGTTTCTGTAGAATAATTACCTTCCAGAGAAAAGATCACATTTTCTTCTCCACATGGGACTTTTCTCTACTTTCTCATTGTGAGAGCTAGATCACTCCAGAAGGCCTCTTCCTGGGCTTTCTGTCCCCCTTCCCTGTGGAAAGAGCAAGTCAGGCCAGCGGGAAGGACTGGAGGACTCCCTTTCACTATGGCACCTCTTGATTTATCAAGAGCTCCAGACCCCCCTTGCCCCCAAAACCACAATCCCAGGTCCCTCTGGGTAGACCTAAGCAAATCAGTTCAGAGGTGCTCTCTCTGACTTGACCACCGTAAGGCTTGGCATAAGGGAAGGGAGTAGATCTGTGTACTTCCTGACATGGGCAAAGACAAAGACGAGCCCTTGCAGGAAAACTCTGTGGTGGAGAATGTGTTATACATGCGGAGACAATGGTCGTGTTGCCAGACAGCCTTAGGGAAGATGGCAAGTGGAGTCAGTTTTCTAAGGGTGGGTCCTGATTGCAGTTTCTTTCTATTAATATATTAGAATATATTAGTGGGGAAGGTGTTTGAGTCAAGTCTATTGAAATCAAGAAAAAATAAAGAGCCATTATAAATATTTCAGGGTGTATTCTGTGATTAAGCTGTATGCAGAGATGTACTGTTTCCCAAAGATTAAGTTTTCCTGTCTCTAGGTATTATAAGAAAATAAAAAGGAAGGGAGGGAGGAAGAGACAGAGGGAGGGAGGAAATCTTTGAGAAAAACTATTAATTAGGATTGAGGAGTTCTATTAAGTCTCTGCCTGGGGCTGGTTGTATTTCCCAAGTTGGCTGCAAAAATATCTCCCATCCCACAAGTTCTTCTGCAAAAAAAAGTGAAGTCTAACCCCCTTCTCCCTTGAATTGAGCCCATCATGAGAGCAAAGCACCACCTTCTGCTAGAAGAGAGAAAAAGTGATAAGATTTCTATGGAGAACAAGAGAATTATTTGACATCAAACCCAGACCATGCCCACTGGACCTGGGGATCAGCTTTCAAAAATGGATGTTTGACATGGTCAGATTGGCAAAGATGCTCAAGAGTCATGGGGAACAAGAGTGAGCTAGGAGGCAGCAAACATGTAAGCAGGGAGAAGAAGCCCTCAGGGACCAGGGAGGCATGAAGAGCAGTTGGCCAAAACTAGGACGTGACCAGGTTGGGGCCTTACTGAGAAAGGCTATCTGTTACTGGATGAGTTGACATCAACTTAGTCAGAATAGATGTCAGTGGCTGAGACCTTCAAGCAGCTAACAATGACCTTAGGCTGGAGGATGGATGTGTGCGGGGTCCTGGAGACACCCCATGGAGCTGAGTAGGAATAGTTTCACAGGGTTACTGCCGTGCGTGTTTTCCTGGCTGTTTGCCTCACGTATGTTTCTTGCTCTTTCCCTATTCTGTTCTGAATCAAAGGACCTGACCCCTGTTGGTTGCTTTTTCAAGACTGGAGGATGGAAGGCACTGATGGGTGAATGGAGGGTGAAGAGGGAGAGATAAACAGAGATTTCTTCCTCTTTCTCTCTGGAGCAGCTCAACCTTTCTGGTTCCAGTTGTTGCCAGGCAGGCCCGGTCCACTATGGTTCCAGCCTCCAGCTGGGGACAATGCCCCTGAGCTCCAGAATTCCCTCCCCTCTTCCCTCTGCCTTGTGGCAATGTCAGCTTCCGGCCTTGGTGGTCTCTGGCTTCCTCACTGCCCCCAGCTGGCCTCTTGGCTCTCCCATCCTTGTACAATCAATCCCTATATCCAAGCCCTTTTGTTTCTAATTCTCTGATGGTTTCTGTTTTCCCGTTGGAACCTGACTGTTAGACTGGTTTCAGGAACTGGTCAGCTCTGATTCAGGGTGAGAGCTGCTCAGGACCAACAAGGGAACACCTTGCCGGAAGAGATCTGTTGGAAACTGCTTGGTGTGTAGGACATCGAGGATTGGGCCTGCCTCTCCAGAACCCCATCAGCTGCTGCCTTTAGAGAGACTTCAACAGGGGAATTGAGTGGGAAAGAGAGGCTAGCTAAAAATTTCACCCAAATGGAAGCATCAAAGATACCAGCAACAGGAGAAAACTTATGTCAACTTGTTCAGAAAGAACCACGGTGCTCTGGTGGGGCCTCATGAATTACTGAATTACCCTGGCCTCCTTGGGCCCCATATATTTGTATCTTGAGTCTGGTTTCAAATAGAACAGAGAATAATGTTGAGTGCCTCTAATTTAATATTCTGATAATATTTCCACCACATCAAATTCCCACTAGGACAAATGTATACAAATGAATCATTATAATTTCCCCCCTTACCCCAGCCAAGTCACTTGGGCCTCTGCTAAGAAATGATGATAAAAGTGATGAAAACAAAACGAAGCATACATTAGAATGTCATTTAAAAAAGAAAAGATTTCCAGGAGACCCTTTGTTGTACTGGAAGAGCACAAGCTGCATTTTTAAATGACTTTTTTGTCTTCCCTTTTGGATAATCAGAGAGAATAATGCAACCGAAATAACGAAATAATGCTTGGCTGCTGCTGAGGTCATCATCGAGCTCCTGCTGACATGTTGAGCTGGTCAGAGAGCCCGGGATCTCCGAGGGGATGAGCACAGCCCTGTGAGAGAAGGCGTCATTCAGAGAACAGAAGCATTATGTCTGGATTGGGTTGTGCAGGACCCAGTCGCCACGCTGGGGATGAGGACGGAGCATACCTGTGCCACAGGCCCCATAGACTGCAGTGGGAGAGGGAAGTGTCATGTGGGACTGTGTCCTTGGGGGATATGATTTTTCATGCCGTGTAATGAACCTGCAATAGGGAAGGGCATTTCATTGTGGGTTTTACTGCGCTAGGCAATTCCGACAGGTATATGGATACTTATTCCAACTCGCAGTCATAAGATGAAGACAGTAGTGGGGGGAAGCTGCCTGGCTTGCAATGATATATTTGGAGAGAGGATATAACATCAAAAGTTCGGTACAGAGAATAACAGAGTAAAATTATAAAGTCCTGGGGTCATTTGCTTATGTCTTCTACTTCCTTCACTAGAAACAGGGCTGCAGCCAGATATCACATGGTAGTATGAAAACATGGCCAGTAAATTCTTTGGCATTCCCCCCATTAAAATATGGGATCTATATGTCATCCCTCGGAACTGGGTTGGGGCTCTCGGAAGAGCTTTCACCAATGGAGTACAGCAGAAATGAAAAAATGGGACTTCTGGCATGGTGTCATAGAAGGCCAAGGTAACCTTTCACCCTGTTAGCTGCAGCACTCTTTCTTAGAGCCCTAAGCTGCCATAAGGAGTCTGAGTGCCCTGAGGCCAGCCCATGGAGAGGCCAGCTCATGGAGAAGCTGGTCCATGCAGAGGCTAGCCCATGGAGAGGTCAGCCCATGGAGAGACCAGCCCATGGAGAGGTCACCTCATCTAGAGGCCAGCCCATGGAGAGGGCAGCTCATGGAGAGACCAGCCCATGGAAAGGCCACCTCATAGAGCAGTCACCTCATGGAGAGGCCACAGGCAAAAGGCCTTGCAAAAGATCTCTAGTTGACAGTCCCAGTGGGGACCCATGTCAAGCCATTCCAGCCAGGTGTCAGACACGTGAATACATTAACCTCTTGGCCAGATAAATACCACTGAGTAGTTTCAGTCAATATGTCAGGTAACAGAGGTCGACCTGCTGAGCCCTGTCCGAATTCCTGACTCACAGAATCATGAAATATAATAAAACGGTTGTTACTTTAGGCCACTAAATTTGGGGGCAATTTGTTATGCAACAATAGCTAACCAGGATGTATTTCTGCGTAGACAAGTTTCTAATCTAGTCCCAAATGCGTCTTATTTCACTAGGTACGGTTTACCACTTAGTAGTGCTTCAGTGTCAAATAACCATCAGCATCTTCAATTGAGCGCCTGTTGCACACCCCAGTGGTGTAGACAATATGAAGCAGAGGGGTCAGTTTCTGACCTAAAGGATCGGATAAAATAACAATTATGGGATATCATTTATTGAGTGAGTCCTATGAATTAGGCTGCTAATTCTCAAGGTTGGTACTGAAATTTCAGCGTCAGCATCACCTTGGAATTTATTAGAAATGCAAATCCTCAGGTCCTACCCCAGACTTACTGACTCAGAAACTTGGGGAGTGAGCCTAGCAACAGGTGTTTTAGTCAGCCCGCCAGGTGTTTCCAGTGCGTGCTACAGTCTGAGAATCATGCAAGGAAGCATGTGACTTGCTTTACCTCACCGAATCCTCACCGAAGCCTGGATTTTTCACCCTTGCCAGGACTGACATTTCAAGCAAAAGAAAATTCTTGTTGTGGGTGACCCAGGCAGTGTAAGATGTTGGACAATACCCAGGCGTCTGACCACTAAGGACCAATAACACTTCTCACTCCAGTTGTGATAACTTAGAGTGTCACCAGATGCTGCCATGTGTCCCCTAAGGGTCAGAAATCACCTCCAGTTGAGAACACTACCTCAGCCCTATGGATAGTGTTTGCAAATGTACCCAGGGTGGATTTTAATAGGGTATGGCAAGACAGGCAGACATGGAAAGGACTGTCATAAAGAAAGAAGATTTTATTCACAGTTTCCCAGAAACAGGGGGTGGGGTGACCCATCATGGGGAGGCTACCCGGTGGAGCACCTGGGTCAGTTATCTTTTAAGTAAGGTCAGTAAGGAAACAGAGGGAGCAGGGGAAATCGAGGGAAAGAGCCTTTATTATGGCTCCTGTGCAAAGGCATGGGTGTAGGACTGACTGGTTTGAATCATTTTAGTTGGCTCTGGGGCCAAGGAACTGTTCCTAGTTGCTCTGTGGCAATTAGGGCATGGGCTAGTGGTCAGAATATGAGACCCCAATAAAAGAGGTGGTTGGGGGTATATGGCCTTTAGATCTGTTGGCTCCCACATGAAAAGCATGTTTGCAGGCTGCTCCCTTGCCAGTTCTAGGAATTGGCCAGCCCTAAGAGAGGCGTCTCTTGGAAGTTAGCAGGCCCAATGTCAAAGAATCTGAATAAAAAGGCATGCTTGATACAGGTAGATATGGTTGCCCTACTTTATAGATGGCAAAGCTGAAGTCCAGAGAGGTAACCTGTCATAAGTCCTCTCTCCCCCAAGGGGAGGACCTATTTTGAAACCTAGGTCTATGTACCCCTCGGACCACGCTCTTACCTGTGTGCTATCCTGCTATTCATCTAGCTAATTAAGCACACGTGTGTGCATCTCTAACTATATAAAAAGATAACCGACACAGCAAAAGAGGATATTGAATCATTTCTTTATGAGATAATTATACAAAGTAATGAGAAGAGATGGCCTGTAGTGGTTGGAAAGGCTTTGTGGAAAATACACCATTCCGACTGCTGGCATGGTGATGCTTGCTGGAAGCTCTTGAAAGTTGGAGAAAACGAAGCTAGGCAAAGCTGTGGAGAAAGAATCTTCTGAAAAGATGGGAAATGATGTGATCACAGGCTCAAAGGCTTCTAGGAGTGTGCAAGGTCTGATGAAAACACCAAGTGTTAATAGGCTGCTTTGGTTACTTGAAAGTAGATTAGAAGGAAAGAGAAGAAAAGAGGGTTGCAGCAGGATGCCACCCGCTTTGATTGCTAAACCCACCAAAAGCAGGGCACGGATGCACAAAATATTCAGCACGATGAACTAAGTATCGACCAAAAAAATCCCCATTGAAAAGTAGTCCTGTAATTCCAATGCCTGGGCTCAATGAAATTTAACGTAAGAATCAAGCTGGAAATTTCTACTTTGACATCTTGCAAGATAATCAGTTAGGTTGGGAAGCTGTGACCAACGGGGAACACAACAAAGGGCTTTCCGCTGAGACCGAACAGAGAGCATCAAAGGTTTTGGGAAGTGGAGTTGACAGCCATTCATTTATTTAGAGGTTGCTGAGTGCCGACACTGTGCCAGGCACCGTGTTGGAGGACAGGGAGCTATAAATCACGAGCCATGTTAATAAAATGGGATTTCTGCTGCGGAGAGACCAATAAAGTAGTGAGCTCCCAGTTTCTGCAGTACCGGGCAGAGCCTAGAGGAGGATTCTGTGGAGCAGGCCGTTGGAGACGTACCCAGTGAATGGGCACCTGTCTACCTGGTGAACTTCTGAGAGGCACCTGCAAACTTCCTCCAGGCCCGCTGCTATCCCCAGAGACAGTCCAACCTGCCGTCCTCGCTCTCAAACTTTTTCAGAGGGTCTGAATCGCCAGGGGAGTTTAACAGCACATGCTATCACGGGGCCCCACTCCCCAAGAAGGGCTGATGCCCTGGGTGACAAAGGGAGCACTACCTTCCATCCTTGATAATCCCTCAATATCCGTGCTATCAGTTGACATTTCCGCAGCAGGAATTAGCAAGAATGTAACTGGAGTGCAACTCCTGATGGGCCGAGATATTTGTCTGTTTCATTCATTGCCATTTCCAGAGTGCTTGGCCCATATCAGGTACTCAGTAGGTCTTTCCTGAATGAAGGGATTGCACACATACACATGATGGAGGTAGGGGAAGGGAAGATGGCAAGAAGAAACAACAAGAAAGGGGTACTTTTAATAAGGAAGGAGCAAAGGTAAGAAGTCTGAACTTGGCTTTTACCAAAGCTCTGCTGTGTTTGCGGAGATGCCTCTGGTCTTCACTCTGCGGAACTAGAATTAAGAGTTGAATGGCTTCTCTTAAACAAGCATCCTAAGAAACGCTGTGCTTATGGGAAAATAAACAGTCAGTGCCTTTCAAATCCTGTAAAGGCTCATGTCTGTGGCTATTTCAACCCTCAGCCCCTGCCGTATTCGAATGCCACAATGCCAAACATTTCAAGCTACAGGAATTCTGTATGGGGCTCTGTATGCTCAGGGCTCACACACGTCCACCAGCTCATGGGGACTTAGGTCCCAGGAACAGCCCAGGAACAGCCCCGCCATCATGCCTCCTTCCTGAGGCCAGCAGGCTGGCTTGAATGCACAAATCTTCGAAATGGTGAGGGAGAAAAATCAGGACATCGCATCAGGTTAAGCAAACACCTATCTCATGTCTGGGTGCAAGGATTGTTACCAGATTTTTATAAAACTATTTTCAGTGGGACAAGCTGTTTTGCTCCATATGTACCAAACATTAGGTTTTCAGTGCTCTGTGGTCCTCCCTCTCACCCCCACACCGCCACCCCCCAAGTCCTTAAGTCCTTTAAAAAATTATCAGTTCTGGTTTTGACTTGAGTTCACTCCTTCTTTTTACATATCTTCTTGGGAAAAACAGTCTTTCTTTATACACCTCTTCTCCTTTCTTTCCTCACTCATCATTTCTGTACTTGGCTGAGTTCTCTTTTTACTTTGGCCCAACTATGGGTGGGCCTCCAGAGGAGAGCAGAAAGGGAGCGGGTCTCTTTAACAGAACCAAGCAGATCACAAAATGTCTGTCAAAGGAACACGTCTGCCTCAAGCTTCCCACTCTGATGGGCTCAGTGCCGAGCTCTGATTTGCTTTAGTTTAAAAAAAAAAAAAATCCCCTAATTTTACTGTCAAGATTTTGAGAAGCATTCTCATGGTTTTAAAGAGATTATTGCATAATTTGTTCATGTTTAAAGAATTATATTGTTAAATAAATTTAGCTCTCCAGATTCTAAATGACAAAAACAAGTGAAGTTACATCATTTGAATTATGAAGTGATAATGTCTTCCAATTCTGCCCCAATCAAAAGTGTAACAGTTTAAAGCTTATAATAATCATGTTCAAACATATTCAGATTATAATTACTTTTCTTCTGATAATGATAGCCCGTCTGATTGGATGATTACCTATTTGACTTTGATAAGTCTCAGAGGTCAAAAAAGGGATAATTGCAGACATCTGTTTTCTATGGAAAATATAATCTCAGAAAATAGTGTTTAAAGTGACATCTGCAAATATGTGTTTTAGAAAGAAACTCATTGCACATTTAAAATCACAGGGAAAAGAAGCAATTCCTAAGCTACTATGTCTCACACTGTCTATGTAAATAGATGAACAAGTTTAACTTACTAGTATTCATGTATGCATAAGTAATTACAAGCAGGCATGATTATATTTTGTGCAGGTAGAATTAGAGATGGAAATAGACTATGAGAAAGGAATTTGAAAGGGTCTATGACATGGAATGATACAGAAGCTTTTTCTCTTTACTTTGTCTAATTCAGTCCAGATATATAAAGGTGCAACCATTTTCCTGGTTGTTTTTAATTTGCGGCTGGAAGATTTTTGTCCCCTGGCTATCTCTGTGTGGACAGCCTTCTCCACTTAGGAGATGGGTCTTAGTGGGGAAAAGGTTAATTCACGGCCGCCGTGATTCTCTCTGCACAGGAGATTTTCTCCCTCTGCAGGTGCATCACCTTTACAACTCTCAGGGAGATGCCAAGAACCTCTCCCTCCCTCCAGCCAACAGCTGCATTTTGCAATAAAAAGGGAAAAGTTTCTTTAATATTCCTTTCCACACATGCTAAAACTCCCTCAGTTTTAAATTACAAACTCAGAATCTGGGTAATCACTTTTGCGAGACCAAGCTTCTCTAGATAAAACTTTCACCACAGCACTTCCCTTCTCAAAAGCCTTCCATGGCTCCCCAGTGTTTACCGAAGGAATTCCAAACTTCATAGCAATTTACAAGCCTTTATCATCTGACCTTAACTTATTTTTCTCAACCTTATCTTCTACGTGAGACCCTTTTGATAAGTCATCTAACACCAAGGCATGTTAAACTCTCTTGCCTCTAGTCTAGATTTCCCCTCTCTATGTCATCTTTGCCCATTAATCTTTTGTTGGTGGTGGTTGTTTAGTTTTTGCACCTCAAGTGCACAGAACTCGATAAATCATAAACTTTGGTTCATACCACACTAGTATGATTGGTCTGGGCAAGAGCCTCTTTTGTAGTTATTTACACATAATCAAATTTCCCCAAGTCTGACTTAAATCCTGTCTTTTCAGCAAGGTCTTCCTCTATACGCATAGGGATGGTCGCTCTGCCAAGAGAGCTCTTTCTCTCCTCCGAACAATTAGAGCATCTATGACCTAGGGTATAGACCTCCATTTGCATATTGCATGCGGCATAGCACCATTGTTGTGTCTAGACACATCTGCAGCTGGAGTTAGCTGTGTCCTGCTCTGTGGTATGTACTCTATGATAGCTCTTACCAAATTGTGTTGTATTTTATCTGCGTCTGTCTTCTCCCCGAAAGAGTTAGTTCCCTGAGGCCAGACTCAGTTTCTCATTCATCTGGGCACCCCAAATGCCAACCATAGTACCAGACAAGCTCTGTTTAGTAAGCAGTCCTTGGGTATTTTAGGGGAAATTACATTATAAACTCCTAGGAAGCAATGAAGGAGCCACAGAATTTCAGGCAAGGAAAGGATCTCCTGAGTCCTATTCCTTCTGCTCTCTCACTGTGCCTAGAGGGGACTTAGCAGATGGAAGGATTCAGTGAATACCAGTGATTGACTGATGCTTAAACTTCTTCAGAAAATTAATGAACCCTATATGTTAGGGAGGGTGGCCAACTTGGCTCAGTTTCCCCCTAATGGTCCCCGTTTTAAAAGAAAAAGGGAATTACTCCTGGGCCAGGGTAAACCAGGACAGTTGGGCAGCCCAGTTAGAGTCTCACATACATACCAACAACATAAATGCTAATAATTTTCCTCTCTCCTGGTTAAAGACTTCGGAGGACCACTTTGGCAAACTTAACTTGAATTTCTGTAAATTTGAAAGTGAGTTAAAAAAAGTTTCTTGAGGATTAAGTCTAAAATTCAGGCTCTTAGAGAGGGAAAAAAAACACGAGACTCTTAAGGATAGAGAACAAATTGAGGGTTGATGGTGGGAGGTGGGTGGGGGATGGGCTAGATGGGTAATAGGTATTAAGGAGGGTACTTGTGACGAGCACTGGGTATTGTATGTAAGTGATGAATCACTGAATTCCATTCCTGAAACCAATATTGCACTATATGTTAACTAACTAGAATTTAAGCAAAAATAAAAAATAAAATAAAATTCAGGCTCTTCAAAATTAAACATTTTTAAATGTATTGTTATTCCTCTACTGTATTGTTATTCTCCTACTCTAAATGAGTAAGATTTCATTTTTTTTTTTTTAAAGATTTTCTTATTTATTTGAGAGAGAGAGAGAGTGCATGGTGCGAGAAAGCACAAGCAGTGGAGAGGGAGAAACAGACTGCCCATCTAGTAGGGAGCCAGATGCTGGGCTCCATCCCAGGACCCTGGGGTCATGAGTTGAGTTGAAGGCAGATGCTTAACGGACTGAGCCACCCAGACACCCCAAATGAGTAGGATTTTAAAGGTAACTGAGACATTTCATTGCTCAGAGTGGGGAGTTCTCTTTTGAGAGAGAAAATAGACATAGATAAACAGAGATTCAAGTCTATGCCTTTTTGGCCAAGAACCAATCAGGTGAGCTCCTTCACCTTCCGGTAGAGGCCACACCCCCCAAGGCTGCAGACCCCTGCCAGTGGGGGGCGCTGTTGCGAGCCAACCAGTCCCTTTTGTGTAAGACCAACCTCCTTCCATCCTCTCGGAAATCTTTTATTAAATCTCTACGAATTTTCATATTCTTCATACTGTTCCATTTTTATTCCATTCCACATCCATGGTTATTGAGGGAATATTTACTTGCTATTGAAGGAAATCATGTGGGATGTATAGTCAATAATTTCATCAAGGAATAACTTATCTTTGTGCTTTGGGTGGAAAAGGGAGGGAAATAGTTTCACTCCAAATAGCTTATGAGCTTTTGAAGATTATTTACAAAGAGATATTTTTAGACAAAGAGATTATTATTTTCCCATTTTAGTAGAAAAGCAGTATAAAACAAACAAAGCCTGAAACAAAACAAAACAGTAGAGACATAACCAGAGAATGTGATGGCCACTGATTTCTGTATTAGTCACTTAACAAATACAACCCACAGAGTATACATTCTTGTTTCTAGGGAAAGGCTCAAATGAGAATTATCCTGGATATAACTTATATGATTAAAGATTTGCTGGCTTTCTAAGGAGAGAGAGAAGGTAAAACAAATACAAAAATTTAAAAGACAAACAACCATTTTATTTTGTCAAAAGTGGAAAAAAAACTTTTAGCAAAAGCAAATTTTCGCAATAATGAGTTTTGAACTGTGGCACACTTAAAATTGACATGATTTACATAATTCCATGGTTTTATTTTTGCTTCTTTAAGTTATCTATGTGAATGGAGTCTAGCTAGCCAAGGGTGTGATTCTCTTTTATGCCAGGAAAACTGACTTCCAGCTAATAGCCATCTTCATTCTGTGACATAACTCTGGTCCTAATGGTCATCATTTCTTGCCTGGGCAACTGTAATGATTTCTTTCCTGTATTCACTCTGCATACCCACACCATCTGTTCTTCACAATCCAGACAGCATCAATGGTCATTTGCATATATGATCAAGTCATCCTCCTTCATCCCCCCATTCTCTGCTTAAATCATTTGGGTATGAAGTACTCTGATCTGAAGACCAAGATCCTTAACATGGTCCTGAAGACCCTGTGTACTTTGGCCCCATGTGCCTTTCCATCTCTTCATGCACCTGTCTTTCACTGTCTCTCTGCACTCCATCAAGCATTTCATCCAGTACACCTGCCATGCTTCTTCCCACCACAGGGCCTTTGCACAAGTCTTTGCTTCTACCAGGAACATTCTCTCTTTTCCATTAACCACTTAGTTAAATCCTTTTATTTCTTCAGAGAGCATGTCCTCAGGAAAGACTTCCCAGCAACCCTAATACAGGTCAAATTCCTTTGAGAATACTGAACACTAGATTTAAACAAACTTAGTGAACAGCCTTGTACCTAAGCAGACCAAGATGTCTTGTCCCCTCCCTACGATAAAGTGCCTTCCCTGAAGGAGGAGAGCAGAACATGCTTCCAGGAGACAACTTGTTTTCAGGAAGGAAAGGAGGAACAGGCAAGCTGACACTTACTCAGCTTCTTCCAAAGTCCCCATTTTATTAAATCATTCTTTCTTCCCTGGGGCAAAGTAAAAGGAGCAGGAGCCTGGGAATTTTATGCTAACGATTCACCATCTATAGGTATGGGGGAAGAAAGGTTTTCTCCTAACAACAAAGGATGAAAAATTATTTCTGGTAATGAGTTCCTCATTTCTTCACTGGTTGAGTGAACAGGTTAAGCTACATAAGCCCCAAAGCTTTTTGCAGCCCCCAAATTTGTGAAACAATTCCACCTACAATATTCATGGCTTCAAATGTTGGTTATTTGAGTAATATGGGAAGCTGCCATAGACAGTGCTGTATTTCCTGCTTTTTAGCCCATCTTTGTCACCCTGGGTCCCAGAGAACTTGCCTCCGCCTTGTCAGTCCCTTGACCAGTTATCCAGGGCTGAGGAGCTTGTGGCCTTCCCCATGTCTCCAACTTAGGACCACTTTGGGTAGGGGGACTGTGGGAAGCTTCACTTGAACACTCTCCCTGATCCCCTAATCAGCTTATTTAGGGGAAAGCAGGACAAATGCGAAATGGGAGGGTTGGAAATTAAGTCCCTTGAGCAACTGGGGAGTCTCTGGGAAACTGGGGGTCTCACCTCTGACCTCGGTTATCCCTGTTCTACAGTGATCAGTGCATTTTCTCATTTTGAGAGCTCTCTACAATGTATCCCTTGCAAATGGTAAAGACATTGAGCGTCCTATATACATATAAATAGCATCCTTAATCATCATCAACCACATGCACTGTGCCCTCCTTAAGATGTTGCAGGAAAACAACTAGGGCATTCCCATGGCCTTCAGAGGGATTTTCCTTGATTCTGTGAAGCCTTGAGTAATACTGAAGCTCTATAATAATGCCGAGCTACTTTTGCGTTTATTCTAGTCTTAGGCTTGAACATTATAATATTAGTGGTTTAAATTTTCATAGATTTCAAGGTTCAGAAGCGTTCTGGGGAGTCATTTAAATTCATTCCCCTGTGGATCTCTACGTAGAGCTGCAACTTGGCTAACAAAGACAAATGGTTTTCTATCTGATCTGGAAAGGTCTCCAGGGGAAGATTCTGTAACCAACCACAGTAAACACGGATTACTAACTTGAGTGTGCCCTCCCGTTAAGAAAACCGGCTGTGTGAAGCCTAAGTGGCAGGATGATTTATTGAGATGTTAATCTGTGCTTTGTTCTTTGTAATTTGCCTCTCCTGCCCTGTCTCCCTACCTCATGGAGGTAGCCATTTCTATCTCCCTTCTCTGGGAGGTGACAGAATTTACGTGCGCCGTGTCCCTATTGCTTTAGTAGACAGGAGCATGGAGCAATGGGGTGCACTTGCCTGTGTGCTAATCCTAAAGTAAGAGTCCAACCCCTCAAGGACTGGTGGAGAGAGGCATGCTCCTTTGAGAGGATGGCACTGCCCTAGGAAACAGAGGCAGGTAGCTAGAAACTCTTAGAAAATGGTTTTTAGCTTTTTGACCTCTGTTTGATCATCTGTAAAATGAGCGGCTCATTTAATGACGTTTATATACTTCCCTGCTCTTGATTCTGTGGGATGATGAGTCTGTGAAGCCGATGCCCCAGGACCCCTGTGGTGCATTTGTTTCAAGGATTTTGGGCAGGGTGGCCGGCTTTGGCCAATGAAAGAGTATATGCAGTATTGGAGACCTACTTATACTAAAAAAACTACTTGTTGTCTGTGTAAAATTCACGTTTAATTGGACATTGTATAGTTGACCTGGTAACCCTATTTGGGGGCACCTGTGTTTTGAGAGATGGGAGGCTGAGTGTGGAAGAAACTGATGTTCATTCCTGCCCACCAGACTGCACCCAGTGTCCAGGAAGCAGGTGTGTGTGATTTCTTTCCCTGTGAGTATGCCTATTAATTTTTAAGTTTAGAAGTGGACATTTTGAATGAGACAGTTTCCTTCAAAATCTTCAAAATGAATACTTAATAGGAAAAATGGAAATGGGATCTATGGGGTGCCTGGGTGGCTCAGTCGGTTAAGTGTCTTCCTTTGGCTCAGGTCATGATCCTGGAGTTCTGGGATCGAGCCCCGCATCACGTTCCCTGCACAATGGGCAGCCTATTTCTCCTCCTCCTTCTGCCTGCCACTCCCCCTGCCTTGTCTGTCTCTCTAATAAATAAATAAAACCTTTTTTAAAAGATCTTATTTATTTATTTGGCAGACAGAGATCACACGTAGGCAGAGAGGCAGGCAGAGAGAGAGGGGGGAAGCAGGCTCCCTGCTGAGCAGAGAGCCCGATGCGGGGCTCGATCTCAGGACCCTGGGATCATGACCTGAGCCAAAGGCAGAGGCCTATCCCACTGAGCCACCTAGGCGCCCCCAAAATAAAATCTTTGAAAAAAGACGGGATTTGCCCATTTAGTGAAGACCCAAATTTCTAAACTTCATAGAAATTAGAAACCAGACCAAACAATCCTAAAGTAAGGAGAAGCCAACTGCTCAAACGCTCAGAATGAGGGAAGTTCTGCCACATCACCTTTCCCAGGGAGGACAAGACAGATGTGATCAGTAGGAGTTATATTTTTCTGCTGCCCTCAAAATCTCTCTGAAACAGGGAAGCAAATGGAGTCAAGGTTCCCATTGCCTTTTCTACAGCACTGTAAGCTTTTTAAAAAATGTGCCTTTGAACTTTTCATTCTTTATTTTGGAATTGCATTTAATATCATTCTCTGATTGAAGGAAATCATCTGTGAATCGAGCCAACCCTGATGGCACAGGTTGGGCTGCCTGTGATTTCTTGACACGAAACAGGTCAGGATCTAAAACCGAATGTGGAAAGAAACCTGATTTATATTTCATCCAATTAGTGTACATATGACCTTCGTGTGAAAGGAACATGGCCTTGGGTAAAAGGACTCTCTCATTGATTTATCCCATTTTTAATCAAAGAAAGGTATACCAACACACAGAGGATGCCGTAACTCACATTCTCAATACTGAATGCTGTGAAAATTTGCAGGAAATTTAGCATTGAATGTATCCTCACCCATAACAAGGAGATCACTCCATTAGTGAGTTGATCTGGACACAAAATTAGAAGTCTACGTCCAGTTTTAATAATTTAGTGGGATCTGAAGCTTTGTCAGTGAGAACGACTGCCTCCTAATGCCTTCAGTGCAACTACGTTGAGTTGAGAGTAACATAAAAATGATCTTCAGGAAATAGTTACCCTTTAAAGGGGTGTGCGTGTGACAGAGACAGACAGAGAGTGAGAGAATCTGAGAGACTGCATGAAAGCAACTCATTTATCAATGTTCAATTTTCCTCAGTGTCAACCTGATCTCTCTGTTCATACTTTACAATCTGGAAATAGGTTTGCTTTGAGTCACAGGAAGTGCCAAAACACCCCATCTATTACTCCTAATTTGTTTTATCAAGAGATTTTGCCTTACTTGCACTCGCAGGAAGGGCACATGGAAAGCATTTCAGGGCCATTAGGCTGGGAAATGCATGGGCATAGTCTGGATTCAGGACCCTTCTTCTAAAATGCATTTCAGAACAACTTAACAGGCTCATGCATTTTCCGAGGGGCAGGACTGTCCTGCAAAATAGACAAAATGGTCCAAATTCAAGTAGGTAGACAACCGTTTAATTTTACAAGAGAATTTTAAAGGTGCCTAACCTTGGCAATGTTCTGATGCAAAACAGGCTTGGAGGGTCTAGGGCAGGGCTGATCCCCCAAGGGGAACAGAGGGTGGGTTGAAAGTGGAGAGAACTTGGATCAGATGTGATGTTGCTTAATCAAGGTTAAGCCTTAGGCTGTTACCAAGGAGAGGAAGAGCCAGTGAACAATTGTTACTTAGCTCTCTCTCTCTCTCTCTCTCTCTCTCAAAAAAAAAAAAAAAAAAAAAAAAAAAGGGGGAAGAGAATGAAGGAAGGAAGGGACACACTTAGACCCTGTAGGTTATTTCTGAATAATGGAAATACTTTAAATTCTTGTTGTAATTAATCAAATCTATGTTCTTTCAGAGTAGAAAACTAAATGGATGCATCATTAATGGCTTAGTGTAAAAGTATAATCATGCAAATTTAACATGGCCTTCCCTTCATTCCAACTGAAGACTAAAGTTAACAGTTAAAATCTTGAGCTTTCCCTGTGTGCAAGACAGACATCTTTGTTTGCAATCTCTGCACGCATTATTTTCTTGCAACCACAGGTGAGGAAACTGAGGCTTACGGAATCAAAGTGGATTGCCATATCTCAGAGTTTGTATATGGTGCAGAGTGGCCTGGAGTCTCGGCGGTCTTACTCCAACGTTGCACTCAGGGTCATTGTGCTGGATTTCATCCCCTGCCTGCCCGCAACAGACTCATCCTTGCAATCAGGGACAGGTTTTTCTTAAGGAGCCGAAGGAGAGAAGAGCCAATTTAGATGATAGGAGGAAAATTGTAGCAGAGCACACCTCGGTCACAGATAGCTCTTTGAAAATCCCGGGTGACTGAACTGAAATAAATGGCAACAATGTACTTTTTGGAGGCAGGGCATGGTTTACTGTCCTAGTGGGTCAGCAACTGGAGAGACAGACTAATGCTGGAGCCAGCAGGAGAGGAGCTCTTGGTCAGTGGTGTAAAAAGCTGGGGCATTTTGTGGGTGTCCCTAGATTTACATTTTTGTTGTTTGGCTTACAGAGATAACAAGAGAAATAATATGGAAATGGGGCTTTTCCAAATTTCGGAACTTTACATGGGAATGCAACGTTTCCCTTGTAAGGAAGGTGGGGTGGGGAAGCACCCTCTCCTGTCATCAGTGGACCAAGACAACGCTGAGCACTATGTGCCATGTGAATGGCCCCACATAGAAGTGACATGAGGAAGAGCCAGACAGACCCAGCTTCCCACTCCTGCCCCTCCACAAAGGCAGGCCCCTTAACCTCCCAGACTCCTTACTCCTTACTCTTTAATTCCTTACCTGGGAATTAGATTCCAGATCTAATTACTGGGAATTTGTTTCCTAACCCGTGGGACTAGGATGCATATCTGAGTTGTCACGAGGCTCGGAGATCACGTACCTGGCACAGAGCAGGTGCTTGCTAAGTGGTTGTTATTATAGGCCCTCAGTTTTTACTGAGTGGGTGAGAGAAGGCTAAACCAAGAAAGGAAAACGCTGTAAAGGCCGAAAAAGAAAAAGAGGGCATCTGGCCCGAGGTCCCTGCTGTCGCCCCTCTCTAACTCTGTCCTCTTAATGAGCCATATGCAGCTTCCGATAGATGAGATCTGGTGTCTGCAAAGACAAAACAGAGCCAAAAGGCGATGTAACATGGAATTATAGACCACATTTCCCTCTAATGAGCCAGCCTGCTCGTTAAGGATGCAGTGCCGCTTGGAGCCCAGGCTGGGCGGTATGTGCAGTTGTACGCCTGCCCCCTCCTTGCACGTGCGCACGGGTGGTTTGAGCACACGAGCGTGACTGCCAATATCACGGCTGGTTAGTCCCTAGCCCAGCCCTGGGCGGTGTGATGTATGCGGGAGGAGGGGTGCTGGATGGAGCCTGCTTGCTAAGGACAACCATGGGAGCCACGTAGCCCTCGAGCTACTTGGGAAATGGCCTCTCCCTGACCGGTGACGCTCTCAAGATCCGGCCGAGTGAAGAGCTGCTCCAGAAGTGAGAAGAAGAAGGGGCACTAGCTCTTCCCGCAAAGGGCTTCCTGCTCAGCTGGAAGACCATGCACACCCCCACGCAGGTTCACACACCACACGTGCACTCTATGCCGACAGCACGCATATGCAGAGCACATACAGACCACACACACACACCATGCTTCACACGCGTGTGCAGATACAACACACGCTAAATATGTGCACACATAGGCATACCACACCCACACATGCACACCCAACACACACGCCCTCTGCCTATACCACAAATGTATACACACATCACACATGCACCTATCACATTCAGACTGTAGACACACACACACCACTTACCGCACACATTTGCATAGATCTCACCACGCACCACACATTACACATATGTATATATGTGTATATATGTATATACACGTACCAAACACATGCACTCACACGACACATACCACACACAAGCGAGCCACACACAGCGCATATCCACATATCCATCCATATCCTTATCCTTTACATCTGTACACACGCACCCCACACTATACTCACGCACACATACCACACACAGCACACATTTGTACACGTACTATATGCAGACACCACACATGCACATGAATCATTTACCCCCCACTTACATCACATACGCCTCCATGCACGTACATGTGCTACTCCCCAGAATCACATGTATACTACATGCATGTAAACATGTACAGCAACGCCACACGTGTGTACATACGTGCATATCCACCTACACAGAGCACACTTAGTACACATGCCACGTATGATACAACTGATCCTAGCCCCCCCCCATGCAACACATACACATACCACACACACACATGCGTTACCTTTCACAAACCCCATAAACACACATGACAAGCACATACAAAACGTGCCTTGCTGTATTCCCTTGCAAGAATGTGCCCCCCTAGGGACCAGGACACTAAACCCACAGAGCTCAGAGTGGCAGGAACAGGAAGCACAAATTGAGGCCGGAAGTGACTAGGACTGGCGGACCCTGGATGATGTGGTTTGTGATACTATGAGGGACTTCATGGGTCTGCCCCCTCTTTTCTTCACTGTGAAGTGGGTCTTCTGTGGGATGCGATGTTGTTAGGGATTCTGAGACTGTGGGTCAAACAGACTACAAGCCCCTGGATAGTGTGCTAACTGAGGCTCTGTAGGCAGGAAAGACAAACTCATTTCGTGAAGGGGAGCTGCTGATCCTTCAAAGGCGGGAGAGGCCCAAGGTAGGAGACTTGTTACCAAATGGCCCACTGGTCTCCTTGAGTGCCACGTCAGGGCCTCCATATTGAAATTTGTTGCTGACAGGCTGGGCATGTCAGAGCCAGCATCTAGGTCAGCCTCATTAAATGGAAGCCAGTACTGTTGGGTCCATCCGTGGTCTCCATCTCTGTCCTTGTCACCATTCCTTTAATGTGGCCATTATGCCAGTTCTGAGACAGCTGATGACAAAGAATGCCTCACACCAACTGGCCGAGTCACATTGTTTACTTGGTTGTTCAGTCCCTCTTCCATGAGGATGCTTTTTTAGTGCGTGTTAAAGTGTGATACAACCATCTTGACACTTAATGCTCATCCCCTATGTCCACCTCGAGATTGCTCGCCAGTCTTCCAGTCCTTTCACTCCAAACTCCGGCTAGCCCAGGAATCTCTGTACAATCAACCCTTGAACGACATGACTTTGGACTGTGCAGGTCTGCTTCCATGTGGATTTTTTCGAACACAGTACAGTACAGGACTGTAAATGTATTTTCCTTATGATTTACTTAATAACATCTTTTCTCTAGCTGATTTTAGGGTAAGGATATAGTATACAATACACACAACATATAAAATATGTATTGGTCGACACTTTATGTTATTGCTAAAGCTTCTGATCAACAATAGGCTATTAGTAGTTAAGTTTGGTGGGAGTCAAAGGTCTTAGGCAGATTTTCAATTGCACTGAGGTTCAGTGACCCTAATCTCTGCATTGTTCATGGGTCAACTCTATGTCCTCACCTCAGGTCACAAAATGGACGATCAGGTGCAATGCTCACTGCTCCGCCCATTGGGAAGCTCTTTCTTCTCCACTATTTTTCAAGGTCACCCCCTGAATGTGGCATTATTACTGCTGCCATTCATTTTTGGCTTGCCTCCTGCATTGAGCCATGCGACAGACAATTCTCCATGGGTCGCTTATTTCTGCATGTTTGCAAGGAGAAGCACTGACTACCTTTTTTCCATGTCATCTTTTCCAGGAGGTTTGTATAGTGAATGGGCTTGGAAAACAGAGACAGTGTCTTTTCCAGAGCAAAAAAGTTGGGCGTGCTTATCGTCCATCATAGAAGACTTGGGTTTCATAAGTTCAAGGTTTCTCTCCTATAACGCAACCTACCACGTGTGCACTTGTCACTTAGCACTCTTTACATTAGTTTATAGGAACTGGAAGTCAGGTAACTGCTGAAAACTAGCAAACAAACAAAACCCAAACACTGTCACCCTGGCTACTGCTATTGTGCTCGGTAAGAAAGTTCTTGGTCTCTGTCTTTACATTTGTTAGCTGCAATACAACTATGGCAGGATAACTTGTTCTGGACAAGCTCACCTGTCATAAGCCTAGCTTGGACTTTCTCTCTCTCTCCTCCTTCAACTGGTCTATGGGATACTCCTATGGCGACATGTGGAGAGGTTGGGATAGGCACTGGTGCAACCATGATGGGTGACAGAGGGGTCTGGGCTCCCTGCTCATACAACTTCCTTATGCTTCTTGTTCCAATCATTTCTGTCTCACAACAGATTACTTCTGAGCCTATCTGACTTCTTGACTTGGCGGTTCCAACAGAACCTAGATAACAGTGGGGATCCTGGCTGCATAGTCATGTGATGCCTGGGGGTTAGCTTTAGCTTTCCATCAGAAACATGCCCCAAATTATGCCAAGAGCTTTCTCAAAAGACATACAATTTTGCTTTGGACAGCATGGCCTTCTTGAAGAATCCCAGAGACCTGTGTCATTGTTTTCTCACTGGAATTTGCCATAAATTCCATACTATATATTTTCCTACTACTGACACCGGTAACACCAGAGGGTCTATGGGATCATATGGCCCATAGCCTGGAGCTGCTGCAGAACCCATTCCTATTCGAGGTCCCACTGAAAGCTGGCAGTCCTCTGTGTCATCTGGTATATGGGCTGGAACAGTATTCCCAAGGGTGGAATGTACTATCTTCAGAAGAGGCCAAAGAGACCCATCAGGGGCTGTGCTTCCCTTTTTGGAATAAGGATGCAAGACATTTGTCTTTTACTTTAGCAAGGAGACCCTGAACCCCTAGAGACTCCACTACAGTAGCAGCTCCCTGTTTCTTCATATATCACCCCTTCTGCGATGTATGTATCTTCTTCCCAAGGCCTCCAGTATACAGGAACCTCTTGCTTATCTCGCAGTCAACATGACGTCATCCACATAATAGATCAATGTAATATTCTATAGAATGTCCAGATTGCAAGGTCCAGATCTCCAGGGGCTGTGTTGTGGCAGAGGGTGAGTGAGTGAAAAAAGCCTGAAAACAGGATTGTTTTTTAGTCATCAAATCAGAGGGTATGTACCCTATACCTGAAGTGTATTAGTCTGTTCTAGCAATGAATTCACATGTGGCACAGAAGCTGTTATCAGGATGACTTACTACCTGGTCACGTCTGAGTAGACAATAACTATTCTCAAGGACCCAACCTGAGGCTGGGGCCAGACCAGTAAATTTAACACGGTTAGGTTGGGGCCTACAACTCTGTACCCTTTGAGTCTTCAATGGGCACAAATTTCCACTTCTAGGATATGATATTGTTTTAGATTTGCCATCTTAGTTAGGGATTGGGTGGGGAGTGAGGGCAATTTCAAGGCTTCCTTTTGCCCTCCCCTGCTGTGATAGCTCATAGCCAATATGCCAAGGATCCAATGTGCAGGTTACACCAAATGCCAAGTGTATGTATTCCTAGTCAGGGTCTGGAGACATGACTATTAGGTGGATCCACAGAACGCCTAGAGGACACCCTCTAAGCCAAGGTTTAGCCAGGACTGACTTTATTTCCTGGCCCTGTGCACCCCCACTGTAACAGAGGGCTGTAATAAACGCTTCAGGTCTCCAGGTATCCATGCCAACACAGACCTGTATCTGATAGCCTCAAAAGATTTGGGTATTTTCCTTTCCCCAGTGTATGAGGTCCCTTTTGGAAAGGACTAGGGGAATCATCATGATTCACACTTGCCAGAATGCTGTAGTGTCATTTTGCCTAGCGATTGGGTCACCCCTTTAGTCAGTGGGCTCCAGATCTGAAAATCTTCACAGGGCCAGGAAATAAAGCAAACGGTGATGACTTTTTACTGGCGTGTGCTCTGCTACGGCTTCTCCATTCATGCCTTCTTCTGATTGGACGTATTAATTAGCACCTTCATTGCCTGACTATCATTCAATCATTTTGATCAGTCGTGCTCAAGATCTTAATTCCAGTGGTACTCCTTTGGCTCGTGATGGTTCATGCTAGCTAATTCTCACAGTTCCAATTGAGATATAGCCTCTATTTTTTCTTATCAAACCCAATACATCCTCAGCTGAATTATGCTGAAATTTAGTCTTCATTTTTGGCATGGAAGCCAGAATAAAAGATGGGATAACTCCTGGGAGTGGAGGCAGAGGCACCTGATACCTTACTGAGGAAAGGTATCACCGGTCCTGAGGAAAGGACCCTATAGTATCTTTCTGAATTACAAAAATACTAGCTTTTACTCAGCAGGGGGCAGGGTGTTGGGGAGTGGGGACACCCATAAAAGCTCTGAGGGTTAAGAGGGACCTGAGGAATCAATTTCTTAGGAATATCTACTCAGATGCTCCTGTCCCAGTTTTTAAGGTCTCTTGCTTTCCTAACCAGGACCTTGATCCTATAACAGATCTGTCTTGGCTGAGCCATGAAACATCACTGAGGCTTTGCAATCTTACTAGCTATCAGATTCTGAGTTTGCTCCTCAACTGTGTCTGCTCTTCCACTGCCTAAGATGAAAGCCTCTTTATAAACTACCAGTAAGGTCCTCTGGCTCCCACACTCAGCTTTTACCTGTACGTTAACTGCACTTGGATTCTTATTATTCCCCTGCAGGCCACCAGTACAACTTAGTAGCAACCAGTAAATTCTACTGTCCTTGTAGGCCATGTTCATACACACGTCCTTCAAACATCTTTTTTTTTTTTAAGATTTATTTATTTATTTGACAGACAGAGATCACAAGTAGGCAGAGAGGCAGGCAGAGAGAGGAGGAGGAAGCAGGCTCCCCGCTGAGTGGAGAGCCCTATGTGGGGCTCTATCCCAGGACCCTGAGATCATGACTGGAGCCGAAGGCAGAGGCTTTAACCCACTGAGCCACCCAGGCGCCCCGTCCTTCAAACATCTTAATCACTGCACAGGCAAAGGCATTCTCCCTCACCAGAATATTTTCCCAGGCCAGCACGCATGAATCTTCAACAGCCAAGTTGCCAATTTGTGCCAGGGAGTGTCTGTATCCCACACACCACTCAGGATGAGATCCTCCTGGTCAATCAGGTTGTGAGCAGTCCAGTTGCAAAACCCATCTTAACAACAGCTTACTCAGACCACTCTTGGTGTCTCCTCTGTCTTTCAAGCAGCAGATACCCACACACATTTAGATATGGGAGATATTTATTGGAGTAAACAGTCATAAAGTATAAAAGGGGAACAGGAGTTCCCCTGGAAGAATCTTTAGACTCAGTGCACTTCTGACATCTATGAAAGAAGACAGGGAAGGAAGAGTTGAGTAGGAAGAGCCTTGACCCTAGTGGGGTTTTAAGTATGTCTTGGCCAGGTCAATGGAAAGACCCCGAGTCAAAGTTGCTCATGAGACAATTCCACATTGAGGAGGAACAGACTGGTCTGCTAACCCCATCGTTCTCTGTCATTGATTGGGAGCAGTCCAGAAACCCGGTGGATCCAAAGGTGCAAGAGCTAGAGACTGTCAATCAGCTAGGGCCCCCAGAGCAGGTTCTCTTAGAAGGAGAACTGAGTGATGCACCTTCATGACCGCCATCATGGGAGAACAGGCCCTCCTATAGGATTGACAGGGAGAGATACCAAGAGGACAGTAAAGCACAGACAGCCTCTGGGCACTCTTGAAAAAGTAAGGAGAAGCAAAAATTTTAGGGTGAGGGTCCCTGGGAGTCAGCTTCTAACTTAGCTTTCCCCTATTCAGTCATAAATTTCTACCCCCTGCTTTGGTCAAGTTGGGAAGAAGTTAAAGAAGACCTCTAGGGTCCAAAATATTTTAAAACAGAGGCACTTGTAATTGGAGTCTACAACCCATATTGGCAGGTGTGGTAACTATCATGACTTCCAAAGCACCAAGTAATGTTGTCTCAGACATATATGGCAGATGTATCAGGCAAGGTCCCCCACTTGGAATGCCCACCTCACTCCAACTTCCAGTGATTCTCTCCATCCACAGATAGGAGAATAAGGCAGTGTCTACATCAATGAAAGGTATTGAGGAGGGGGCACTGACCTGCCAAGCGGTTCTCACTTTACCTGCCGTGGAAGCACCTGATGCCAACATGAAAACAAGTGATTCCTAAGCTCTTACAGCTTCAGTGTACGCATGAGCATTAAAGTTCCCTGCTCACGTCAATGCAATTCTCCATCTAATTACCTACTTACCCAGCCCATTTCCAGGAAGGGACCTGGAGAGTTCATCTGGGCCCTGGAGAGCTCATCTGGGTACAATGTTAATTGGCTGACCAACTGACTGAATTCTCCTGCTTAAAAACTTGGAGGAAATGAGTCCAAATTCTGACAGCAGGAAATTTTAGTGGCTGTGTTCTGTTTCTTGGGCTAGTGGAGATTATATTAAGGGTCACCCTCATCTCTAGACCCACATCTGACCACTGGGTTTGGAGTTCTAGTTTCATGGAATTTCAAGGTTGGAAGGCGAAAGCCACCCCCTGCCCCAAACCCCATGACCCGAAATGTTGACAATGTTTTCATACAGATGTACAGAAACGGTGATACTACCCATGTGAACTCTGGTATCACATTTGCTTCCCTTTCTGCTGATCTGGACGCAGCTAGCTACTGAGCCACATTCTGGCTCTTAAAATTATTTGCTGTCCAAGGTTTTCGATGTCCAAATGTCTGGGCCCTGTGACTTGAGAGCTCGCACACTGTGCACAAATGTAGTTATGATAATAAATTTGAAATCAAATTTAATCCTAACTTCCCCCTGCCATCCCACACACTCCCATCTCACCATGCAATCAGCTGGCATATGGCTTAGGAAATATCAGCCATACACCAGTAAAAACAAGGCACAGTTAGGAAGCATATCGCTGTCAAAAAGCCATGCAATTAATTTCTAAGTAAAAAATAATTGGATTATCTGTGCTATGGTTTTCTTCATTAGTGCAGATAATTGGGAGACTTTAGTAGTATATTTCCTTCCTTCTTGAAGAAAATGCTTATAATATAATGATGGGAATCCCTCCCCTTCAGGTTTCTACTGGGTGGGAGTTTGTAGGAGACTACATCTGATACCTTTGACTGGCAGGTAAGGAATAAAGTACTAGAAAAAATTAACCTCGGTGGCCTGGACCATGAAAAAAAAAAAGTCACTGAAACCCTGTCACCACACACCACCACCCCATGTGAACATGACATCTGCCACACACTACCACACCGGGGTTGAAGCCACACAGACACACGCGCTCCAGAAGGAGTCAGTGGTCAGGGTTGCGCTGGCCAAGTGGGATCTGGCAACAAAGTAACAGAATAAATCCAGGCAGGAAGGATCCTAAGGGCAAGGGCTGAGAGTCAGCAACAACCGCAGGGAGAGAAAGTGAGACCCAAGATGAGAAAAGGCTCTGCCCTGGACTGCGTGTGGCACTGCCTGCTGTCCCAGCTTGGTGCAAAGGGTGGTCACAGACCACCGATGGGAAAATGACCCGAGGAGCTTACAAAGATGCAGATTCCTGGGTCTCTGACACAGACCTGTTTAATCAGCATCTTTGGGACCCAAGCCCAGGAATGTGTATTTTATTTTAACACGTTCCCCGCGTGGTTCTTAGACAATGAGAATTTCAGACTCACGGCTCTGGGCGCACTGCGCAAACCCCGGCAGGGGAGTCCCACCTGCCTAGGTGTGAATCAGCACCTGACTGCGGCCAGGTCATCACAGGCGGGGGCGGGGAGGGGATTGTTCTTCACAACTCCCTTCCCCCCCACTACCCCCGCATCGATATTCACCAGGAACAAATCCAAAATGGGTTGAATGAGCATGTTCTTTTTGAGAAATGCCGTTTGGAAATCCCAGACCAGCAATGGCTAATCTCTTAAGGCAGAAAGGCTGAAAATAAGCAACAATTTATTTTCTCAGAACTGGTAAGGGTGGAGCGGCGGTCTCTTCTAGCGGGATGTGCTGAATTAGAACCATGCAAAACACATACAGCTCCCCCAGGGCCCTGCGCGTGATTTATTTCCAGATTTAATGAACAGCCACGTGCCTGGGTTAGTGGAAAATAACCCGCAGACCGGCTCATCCCCAAAGTGCAGTGGAAAAGCCTCCCTTCGCCGATGCCACTGAAGGACTCTGACCCATTTCCTCATCCTAATCTCCTGGCAAAGCAGGTGACATGGCGGGCTGACAGGGGTCGCGGGATGCCTGCTTTGCCTCTGAAAACACCGTTTCTCGACATCCTATGAAATGTCTATTGATCTGAGCATGTAGCTGATGTCAACACTGATTGTCTGAAGGGAGGCTACTCAATATCACAAGGTCGTGATGAGGAGGAAAAAAAAAAACAACTAATAATTCACCAGCCTCGGACACAAAGGACTGGGCATTGTTTTCTTCCTTCTTCATAGCATCTTCCAGAGGCGCCGAGTGACTCTCCCTGTCACTGGCCTTGCTGTGGGACTTAGGTCTCCCTCTCACTTCTATTTACCTGTTTCTCCCCTGGCTTAACTTTTCAGATTCCTGTCACAGCGAACACCTGCTCTCTGTGCTCTGTCCCCGCCACAGCCCTCATCACACAAAAGACTGATTTAACTCCTCAAGAGAAAGCCATTATTTCACAGGCCCTGGGACTTTCCGGAATCATCTTTTCTACCTGTTGGGAGCACCATCTCTAGACTGAGACCGTATTTCGCAATGCTTAATTGATTTAATAGGCCCTGTCTTGCAGGTGTACTGTCAGGCTTAATGAATTCATTCGTTTGTTAGCTTGTGGGAGCTAGGCAGAGGGAATGAGGTCTGGTGACTCCATGAGCGCTGCTTTTAGTATCTGTTGCCACAGCCCACACAGATGAATCACGGAGAGCGCCGCTCCTCCCCGGGAAGGGCCACCAGCGTGGGGAGGAGCGGGGCTGTTTCTAAGAGCGCACGCTTAGCTCTATCCTACGGCTGTTCCTCCCCAAAAGGACGAGGCAGGCAAAGTTTGTATTCGGAAGTATGACTCTTTTTTTTTTTTTTTTTGCACAGGATTTTGCCCCTTGATTCATTCATCCTCTCCTCCCCTCCCACATCCCTTCCTCGCCATCCATCCCTCGCCCCCTTTCTCCCTCCTTCTCCTCTAGGAAACTGTCCTTGCTTGCACTCTGCTGTCAGAAAAACGCAGGATAAACCGGTTCACGTTAAGGACTAAATGACGAGTCAGGTTAACATCTCTCGATAGCACGTGTATTTTAAGAGGAAATTTTTCAGTCAAAGTGGGAGGAATATGGGAAGGGTGGAAACCCACACGTAAGTACAGAGGGGAGAGAATGAGGTTGTCATTGTTTCTGAAATCACAATACTAGTTACAGGCTTTTCCTTTTCTTTAAAGTCAGTAGAAACTCCCGTTTCTTGGATCACACATAAGACGGATCAGTTTCCTTCCACATATTCAGGTGTGGCAGAAGTATAATGCTTTGTTTCACGACCCCCCCCCTTTTTTTTCCTTTTTAAGCCTCCATTCCTCTGGGGTTGCAGAAATTTAATTTCAGTTAATCTGGCTTCTCTCCTCCCACTTTTCCCTGAATTGCCTCTAAATTTTGGAGGCTGACATAGTGCCATGTATTGGAGGGGACATCTGGTCCTCGGGATCACTCACCATCCATGCTGGCCTCCCCCGAGGTGTCCACCTTGCCATCTGGTCTTCCGTTATTGTTTCAGCAGGTGGCTGCTGACTCACCCCTTGTGCCTGACCATGAGACTCCTTCACATCCAGCTCTCTCGGCTACTTCCAGGACCTCTTTGGTGTACGGGAGTTCGCTGTTTTGCTACACAATTCTGGACCTCAGAATTTGCCGAGAGGCTGTGCAAAATCTTCCTTTTTTTTTTTTTTTTTTTAAAAAAAAACACTAACATAATCCTACCAGCGCCCCACACCATGCTGGGGCATGAGAACAGCATTATTTTGTGGGACCATGTTGCTTCCTGGGCTCTAGCTGGGAAGCTGAAAGGCAGGTCCTTTCCTTCTCTAGGCAGAACAAACCAAGGCATGTTAAGAGGGGATCTGTCCTTCCTCCTCGGTCCCGCACTGGGCTGAAGTCTGGAAAGGGGTCAGAGGAATGTTCCTTATGGACCCACCAGCCTCTGGTCCTTGGGGGTTTTTCCTACCTTCTTCCTCCCCCTAGCTAATCAGTTATTCCTCTTTTCTCTAATTTCCACTGTGCTATCCTTTCCTTGAGGCCAAAAATGCAAAAAATGCCCAAAGATCAGGAAAATCCAAGGAATGCCAGAAAAAGGTGAACAGACTGATTTTATTTTAAAATCATGATCAGGGTGCCTGGGTGGCTCAGTCATTAAGGGTCTGCCTTTGGCTCATGTTATAATCCCACGGTCCTGGGATCGAGCTCCACACCACCTTCTTGCTCATCAGGAAACCTGCTTTCCCTCTCCCACTCCCCCTGCTTGTGTTCCTGCTCTTGCTGTCTGTCAAATAAATACATAAAATCTTAAAAAAAATAAAATAGTGATCAAATTGTAAAATATTATGTTAGCCCTTACGAGAGATACACAGCATTAGAAAGCATAGATCTTGTTGGCAAGAAACTTATACACACAAATGTAATGTTAAATAATGACTCAGAAGTCATGTGAATTTATGAGAAAAAAAGAAGTCAGTTCATAATTGCCCCCACACTTTTCCTTTTTTTTTTTTTTTTTTTCTTATTTTTCCCTTTCAAGGAATTAAAACTCCTCAGCTGCCAGTGGGAATCTTGAAGTTAGAAGCTAAATGGAACCCTGGTCAGACTCTATATCAACAAATATTACTATAGCTTAAATCTGTGATTAAACTAGAAATATCAAGGTGTTACCAGGGAATTTACTTACTCTGGGCAGTCCTGGATACAGATGAATTCAAAGACCAAAGGATCTGAATACTGCTCTTAGAATTACAATGTCATTTGCCTTCTTTAAGATCCATTAGTTGGGAGACTTTATTTCAAATATTAAAAAAAAATTGAGAGCAGCAGCTGCACAATTTTAGGACTGGTGTGGAAGGAGATGGTCGTGTTAGTCAGGGTAAGTATGGCCAGCTGCTGTAACAACAACATCTAGGTCTCCAGGCCTTGACAGAGTGAAGGTGATTTCCTTCACTCCATGGTCCACTGTTCCCCAGAGTCACAGGAGACCTAGCCTCTGCCTTTAGTGCATGGCTCCCAAGCTCACCCTGGGTGACACTGAGCCCAGTAACAGGGATGAGCGAGCCTGCAGGATGGAGCGGGAGGTCTTTATGGGCCTTCCTTGGAGGTACTACACACCACTTCCTCTCATTTTTCACTGTTCAGACCTCATCACGTGAGTTAGGCTCCATCTAATTCAAGAGGGATGGGAAATGTCATCTAGACGTGGGCCCGGGAGAAAACGGCAACAGGAAGGCAACAGGTTTGGTGAGCCCATCAGAGCTTCTCTGCTATATTTGTGAGCAAAACTCTCTGACCGCAGAATGCTCCCAGTGACCAGAATCGTTTCGTGGATGAAGAGAGCTGGAGTGTCAGAGAGGCATGCTAAATCTACCTGACCTCCCTCCCTCCCTTCCTCCTTCTCTGGCTTCCTCATCTCCGCCCACCCTCCTTGAGAGAGTGGGTAGGCATGGGAAAGCCTGTGTCTGCACACTCACAGGCACCGTCCAGGTTTCTGCAGAAAACAGAGGCACTAGCAGTCAGAAGTGGGCTTCTCTTCCAGGTGCCCGGCAGTGCCCGGCCCCAGCTCGGAAGGCACAGCACATGAATAATCAGCACTAATCAGTGTCAGCCTCATCACTGGACGTTGGCAGAGGCTCAGAGTGGCACTGAAGAGAAAGCCTGGGAACTATGCTGGGCATGTGGGGTGGGAAGGAACTAAGGCCTACTGAGTCTGTGGGTGGAGGACTGTCTGTGCCGGGAAGGTTCTGCTGAAAGATATTTTGGTCTCTCTTGGCTGTTCAAGCCAAGCCTGGGCCCCATAAAGCATTCGCTTTGTTGACTGAAAGGGAATCATTCTGAGGCAGGAAATGCCAACAGTGCCAGTGGGAATTCTGCTTTTGCTCTTTAGTGTCTAAGTGGCTTTAAGGAAATGGATTAACCTGGTGTTTTCAAATGAGATGTTCCTCCTCACTTCCTGTCCTCAAACACATCATATATATAGGCAAGGCAGCCTTCTTCTGGAGCAAGCCACCACCTCAGGACGGAGGGCTGGCACCTCCTTAATAGCAGTGACATTTTTATCAATGGATCAAGCCCGAGGAGCTGGTTGGTTGAAGCAGCCGTCTTCTTACGTTACACACATTGCAAAACACTGGGGCCTGAGGAAAGGACATGTGAGCGATGAGCCAAGCTTTACCAAAACACAGTGAGGGTATTTAGGTTGTGGTCCAGGCAGAAGGGTAGTCATCACCCAACAGCAGAATTGGGGATGGAGAATAATGGAGTACTAACTGGGGCATTCCAGGTGGGACCAGAGGTGAAGTCCTAGGTGAGGAGGATTATTGCATCCGATGAAGAATGTACAGTACACAGAACTCTGTTGTTCTTGCCTTTTTCCTTCTTGCAAGTTCTAAAACAGTAAGATATTAAAATTTCCTTCTAGGGCCTTTCAGCTAAAAAAGAATGCATCTTTGGGGTACCCGGGTAGCTCAGTCGGTTGAGCTTCCGACTCCTGGTTTTGGCTCAGGTCATGATCTCAGGGTTGTGGGATCGGGCCTCAAGGGGCTCCGCACTCAGCACGGAGTCTGTTTGGACTCTCCCTCTGCCCCCCCCCAACCTCAAATAAATAAATAAATCTTAAAAAAAAAAAAAAAAACCAAAACCATCTTCAGTTCATCTCCGCAAAGTCAGTGGGGGTGGAGTATATGAAATTGGAAAGTATCTTCCCTCTGACATTTCTATACTGACAGGTTCAGAAATCTTCAATCCAACCAACTCTTCACTCCTCCATACAATCTCATAACCCTTTTATTTACCAGAGCAGGTCAAGCTCATAATCATAGTTTTCCTCAGAGATGGCAGTTGTGCTGGATGTTGACTCGAGAGAGATTCATGCTGAGTGCCTCCCAGAACTCTCTCACCCACACCGTTTCTTGCTGGGGGTGAGGTCAGGGTCCTGAGAATTTTCTTCTAGTAAGATCTTTGCCCTATCCCGTCTAGCTCTGGATATCATCAAATGAGAACCTGGGACTCCACTGCATAGTTACAAACAATTACAGTGGAACTCTGGTAATGGAAGTACATGTTTTCTCGTATACTGTCAACCCGCCATAGAACTGCATAATCACTTTTTTCCCAAAGATGTTATGTTTCCCCAAAAAAGCTTAATTGCAAAAAGAAGCACACGAAATAAGCTTTTGATTTCTCAAACAATGGTTTGTATCAGCTGGGTGTTTTCAGATTATAAAACTCTGAGACAAGGTCATCGCCCATCCAGACCACAGAAGGTCAAGGAAGTCTTTGTCATTTCACATTTTTTTTCATTTTTTTTCATGTCCTCATCAATGATTTATTGTTGAACACTACTATGGACCATGAGATACACTATACAGGAAAGGAAAATCTTGTTGCCGAAAGGTATTAAGGAAATACAGTCCTCTGAGATTATCTTTAAATAATTGGGGGAGGAATTGAGAGAATAATCAGGAACTATAAATTTGGTTTTTGGCATGGGCACCGAACCAACGTAAGACCATGTAGAGTTGGTTGACTATCCGCATGCTTTCATTTTCCCATTCATATGTAACAGCCTTAGGTAAAATGCTCTAAAAATAAGCCAGATACTATTTCTAGTCCTGAAGTCATCCTGAACAGTATCCCCAGAATGGATATCGTCCTCAATGAAATCAGGTGATTTGCTAAGATTAGGAGGGGAAATAAATCAGCTAAGTAATGCTTATGTCATTCACAAGAAACCAAAGTGAACATCAAGAGACATTATGAAGGTAGGTGTTCCTATCCACATAGAGCGCTGGGAGCCAGTAATGAAGGTAGATTGTAGATGCAGTTACCCAGCTGAATATTTAAGTATGTCCTTATTTGACTGTGCAATCACACAGCCAAATATATTCAAGGGTGGTTGCCTTTATAAGAAAAAAAAAAAAAAAGACTAACTGAAATGCTCAAAGATGACATTAGCTCAATTTTATGTTTGAAAACTTAATTGCACCCAAGTGAGAAAATACAAAATGAAAGTTCTCACTGCAACAATTGAGTCTTCCAGTGCCTAGTAACAAGGACAGATTTTGCCACACATGTTGGAACTCAATGTGATGTTTGTACTGACTGGGAAACTGCCTGCAAACCCATGACTGCCCCTTTCTGATGGCCTGAAGGAAAGCCTTCTTTTGAGATTACACAGCAGTTTTCTCTTGAGAGTTACATCTAGGATTTGTACTGTGGATTGCATCAACTGAAGCAGGGGGCAGAAGGTGGCCACTTCTTGAATATCCTACAAGATAGGAACTTACATGAATTTTATGTGAAAGTAATTTTGTAAATAATTTTGTCTTTCTATGTCCTCTATACTATGTCTACTGAGACAACCCTATCAATTCAAAAAGATGAGACAAACCCTGTGATGTGTGGAAGTGTGGTCAGGCCCTGTGGTCTTGTCACCAACTTTGCTTTGTTATTGGAGCACATGAGTGAGGTGAGAAGCCACTGACTGTGGTGACCTTCAATCCTTTGCAGTGCTTCTGGTTTAAGTCCTGATCTATTTCTTTCCTTTGGAGAGCTCTGGAGCCTTAGAAATGTCTGATGTGGCTTCTTCACACCCAAACCAGCCCCGAAGAGCCCAGGTTCCTCTCTCCTTTCTACAGAATTGTCTTCCGAGTTCCTCGGGTCAACTGGACTGTAGGAATAGTACTGGGAACTCTTACTGTCTTTCTGAAATACCTTCTAGAACCCAGGAAAGGGTAAATGAGCTCTGTCTCATGAAACAGAGTCTGGAGAACTTTCACCTAGAATTCCACTGGCATGACTTAATCCCTTCCCACCGAAAGAAAACATTGCCTGTGTCACCACAATGCCTGCTTCTACTGTCTGTTCTTCAATCCTTTATTCAACAAACTCTAAGTGTACCATAGCCCCAGTCTCTCCAGGACCTTCAAAGATGATTAAGGTACTGTCCGTGCCCTAAAGGGACTCACACTAGTTTGACAGATGATGTATGTACAAATACATATCCATAAAAATCAGCTAAAAGATAATGAGTGCCGTGGGAGAAACCCAATACCATGAGGGTTCAGATTTGAGAAGAGGGCTCAAGAAAGGAGTGACAGTTGAGCTGGGCCTTGAACGGGAAGAATATGGCACCCCGGCACAGGGAGCCACAGGACACTGGTGCCACTGATAGGACATCAGTAGATAAAGAGGAAAGACAGGGATTTGGGGGGTGGTTGTGGTGGGTGGGTGCTACGGGCTGAGGCATAGCAGGTAGGAGGTAGGGGCGACATAATGCCCTGGTTCTGGACATGTCTAGTTTGAAATTGCAGCTGGAGATTCCAGTGGAGCTTTCCAGCAGGCAAAAAGAGCAATCCTGAGAAAGTTTAAACTTGAGATCATGTCTGCACAAAGAGGCCTGCTGAGATATTGGATGTTGCTTAGGAACTGGAGCTAAGCCCTATAGAGAAGCAATTAACACTAAGCAACAGATACTAATGTCTTTGTTACTGGCAGGCAGGCCATATACCGCACCAAAGGGAGAAACAGGGCTTTTTAGAAATTTGGGGAGACTCTCTCCTAGATTAGACTCTCTCCTAGATTACCTCCAAATAAGCCTGGTCTTTGGTAAGTGGATACTGGTGGGGCATTTTGGTACAGTGATCCCATGATTAAAAGCTTATCTGTCCCTTTAAATTAAAAAAAAAAAGAAAAAAAGAATGCTGTTCTTTTCTCCTCATCGAGCACTGTTTTGAGGTTGACTCATGAACACCCGCTTTTTCTTCTTGCTGTCTGGTGGACCCCATCTCCTCCAAATGATGTAGATGCGTGTTCTAGCCCTTCTGTGATCTGTCTGCTGCTGTACTATTATAAGCATTATCGATCACACAATCCATTAGGGCACCATTCACCATAAATAATTTATCCCTTCAGGCATGAGCTCGTCTCTGCCACAGATGCCATCAGCAAGAATCCCCTTCAGGAGGTTTGGGCTGGGGGGAAAACAACCGCATTCCAAATGTAGTTTAAACACGCAAGGCCCAGGGAGAAAAAAAATAATGACTGAGCAAACCTCATGACTGGAGACTGGATTCTACTGGGGATGGTCTGTCAAAGAGAGAACAGATCTGAAGTTCTTCTGGCCAGCGCCGCTCCCCCAAAAAGCATGTTGTCCTGACAAACAGATATAAGCCTGTCTTCGTAGCTGAGGGAATTTGTTTAGGCGACATATCAAATATTTGTTGAACACACTAGAGCAATGCTAAATGTTATAATTGCCGGCGACTGGTGAAGCTGAGGGAAGGGTAGGAACAGGCAGCAGAAGACACAGCAGACCTGGTCTTGTAGCGGCACAGACCTTAAAATTCCATTGGCTAAATAGGAAAACATGTGTAATTAAAAGGACAAGATGTCTGACAGAAATAAACAGAAGAGTGCAAGAGCATTAGAGCTCAGAGTGCATATATAACTTGTGGCGGGGCACGGAACAGTGACAGAGTGCTCAGACCTCAGGCTTTCAGCAGGATTGCAAAGAAAGAGCCAAAGAGATGGAGAGGTGAGGAAGAGAGATGTTCTTCTAGGCGAGGAGGATGGATGGGCCAGAGTGTTTAGCTGGGAGCTCATGAATCACGGGTGTCAGCAAACAGATCTCAGCTGGGGCAGAAACTCTATGGTATAAAAATCTGAGAGTAACAAGTCAGGCTGGTGGAAGGGGGCTGGTAGGTTGTGGCTTCCCCCACAGCATAGTCAGAGGGGTCTTAGATAGGGTAGAGAAGACCTGGGGAAATGTCTTCACCCTTTTCCCACTTTGAGTCCTGCTCTTTTGAGCTCCCAAGGACTTCCTTGCTATTGTAGGTCTTGTAGAAAAAAAAAAAAAATCATTACTTACTTATAAGATGTTTATATACTAACCCTCGGAATAAGTCAGAGTCAAGACAAGAAAACAGAGCCCAAGTCAGGTAGTTCACTAAAGGGAATTAATAGGGGAACTAGCCACAAATGGGCTGGAAGAAGAGAGGAGCCAACAGCAGCTGCTGAGGCAGCGGTTAGCAACAGCTGGAGCTGGAGACACCAAGGGAGAAGAGCCTGGACTTCCTGGAGGACATGGAGCCATGGTGGAGCTGCCTGATAGGAGCTGGGACCACAAAGGAAACACGGACACCATGGAAGACAGCACTGAGGCCAAGAGAGAGGTGGAAATACCACCACTTCGCCCCTTCGCCTGCCCTCCGACTTCCTGCTGAGGCCTCCCTTTGGCCTAACCTAACTGGAAGCCAGTTGGTAAGGAAACATAGGCAAGGAAGTTTGTACATTTGTAGATATCAGTAGTGGAAGGGTAGGGAATGATAGCTATTCCCTTGATGATCAATACAACATTTGCAGACAACCCTCAAAGGAAAGCAATGCCTCTCACTTGCAAACAGATTCAAACTGGTGGAATCAAACATCCCGTGAGGCAATATTTTGGGACATGATCTTCTTAGAGACTCTGCAATTAACAATACTCGGTCCACCACCCGTCCTATAGTAGAAGAGCTGAAATCAGGATCACAGCTTAACTGGGGAGTTGCTGAGGTCTCTCTTGAGGGGTCTGAGACTCCTTCCACCATGATTGCCCTAAGGTTAGCTCTGGAGAAGACTGAGACAACACCTGTCTGGCCCAATGAGAGGCGTTCAGGCTCAGTGAAGGCTGAGCAGGAACTGACCAGTCTATGATTTCTGCTCCTCTGACTCAATTCCAGAGGCAAAGTCTGATGGCCCAGAACTCTCCAGTCTCTGGTTTCTTACAAAGGTCCTCTGATGTCATTTCTGGGCCTTTATCGTTCCTTGGAGACCTCGCACACCTCGGAGGAGCATTCTTGACTTGTCTGAGTCTCTTGGGCCTGATTTGAGTAACAGAGCAAAGCACACTCAAGTTTTACCAAGTAGGCTCACACCAAAGCATTCTAAGGCCCAATGGATGCTCTTAGTGGGTCTCCCACAGAAATCCTGTCCCCAAGGAGATATTACTGAGTAACCTTTAGAGTCATATGCCCTTCCATTAAACAGTTCAAATTTCAAATAGTGGTCACAACTAGGGATGATAAGAAGACAGAGAGGCTCTGTTTTGTTTTACCCCAAGAAGCTAATGTTGATGTACAACACATTCATTTAATATAGTTCACTTAACATGGACTGATCCACCACAGAGCAGATGGCCTTACAGACACCCAATTCCTGCCCTTATGCCAATTCAGTCAGGGCCAGAAAGAGGGAGTCAGAGGCTTGCTGGTGGCCGCCCAGGACCGTAGAGGCAGAACACTGATTTTCAAGAGTGGAATATGATCACTGCTCCATTCACCTGTTTGGTACTATTGCCGCAACACCCTAATCCTTAAACGGAGCTTGACAAAACAGGCTTGTTGTTAAGCCAGGCTGCTAATTGTGCTGGTAATTAAAAATTGGCTGTCCTCAGTTTGGCTCTCGTTCCCTACCTCGAAACCTTCCAAATCGGCGTTTGCCTTTCACAATGAGCAAAACACCTGCTCGGTTTCCCCCACTCATTTTCCAAAACTTTCAAACGCCCCTGCTGCTCTGACGGAGCTGGGAAGGATATCCGGGATTTCATTCACAAAGACGGCAGGTGCGCTGCAGGCAGCAGGGCTATATATAGCCAGGGACGACCTAGGGCGACCGCTGACGATGCTCCAAGGAGCTGAGGGCACGACCGCCCTCGCAACCTCCTCCCAGGCTTCTCGGAGGACGCCCCGTTCCGTTCAGAGTTTCTGGCTCAAGGAGCCTGAGCATCAGTTCCTGGAGGCTGAGGGCCACGTGGTGGTGCGCAGCTTGCCGGCTTGTCTGCGCATGCGCGCTCGTGCGCGCACGTCCACGCGGGGCTGATGCGTCATCCTCCTATATTTATCCAGTTGCTGTTTTCCTGGCTCTGAGAAGCATCTGTAAAACAAACAAACAAACCAACCAACAAACCAAAGCTGCCTCCTCCTGCTAGGCAAGCTGTCTGAGCTCCAGAGACACGCGCTACTGTCTCCGTCTGTTTGTGTGTGCGTGCAAGGAGGGGCTGTGACTCCCGGAGCGCCGGGTCACTGAGGAGACGCCTTCTCCCTCCTTCCAGCCAGCTGAGAGCTCACCATACAGGAACACGCGGCTTCCGTGCTCTAGCCCGTGGCCCTGCTGTCCTTGCTGGCTCCTAGGTAGGTCTGATTGGGAGTGGGACGATGTGAGCAAATGAACATCGGTCCATCGGGGAAGGGAAGCTGGCCGGTCCGGCCTCCGGGGCAGGAGAGACTGGGACCAGTGGCTGCAGCGAGGAAGGAGGACCTGGGAAGTTAGCATGCGGTGTTCGAGCTGAAAGGAATCACTGGTAGCTTCTACCCAAGACTGTTATCTCACAGGTGAGGAAACCAAAGCCAAGCAAGTAGCATCATCCAGTACCGGCGCTTGACCCCGAAGCAGGGCACTTCTGAAACCCCGTACAGTGACTTCAGCGAACTTGGACCCAGCAGCTAGAGCCTCAGCTCAGCTGCAGGCTGTTCTCCAGCAAACATCTTTCAAAACAGAAGGCCCAAAGATGATGGGCGGAAGACGGTTCACAAGTCTTGGCCAGGGAAGCCCACTGGTAGGCAGCAAGAAGTGTGTTGGTAAGGAGTGACTAGAAAGGTCACTCTCTGTCAGATCTCCGCCTTGTACTGAGGGCCACCTGCTAACGTATCCCTGTCACCGCTCTGTGCTTGAGCCTCGGTCATATCCCACTGTGCAGGCGGGCCACCTCCCGGGCATATCCTTTCAACAATGACCACTTTAGACTTTGTGGGCTATCTCAGCGTCAGTACCCACAGGGTGACTCAGCCTAGAAATATCCAAATGGAAAGATCCAGAAGCACCTGGGTGGCGCAGTCGGTTAAGCCTCCAACTCTTGGTTTCAGCTCAGGTCATGATCTCAGGGTCATGGGATTGAGCCCCACATTGGGCTCCATGCTCAGCATGGGGTCTGCCTGAGATTCTTTCCCTCTCCCTCCCCCTCTGCCCTTGCCCCCTGCACACACATGTGCTCTTTCTCTCTCTCTCTCTCAAATAAATAAGTAAAATCTGAAAGAAAGAAGGAAAGAAAGAAAGGTAGATCCAAATAAATCTGGGCTTCTTTGCCATTCCTTAAAGCCTATTCCCTCATAATAACTTATCCAGAAAAAAAAATAGATCCCACTTCAAAATCCTGAAGAGTGACAAAGATCTTTAGTCAAGCTTTCCTTGATGTAGGTAAGAAAGAGTTACTCAGAACTGCCTATTGAAAACTTGCTGCAAATCAGCTTCTCCATTCTGTTCTCCCCCAAGTCTCACACGCAGCGCGTAGAAGCTACTCAAATTTCTCTCTTCCACTCTTGCAAAATCTCCAGCCCAGGGCTGCTTCTCCATCCCCACACTCCCTCCTTTCCCCATTCTTGGGATCCTTCTGGGTCCTGGAGGTTTTCTTTGCTCCCTTAGGTGGTTCCATGCCTTTTCCTGTGTAAATCAAGTCACTTCTTTTCACTTTCTCCCAATTCTACTTTCTACCCCCTTCCCTGAGCTACTGGGACAACTGTCCTCAAAGTGTGGGGAGAGGAATGGTTGTAAATTCTTTTATGCTCATCCTTGCCGCATGAACTATCAAGTCAAGCTGATGTGCAACCCGTTGTACTTGGTTGGGTTCCTCCATTATCGAATTCCTAAAGTGCCGGAAGTAATACAGTATTAATCAAAGGCTCCCTCAATCTGAGGCATCCTTATTTTAAAGAGGCTGCTGCTGCTTCTCAGACACAGAAAATAGCCAGCTTCTCCCCTGGACAGAAATGATTTTAGGATGCCATGGTGGGTGCATTCCCAGCTACCTAGCTGCTGCCAGCTGGATTCATATCTCCTATTTCATGAGGTTATGGTCAAACCTTAAATCAACCCCAAAGAAAAATAAACCATTCAGGAGCCTTCCCTCTCCGTGCAATAGATCTGTGTCCCTGTTTTACCTGAGTAGGACTCAGTGCCAAAAGCAGCAACTAGCACGCTCAGAGCATTCAGCATAATCTTTGCCATTGGAGAGAACCTTTTCTCTCCCTTGTAGGGGTCTGGCCTCAGACCAAATCACGGGAACTCTGACCCTTTTGAAAGTGTTGGCCAGTGGCTGCAGCCCCTCTCTTAACCTGCTTACTCTCCCTTGAGGGCCAAGTACTCCCTTATCTGCTTGGTAAGTCAGAAGGTCTGAGCAGGAAACTCCACCCTTTCTTTCTCTTTCTTTTCTGGATCTCCCTGGCGGAGGATGGGTGTGTTTTGGTTACTTCCTGATTCCTGGGTGGCAAGCAGGAAGGGGTCAGAGTCCCCCTGCTGGGAGGGCCAGCTCTAAAGACCTAGCTCTCGCTGTGTTCCAATGGAGGGACAAAGTAGGCGCAGTCCTTTTGCTCTGCACCTACATTCTACAGGGCTAGCCCTCCCTTTCGGGGAGATGTGCCAAGTTTTAGACTTGGGAAAAAGCACTGGGGAGTCTGACTGTGACCACAATGAAGCTCTACTCTTCAATCTAGCTTTATCATTAATAAAACATATTCTTCAAATCTCCATTTGTCTGATTTCTGCAATTGTTTCTCCATAGCACTTGTGAAACCATAATGTCTGCCTTTCATTCAATTAAACTAATATTCAACTATTTTGTACATACCCCTAGGGAGGGAGCACATTAACTCTTTCCCTTATAATGAGTTCATTAGATCATGCAATTAACATTTCCCAACCATTCACCATGAGTGAGTCTTAAACCAAGTGAAATTGTAGGGCCATCCCAGGTAAGTTCCTAGGATGATATCAAGGGTGAGGATGAAGACAAGCTCCATGATAAAACTTACAGTGGATTTTTATCTCAATGTCAGACAACCTGTGAAAGTCTCCCCTCCTCCCGGTGAACCTGGACTTGGGCAGGTAGCAGCACAGTGGTGTGGTTAAGTGTGTGGCTCAGGGTCAGCACTTGATTTCATCCTTTCTCCACTTCAATCTTAAGGCTGTGGGCTGGGAACTTAATGCTCTTTTTTCCCTAATAAAGATTCCTTATCTGAGAAATTGGGACAATATCTCCTACCATTGTTGCAATGACAAAACTGTGTAATGATCTTAGAATAATTCTGGGCAAGTAGTAAGCCCTCAATAAATGTTAGTGATTAGTAGTAGCAGTAATAAAATAATTTTCTGTCACCAAAAATATTCCATCAGGATGCATCTTTAGAACATGTCAATGAAAAGAAATGTGCTTTGCTCTTAAAATAATTGTTTTATAAATATTCTAGAATGAATACCTTATTTAAGAGAGAAAGAGCTATAGTGCTTTCTAGCAAATATGAATTGTAATTTACTCATTAAAAAAACAAATACCATTTTTATCACCTTCCTCACCCACACCATCTCAAGGAACATTTCTTAGTTGCTTTTAAACCAAAGACACATGTCAGACGTAAGATGTAGTGACAACTGCCTCCTGAAAGTCTTGACATGGGCCCCTAAGTGGGGGCATTTCTAATTTTGAAACGAGCTATGTGGTTCAAAGCTCCATGCTTTCCAACAAGTAGATGATTGATAAGACTTTCTTGTTCACTGATCAAGCTTGGTAAAAAGGAAACACAAGAACTAAAAATACCGTTTATGTTTGAACTAGGGGCACTGAAAGTAAAAGGAGACCCAGATTTACATATGTGATTACATAATTATATATTTAACTGGTAGTTTGGAGTAAAATTATCCTTAAATCTGGGGATTTTTTTGTTGTTTCATCCCATAAATTTGTAGTTGTTATCACCACAGGGCTGAATGCGTTTTTTTTGCTGATTTTCTTTTCTTTCTTTCTTTTTTTTTTTTTTTTTAATTCAAGGTACTGGTCATTCTACCACTTAGAAATTTTGCAACCTAGAGAACTACCAAGAAAGAAATTCATTTGGATGTTAGATTAGCCTTTATGTGAATTCTCTATAAAACTGAGATGACATCTTTCATTCACTAAGTAAAGGTGACGTAATAAATGCTGGTCATGTAGGTTCTATTCCTCCCCTCCTGCTGGAATGTCCAGGTGAGAGTCTCCTGAGAGTCCCTCCTGATGAGTCAGTTCTCCATCTTTTCATGCCAGGAGAGCCTCATGTCATTTGATGTATTTGTCATAAATTGTTGCATTTCTCCTTGAACAAATAAACTAACAGTCACTAACCTGAAGTTTATCCTGAAAGCAAAAACACCACCAAACTGGAAATGTGGATTTTCAACTTAGCATATGAGCTAATGTGGAGTGTAATAAGAACAGAAAATCCATCTGTTTTATTGCAGGTCTTCCATCTGTACCTAAGAGATAGGAGTCTCAAATCCAAGTTGCCTAGGCTAGTATCCTGGCGGAGGCGACCATTCAATTTAAGACTCTCTTACTAATTTATAAAGCAAAACCAAGGAAAAAGCAGCAAGTCATCATTTAATGAAAGAATTGGATACACTTCTTTATGCATTTTTGGGATTCTAGTGGTTCCCATGAGTGAGAACTCAGCCCCATAAGAGAAGCCGTATATATCAGAAGATAACAAAATATCCCAGGCTGATTCTTTCCTGTTCATGAATCTCCAGGAGACAGGGAAGCTAGAGTAGCAAATGTGGAAGTTGACAGGGCGGCAGGCCAGCTGTTTGATGGAGACCCTAGTGTCAGGAGTAATCAGAGGACAATGAGATGACCAGGGTCAGAGGGCCCCCGGGACCTGAGATTCTGTACAGTCATGAATGTGCCGGCAGTTCTCCAGGAGGGATGGCTATGTGGCTGCTGAGATGGCTCTTTGCCATTTCTTACTCTCCTATCTATTCTTATAGTAAACCCCTACCACCAAGTAAGTCTGAGTCCCTTGAACCCAAGAGAATCAAACACTGGATCATACTTTCTGTCAAGAATCTGAGGGTTAGCAGGCAAGCCAGTGTCCCCGTAGTAGGTTGGGACTCCCATGTAAATTACGTGGTTCTCTGACCCCAAGAAATCCCCTAAAGAACGTGATATTCTCTCTCCTCAGCAAGTGAAATAATAAAAATGCAAATCTCTAATCTTCCTCTGGATGTCAACAGCCATTCCTTTTCTAGGGGGAAGTGACCTTTGAGTAACGGTACAAAGTAGTAGACTGTAGCTTAAATATTTTAGAACGGGAGAGTACGGGTAACAATCGCTAACATTTATTGTGTATCTCCACAGGTTCTGCGCTCTGTTACCTAATCTGATCTTCACAGCAGCCCTTTGTATATCTTCATGAGTAACGGGAGGTCACAAAACCAGAGGAAGTGGCAGAACTGGGATTCAAACTCAGCTTCAATTCCAGAGCTTGAGCTCCTAACCAACGTGACGTAAACTCTCAAGAATATTTCATCCTGTCTCTGAATGGGACATCTTCTGTTTCCGGTAACGTCTCTCATTAGCAGGTCCAAGTCGTGGCCCACACCCAGCCTCTTTGGGCAGCAAATAAGTCCTCTCAGTGTATCTACAGTGACACCCACCCTGTCTGGTGGAATTTCACTGATTTTCTGTCTTTCACTGACAAATCACAAGGGATAACCTTCTCTCTGCATGCTCTTTTTTCAACACTTTAACCTAGATTTTTAGACGTTTCTCCTTTCCCTGCTTCTTGCTTTTTGCTTCCATTTCCAAGAGATTCCTGGTTTCAGGCCTTCCTCCCCCCAACCCCCCAGGGGAGAGAAGCAGCACTGTAATGTGATTGTATTAGACATCAGAAACAGGCAGCCGCTTTAAAATCCCGGGTTCCTGTGAGCCTTCTGTGGTGGTGAAATATGGCCCAAACTAAGAAAATGAGTCCTACAACCAGGCATCTGACCACAGCTCTGGAAACGTCAGACAAAATGCACTGTCGATCAAGCTTAGGCAGTCAGTCAGTCGTGGTCTCAATGGCAGAAACACCAGCTAAAAACACACATCTCTGCTGTGGTGATGTCAAGGACCTCTCATCTAAGCTAAAAACACACATCTCTGCTGTGGTGATGTCAAGGACCTCTCATCTACCCACCTGGCACCAGGGCCTCAGTCCACAGAACTGAATGGGAGAACTGCTGTAATGCTCTAAATTGTTCACTTTGGGGACATTTTCATGCAGATGCTTATTTGAGTTTCACAGGATCCTTCTTACTTACAACCTGGTAGGAGGCCGGGTCAGGAGGAGGACAGTTTCCCAAGTCAATAGCCACTTCCCAAGGAGGAAATCCATGGAATTTTTTTTTCTCTCCTAGCTACAGATTCATAAATATTCTTTTTAAAATTATTTTTAATTCAAATTCAGTTTAGTTAACATATAGTGTATAATTAATCTCAGGTGTAGAATTTAGGGATTCATCAGTTGCATATAACACCCAGCGTTCATTCCATCACTACCCTCCTTCATGCCCATCACCCAGTTATCCCATCCCCCTACCACCTCCTCTCCCACAAATATTCTTTAGTTGTTTGTAATGCAAATACCAGCAACCATTTCAACTTATGTATGTAGCACTCTGCGTTTTCATAGAAACAGGTTTGCTTTTACATGAACCTTTCTAAGAACACACCTCCTGCTTAAAAGAGTCAAATCGTGCCTTTGTTTCAGTGTCTTCATTGAAAAAAGTGCACAAAGACCAAGAGAGAAAAATAGGGATTCTCAGGGAAGCACTAGGCATGGGGAGCTAGTGGAGGGAGGAGGGGGGAGGTTTTTCAGAACACCTGGGGGATTTATTCAAAGTGCTTTTCCCCTGCAGGCTCCACCACCCTACTCCACCTCATCCTAGAAGGAATCATTAGAATTGAAGGCACATTGAAGCCCTCAGATGCACCAGAGTGAAAGAAAAAAATCTTTAGTTACTGGAATCCAAAACATTTTCAACAAAACAGAATGGTAACCAGGTCCCTGGGAATTGAATTCTTTATTAGCAGGCATGACTCTCAGTCTACAAATTACAATGTGCAAGCAATATTAAATCTCTATTTTTCAGAAGTCTACTATATTGACTTGGAACTCCAATCCCTCCGAACTCGTGTGAAACTATAATCTCTGCCATTATTGAACACCCCCCTCCAAGGTCATATCTATGGAGGTGGAGCACTCTGGTATTTGTCATCTGTCCCATAGGTTTCCGCTAAGACTTCCATTGCCTTTGGTCCTAAGGACTTTTCAGGACTGGTGGTACTCTGTGCTTCCAAGTCACAGCTAAGACAGGGGAATCTTCTATGAGGTAGCCTAGGGGTCTTGTCTGTCTACATAGCTCATGCAACCCTTCCTTTATGGGTTCCTGTGGCTCCCATTCCAGCTCTATTCCAAGATGGCCCTTGATCTCCAGTCCTCGTCAGGAACTACTTTCTAGTCTGGGAAAGAGTCTTGTCCTTCTGTTACCCTCTTTGCTTCTTATAAACCCTTGTGCTCTTCTTTCCCTGCAAATCTTCTAAGTTCTACTATAGGCTCAGGGTTCTGGAAACAAAAACCAGAAGTTCTTGGAAGTTACATCTCCTTTCTGTCCCACATATAACTCCCCCCACCCCCACCAATCCCCCAAACTTGAGGCACTTGAGCTCCAAGTCTGAGTAATAGAAACATACAGAAAACATGTAAAAACACATAAATAAGTGGCCCCAAATACCCCATCACATTTTTATACTCTCTTTATTAGTGATTCCCAGTTCTAGTTTCCAAATATTCCTATAAAAATATCTTTTGGCTATTATAAAAATCCCCTAAAACTTTTAAATTGCTTTCATTTTAATTTTCATCATGATAAGTGTAGTTTTTAATCCCCATCACCTATTTCACCTATTCCCCCTCCCCTCTCTCCTCTGTAACCATCAGTTTGTTCTCTATAGTTAAGAATCTTGGTTTATCTCTCTCTTTTTCCTTTGCCTGTTTGCTTTGTTTCTAAAATTCTACATTTGAGTGAAATCATATGGTTTTTTGTCTTCTTTGACTGACTTATTTCACTTAGCATAACACTCTCTAGCTCCATTCATGCCATTGCAAATGGCAAGATCTCATTCTTCTTTATGGCTGAATAATATTCCATGTATATATCACATCTTCTTTATCCATTCACCTATTAATGGATATGAGCTGTTTCCATATTTTGGCTATTATAAATAATGCTGTATTTTATTGTAAATAATAAACATAGGGATACATCTATCCCTTGAATTAGTGTTTTGTATTTTTTTGGTAATTAGCCAGTAGCACAGATACTGGATCATAGGAGAGTTTTATTTTTAATTTTTTGAGGACCCTCCATATTGTTTTCCGCAATGGCTGTACCAGTTTGCATTCCCACCAACAATGCAAGATGGTTCCTTTTGGTCTGCATCCTTGCCAACACTTGTTGTTTTTGTGTTTTTTATTTTAACCACTCTGACAGGTATGAGCTGATATCTCATGGTAGCGTTGATTTACATTTCCCTGATGATGAGTGATGTTGAACATTTTTTCATGTGCTTGCTGGCCACCTGTATGTCTTCTCTGGAGAAATGTCTGTTCATGTCTTCCAACCATTTTTAATTGGACTATTTGTTTTGTGGGTGTTAAGCTGTATCAGTTCTTCATATATTTTGGATACTAACCCTTTATCAGGTATGCCATTTGCAAATATCTTCTCCCATTCAATAGGTTTCTTTTTAGTTTTGTTGGCTGTTTCCTTCACTGCCTAGAAACTTTTTATTTTGATGCTGTTTATCTTTTCTTTTGTTTCCCTTGCGGCAGGAGACATACCTAGAAAAGTGTTGTGATGGCCAATGTCAGATAGATTACTGTCTGTCCTCTCTTCAAGGATTCAGGTGTCAAATTTAGGTCTTTAATCCATTTTGAGTTTATTTTTGCGTATGGTGAAAGATACGTGGTCCAATTTCATTCTTTTTCCTGTGGCTGTCCAGTTTTCCCAATACCATTTGTTAAAGAGACTGTCTTTTTCCCATTGTATATTCATTCCTCCTTTGTCGAGAATTACTTGACCGTATAATTGTGGGTTTATTTCTGGGTTTTCTATTCTATTCCATTGATCTATATATCTATTTTTATGCCAGACCCATACTGTTTTAATTACTATTACCTTGTAATGTAACTTGGAAGTCCAGAATTGTGATACCTCCAGTTCTGTTTGTTTTTTTTTTCCAAGATTGCTTTGGCTATTCAAGATCCTTTGTAGTTCCATACAAATTTTAGGATTTGCTGTTGGTATTTGATATGAATTACATTAAATCTGTAGATTGCTTTGAGTACTATAGACATTTTAACAATATTTGTTCTTCCAATCTGTAAGCATGGAAATGTTTCTATTCCTTTGTGTCTTCCTGAATTTCTTTCATCAGTATTTTACAGTTTCAAAGTACAGGTTTTTCACCTCTTTGGTTAAGTTTATTCTTAGATATTTTATTGGTTTTGGTACAGTTATAAGTGGGATTGTTTTCTTAATTTCACTTTCTGTTGCTTCATTATTAGCATATAGGATTGCAACAAATTTCCATACATTGATTTTGTGTCCTGCAACTTTACTGAATTCATTTATCAGTTCTAGTAGTTTTTGGTGGAGTCTTTAGGGTTTTCTTTATATAATATCATGCAATCTTCAAATAGTGAGAGTTTTAACAATTTGGGTAAAATCTGGGTGCCTTTTATTTATGTTGTCAAATTGCTGTGCTAGGACTTCTAATACTATGTTGAATAAAAATTGGTGAGAGTGGACATCTTGTCTTGTTCCTGACCTTAGTGGGAAAGCTCTGTTTTTCCACCATTGAGTATTGTCTTGGCTGTGGGTTTTTCATAAGGCCTCTATTATACTGAGATGTGTTCCTTATTGACCTACTTTGCAGAGGATTTTTATCATGAATGGATGTTGTACTTTGTCAAATTTTTTTTCTGTATCTATTGAAATGATCACATGTTTTTTATCCTTTCTCTTATTGGTGTGACATATCATGTTAACTGTTTCATGAATATTGAACCGCCCTGCATCATGGTAATAAATCCTACTTGACTGTGGTGTATTTTAAAAATGTATCATTGGATTTGGTTTGATAGTATTTTGTTGAGGATTTTTGCATCTATATTCATGAGAGATAATTGCCCTATAGTTCTCTCTCCCTCTCTCTCTCTTTTTGGTGGTATCTTTATCTGGTTTTGGTATTGGGGTGATACTGGCCTCACAGAATGAATCTGGAAGTTTGCCTTCTGCTTCTACTTTCTGGAATTTTAAGTCTTTCCTTATTTTATTTAAGATTTTATTTTTAAGTTATCTCGACACCCAATGTGGAACTCAACCCCGAGATCCAGAGCTGCACACTCTACCGACTGAGCTAGGCAAGCACCCCTGGAATTTTAAATTTTAAAACATGACTTACGGTTGTGGTTAAAGCCAGAGATTTAAGAGCTATAAAAAGCATTGTTCCTACCCTTACAAGAAGAAGAAAAAACTGAATAAGCTTCAAATTAACAACTTTTATAGTACCTATCAGAGAACTAATATTGCAGGCAAATAACTAACTTAAAAAGACTTAAAAAAGGCTTGCAGGAAGAAACAGGATTCAAGCATTTGCTTACCTGAGACAGATGCTGCCCAAACCCATACAAGCTGGTAAGAAGATTAAACCAGAAATGTTTAAAGAATTGCTAAAGGCCACGTGTGGGCTAGCATGAGAGTGTGAAGTCCCAGGGGGCTGCAGACATAGGATGGTTCATACCCTCTTGCAGGTTTTTCCTCTGGGAACACCAGGTGCTCATAGGGAAGATCAGGGAGAATCCTAAAAAAATGTCCTGTAAGGTGCTAGCTGGGGAAGGAGAACAGCAGCCATTGTCCACTGCCCAAATGTCACCTTGATAGATCTCCTTTATCTCTTCTACCCAACAAAGCATTAATCTGCAGCAGAAAGAGGATCAAAACTATACCCCGAGAGTATTGGTAGAAATTAACTCTAGCTAGAAGGGGAGAATGGGGGTGGAGAGATAGGGGGAGAAGTTTTTCCATTGGGGGAGGGGTGAGAATACTTGCTAGGGCCAGCACTATAGCTGGAGAAGGGGTAGGAACACCTGAGACCCTGGTTTCTAGTGTCCGTCTAAGATTGAGGCTTCATGAGAACAAAAGACGTCAACCCTCTGCCATCTACTACCACCATGCTAGCAAGAGCTGCTGTGTAATAGAGCTGAAAGAGCTACAAGGTACAGACCTTCTCTGGGCATCAACCTAAATGAACACCCCAAACTCTCACATCAAAGGCCTGGCAAAAAGGAAAATCTTGCTCCTCTCTGAGCATAAGAAACATTGTTTTAGTATCTATTTTCATATACAATATGTTCACCTTTCAACAACAAAAGCATACAGCATACAAAAGGGCAAGAAAAATCATAATCTGGAAAGATAAAGCAATCATCACAACCAGAATCAGACATATGTTGGATTTATCAGATAGGGAACTTAAAATTACTATGATCAATACATTAAAGATTCGAATGGGAAAAGTAAATAAAATGCATAATCAGATAATTTTAGTAAAGAAATTAAAAATGATAAGAAAATCAAATGAAATGTTAGAAATCAAAAACTCAGTAAGAGATATTAAGAGTATCTTTGAGAGGATCATCAGTACACTTGACATAGTCAAGGAAAGAATCAATGAAGTTGACTATACATCAATAAAATGTACCCAAACGGAAACACAAGGAGAAAAAAAAATTGGAAAACAAACAAACAAACAAACAAACAGCACAAGGTATCAAAGAGCTATTGGACAGTATCAGATAGTCTAACATACACATAATTTAGACTTTCAAGAGGAGAAAAAAGAGAGAATGGACAGAAAAAATATTCAAGAAATAATGGCTGAGAGTTTTCTAAATTAGTGACAAACACCAGACCTCAGATCCAAGGGGTTTAGAGAAACACAAGAAAAATTTAAAAACAAAACAAAACAAATAAAATAACTAAACAAAAACACTAAGACATACAAAAGGCAAAATCTTGAGAGAAGCAGTGGAAAAGACACATTACCTATAGAGAAATAAGGATAAGAATTACAGAAGACTTTTTGTAAGAAACTGTAAAATAGAATGATATCTTTAATGCACTGAAAAGGGAAAAAATGTTACTTCAGAATTCTACATTCAGAAGGAATGCCCTAAAGTATAGAAACAATAAAGACTTTGTCCAACAAACAAAAATGTAAGGACCTACCTATAAGCAGCAGACCCATCTTATAAGAAATATTGAAAGACATTCTTCAAGGTAGGAAAAAATGACATACCTCAGAATATTAGATCTGCACCAAAAAGTGAAGAGTATCACAAATGGAATACATGAAGGGCTTATAAAATCATTTTTATCTTATTTTAATTGCTCTAAAAAATAACTGACCATTTGAAGCAATAATTGTTAGTATTACTGTGTTTATAGCATATTTTTTGTGTTTATAGCATATTTAAAAGTAAAATTATAAGAGGGAGAGAAGAATTGGAAATATACTCTTAGAGGTTTTGTAACTATATGTGTAATAAGATAGAATTATTTGAAGGTGGATTCAGATTTTTAAAAATTTTATGATATACCCTAGGGCAACCATTAAAAAAGTTTTTAAAGATTGAATTAAACCCAGAGAAGACAGAAAAGGCAAAAAGAAATAAATAACAAGTGAAAAAATAAACAGCTACTAAGATGGCATATTTTAATCCAATCATTTCATTAATAATCTTTAATGTGAACAGTCTAAACATACAAGTTAAAAAGACAGAAATTATCAGAATTGACTTTAAAAAAACCCACCTGGATTCAAGTTTATGCAGTCTATGAGAGACTCACTTTAAATAAAAAGGCATATTTAGGTTAAAAATAGAAGAATGGAGAAAGATACATCATCCAAACACTAACAATGTATTTATATTAATTTTAGACAAAGTAGGCTTCACAACAAGGAATATTAACAGAGATAAAGACGACATATTGCATTATGAAAAAGAAGTCAATTCTTGAAGAAAAGATAACAATCTTAAATGTGTATGCACCCAACAACAAGCTTCAAAATACATGAGGCAAAATGGGCAGACCTTAAGGAAGAAACAGACAAATTGACAATTTTAAATGGAGACTTTAACACTCTCAAAAATTGACAGAAGTAGGTAGAAAATGAGTAGAAAGAAAATCAGCAGGGCAATGCCATCAACCAACTTGTCCCATTTGACATTTATAGAACACTGAACTCAACAGCAGCAAAATCCAAATTCTTCTCAAGTGCACAGAGAATATTATTAACCATAAAAAACTTCGCAATCTAAAATAATGAAAATATATGAAGTATATACTGAAACCATATGGAATTGATAATAATAGATAATAACATCAATAATATATGATATAGGCATCAAAGATACCATGTATCATAATGATATAATATACATATATCAATATAACATTGATAAAAAGATATCTAGTAAATACCCCAATATTTGGAAATTAAGCAACACATGTCTAAATAATGCATGGATTAAAGATAAAGGCCTTCAGGGAACTTGAAAGTATTTTGAACTGAAAAAGAATAAAAATACAATATATCAAAAATTTGTAGGATGCAGTTAAAGCATCTTTAAATGGAAATTTATATTTAAATGCTTATAATAGAAAAGAGCAGTAGAAAGATCTGAATTCAGTAGCCTATTCTCCCACCTTAAGACATTAAAGAGGATCTGGGGTGCCTGGGTGGCTCAGTGGGTTAAAGCCTCTGCCTTCAGCTCAGGTCATGATCCCAGCGTCCTGGGATCAAGCCCCACATCGGGCTCTCTGCGCAGCGGGGAGACTGCTTCCTCCTCTCTCTCTGCCTGCTTCTCTGCCTACTTGTGATCTCTCTCTCTCTCTCTGTCAAATAAATAAATAAAATCTTTATTAAAAAAAAAGACATTAAAGAGGATCAAACTGAGTCTAAAGCAAGCAGATGGAAAAAGGGAATATGGAAGTAATATAGATCAGAAATGAATGAAATGGAAAACAGAAAACCAAAAGCAGATTCTTTGATGAAGTGATAAAATTAGCAAGCTTCTGGTCCAGCTGCTCAAGAAAAAGAGAAAGACACAATTTACCAGTATCAGGAAGGAACTGATCTCATAGGCATTAAAGAATAACAAGGGAATACTATAAATAAGTCCATATTCATAAATTCATCAGCTTAGATAAGATGGACCAATTCCTTGTAAGGCCCAAACCATTAAGACTCTCAAGAATACTTAACCTGAGTTGGCCTATATCTATTAAAGAAATTGAATCTGTAGTTTGACAATTCCAAAAAGAAAACCCAAATGATTTCACTAGTGAATTCTACAAAAATGTAAGAAATAAATAATGTCAATTATATACAATATCTTCCAGAATACAAAAGAGAATGTAATATTTCCCAGTTCATTTTATGAAATCAGCATTACCCTAAGACCCAAACCAAACTGTATATTGCAAGAAAATAAAACTATAAAGCAAGATAGATCACAAATATGAAGTCAAAAATTCTCAACAAAATATTAGCAAACTGACTAGCAATATATAAAAAGGATAATACATGACCAATTAAGATTTATCCCAGATCCTAGGAATACAAGAATTATAAGAATACAAGGCTGGTTCAAATTAAAAAATCAATCAACATAATTTCCATGTCAACAGCTGTATCTATCTACCTTTCTATTTATTATCTATCATCTATAGCTATCTATTCAATAGAAGTAAAAACAAAATTTAACATTCATTCATGATGAAACTCTCAGAAAATTAAGAACAGAAAGGGACTTCCTTAACCTTATATAGGGAATCTATGAAAACTCTCCAGCTAACACTACACTTAAGGGTAAGATACTGAATGCTTTTTTCCCTGGTTTAGGAATAAGTCAAGAAGTCCATTCTCACTATACCTATTGAACATCATACTAGAACTCATAGCCAGTGAAATAAGCTAAGAAAAATAAATAAAAGGCATAAGGATTTGAAAGGAAAAAGATAAGACTGCCTTTATTTGAAGACGATACCGTTGTCAATTCCAAAGATCTACAAAAACACTCCTGAAACTAGAAAGTTGTAAAAGATCAACAGGCAAAAGCCAATCATATTCCTATCTTCTGACAATGAAGAGTTGGATTGTGGTATTAAGAAAAAATACCATTTATAATTATACCCAAAAGTTAAGTACTTAAGTATAAACTTAACAAAAGATGTGGGAAAGCTGTTGTAACTATACTGATGAAATATATTAAAGAAAATATATTGAGAAATATACTGTGTTCTGGGTTTGAAAGCATCAATATTAAGATGTCATTTCTCCCCAAGTTGATCTTACAGATTCAATGCAAACTCAATCAAAACCCCAGTAAGCTTTTTATAGATGATGACAAGCCAATTCTACAATTTATACGGAAAGGCAAAGGACTTAGAATAGCCAAAACAATTTTTTTTTAAAAGATTTTATTTATTTATTTAACAGAGAGACACAGAGAAAGAGGGAACACAGAGAGAGAGAGAGGCAGAAGCAGGCTTCCCACTGAAGAGAGAGCCTGATGCAGGGCTCGATCCCAGAACCCTGGGATCACAACCAAGCCAAAAGCAGACGCTTAATGACTGAGTCACCCAGGTGCCCCTAGACAAAACAATTCTGAAAAAGAAAAGGAAAAAGTTGGAGGACTCACACTATAGGATTTTAAGACTTACTATAAAGCTATAGTAATCAAGACAGTGTTGTTTTGGCTAATGGAAACATGCACAGAACAATGGAACAGAATAGAGAATTCATTCATGGACCCATAGAAATACAGCCATCTGAGTTTGCACAAAGCTGTCAGGACAATACAAAGGACATAGGAGAGTGTTTCCAACAACTGATGCTGAAACAACTGGACATACATGTAAAAACAAAACAAACAAACAAACAAAAACCCTCTACATATATTTCACATCTTGAAGAATATTTAACTAAAGACAGATCATAAACCTGAAAGTAAAATGTAAAACTATAAACGTCTAGAAGAAAACAGCAGAATGTTGGAATGACCTGGAGTTTGGCAAAGAGTTTTTAGATACAAGGCTAAAAGTACACTCTACAAAAGGAAAAATGGATGAATTGGGCTTTATTAAAACTGAAATCTTTGTTCTGCCAAAGATATACCTAAGACAATGAAAATACAACACAGTCTGGGAAAAAATATTTATAATCACATATCTGACAAAAACGTGTATCCAGAATTGGTAACATCTTAAAACAATAAGAAAAGAAACAACCCATTTTTTAGATGGGCAAAAATTTGAATACATATTTCACCAAAGAAGATATTAATGCAAATAAGCATATAAAAGATGCTGAACATCATTTGCTACCAAGAAAATGTAAATGAAAACCATGTTGTAATAGCCCTGCATACTTATTAGAATTGCTCAAGTCAAAAAAACAAAACCCTGTCGGTACCAAATTCTGGTAAGGGGCAGAACAACAGGAACTCTCATTCTTTGCAGTTGAGAATGGAAAACAGTACAACCATGTTGGAAGACAGTTTGATTATATCTCATAAAGTTAAGGATATATTTACAACATGACCAGAAATCCCACTCCTACACATTTCAACTCCAGATGAGTGGAAACACACAGGAATGTTTATCACAACTTTATTCATAGTCATCCTAACTGGAAACAACCAAGATGTACTTTCAGGGGATAATGGGTAAATTAATTTGATATTCATACAATGGGTCATCACTCAACAATAAAAAATGAGTGAGCCACTGATTCATGCATAGTAACATGTATGAATTTTAAATGCATTCTGTAAATGAAAGAAATCACACCCCAAAGGCTACCTCTGGTATGATCGCACCTTTAGAAAATTTTGGAAAAGGCACATCTGTGGGGATAGAAAGCAGGTCAGTGGTTGCCAGGGCTGGGGGGTGGGCAGAGGTTTTCTGTAAAAGGGCCACACCAGGTAATTTTTAGGGCAGTGAAATGCTCTATATGGTACTGGGGTGGTAGATACATGAATCTATACATTTGTCAAATCCCATAAAACTGTTCACTACAAAGAGTGAATTTTACTGCATGCACATTGAAAAAAAAAATCAACCAAGATGTCAGGGAGCTCCCCAATAGGAAATACAGGAAAAAACTATTCACTGAGTAGCAACTTTTAAAGAATATCGAAGAGTAGAAAAAACCACCACCAATAAATGGGGTATCATGACTTCAAAAAAGTTGGTGTATAACTTTTTGACTCTTGTCCACTGTGAGGAATGCTGAGTTGATGTAAACTCCCAAAGAGCAAGGCCTGTGTTTGTCTCCCCCTGTAGGCCTAAGGATTACAGTACAGTGTTTCTCAAATGAAGAATATATGGACCCCCCCGCCCCGCCACTTTTAAAAAGAAAACCCTCGGGGCACCTGGGTGGCTCAGTGGTTAAAGCCTCTGCCTTCGGCTCAGGTCATGATCTCAGGGTCCTGGGATCGAGTCCCGCATTGGGCTCTCTGCTCAGCAGGGGGCCTGCCTCCTCCTCCTCTCTCTCTCTGCCTGCCTCTCTGCCTATTTGTGATCTGTCAAAAAAAAAAAAAATCTTAAAAAAGAAAAAAAAAAGAAAACCGTCTCATAGGTTGTCAACACATAATGTTGACATCTTTTATCATCTTGTTTTAAGACTATGTATAAACATACAAATATATAACTCTATGCTTATAATTCTTATGCAGATGTCAAACCAGAAGAGCAAACTGGAACTCCAATGAACCTCAATCTAGTAACATTAAACTGGTGAAACCTAATCACTGCTCACAATGTGGTTGGGTCTTCCGACATTCCCAGGCTGGACTACTGTTGAGTCTAATCAATGTTCCTGTCGCTATTTTCTCTTCAATTACACAAATCTCATTTTTTATAGCAGACCTTCATGTATATAAGATGGCCTAAAGAGATTGGGACTCGCTTCCTACGTTAACACCATCATAATTACTACTAGACCCTGTTAGGTTTATTCTGTTCCTAGCTGTACCTCGTCTGTGGTACATGAGATTCCATGTAAGCTAAGCTTGGTCCTTGTCGGAGGAGGAGCACAAGTGTGAAGATAACCACAGTGATGCAGATGGACATAATCTGTCTATGTTTGTGGAGAAAAGACTGTTGGCGATTATGAGGGAAGACTCAGCTATCTTTGTCCTGAGACTTTGCTTTAGAAAATTCTGACAGGTGGAAGAGGCAAACACCGCCTTCAGGTGGGATTTCAGAATCTTGCACCACTACACTGATCTGTTTTGAACTATTTGGAATTGCCTAAGGTTACAATAATGCTTTCTACTGTGCTTTCAAGACTGAAAAAAAAAATCACTTACAGATGACGATAACTCAATAACAGAATGCGTCAATTTAAAAAGAAATCTATAAAAAAATTGTTTGACGCCTGGTTCTGTTGATTACCTGTGCTTTGAAGAAATTTGTGTCATAACAATAGATAGTCAAGTGTGTACTAGAGTAATTTTTTTATATATTTCATAGGAAAAAAAAGTGCCTTTGAATTTTTACAACGGTGTCTCCAGCTTTTGCTTAAGTATGTAAGATGGCAAGTTGGGGGCTGGACTAGGGCTGTGTCGGAGGGGGACCATGATTGGCATATTTTCCGGTAGTGCTCAGTGTGAATCCTGGTTGGACAGCTCAATAGATAAGACAGACAAAGATTTCCCTGCTCCCTCCACTCCCTGCACGTGCCTCCAACACCGCGCTTGGGAAAGAGCTGCACGGAAATGGGTGCGCGTGTAGGTGATGGCGCCAAGTCCTGGCAGCCACACTTACCAGCTATGTTGTCCTTGGCAATCACCAGCCTCTCTGTGCTTTCATCACCTCATCAGTAAAGTAACAGTAACAGGGATGAGGATCAAATGAGGAGATGTAGGTAATATCCAGAGAGAAAAGCTTGATACCAGGACGTACTCTACAAATGTCAACTATTATTACTGTCATTCCTAACACATTGGGTTGGGATCACCCATTTCCTCTTTTTGCTTTAAACTCAATGGTTCCAGGAGTCCCTGGAGGACTGGGACCACACCTTCTCCCTCTCTGTACCCACAGCTCTGACCACACAACACTCTGTCAGGGTGTTTGAACTGAAGAGTGTGAATCGAATTGGAGAATCGGAAAATTATTCATGCGAGAGCAAAAACATGGCAACCAAGCCAAGGGGCAAAAAGGAGTAACTTTCACTTTGGAGTGGAGGATAGTGACACCTGTGTGCCACTTCAGGGTCAACCTCTGTAACCCAACATATTTTCATCTCAATGCATTTAACAAATTATTCCTCGCAATGCCTTTAGGTGGGCTACTGACAATGATTCTGTACCTATAGTTTGTTTTATCTGCTGCAAAATAGACCTGAATGCTAATAAGGGAACTAATTTTTTTAAAAAGCCTTATCCTAAGGTGCTAGAAATGTTTTGGTCTGAATGTTGGATATATATTACATATCTGTAATCTTACAATTTTAAATAAATATATATATATATATATATGTATAGCCTTAAAACAAAATTTTTAAAAAGTTCTTTGGCCATTGATAGCAATTCCATGTGATGCATATTTACAAGATCACCACTGCCACCCCAAGTGTCCCTTTCTTCGTACTTCCCAACTACTGCTCCCAAAGGCAACCTGTGTATACACAATATATAATCACGGGACATCTCCTGTTACTCACTTTGAATAGGCAAGCCCTCAAGGCTTCAAAACACTGAAGCTTTTTGTTACAGGAGCACCCAAAATTAATGTTCATGTAATCTATCCAGCAGAGGGAGCCAACACAGCCAGAATAATAACATACTGACCTTCGCAAATCATCAACCAAGTTTTTCAGACAAGGACTGCAGAGTTCGGACAATGCAAGTATCAATTTCTTAGTGCCTAGGAAAGCATGTGCAATTTTACTGAAGTCAGATTTCATTCATGGCTTTATTTTTCTCTTGAAAAGTAGACATTTAATAATAAGAAGCAATTGACTTCAGAGGCATTGATGCTAATAAATGCCTACTAAGAATAAGGATAGCTCACCTTTGGGGCGCCTGGGTGGCTCAGTCATTAAGCATCTGCCTTCAGCTCAGATCATGACCCCCAGCGTCCTGGGATTGAGCCCCGCACCAGGCTCCCTGCTCAGTGGGAAGCCTGCTTCTCCTCACCCACCCGCCTGCTTGTGTTTCCTCTCTTGCTGTCTCTGTCAAATAAATAAATAAAATCTTTAAAAAAAAAAAAAAGGACAGCTCACCTTTGAAAAACACTTTACAGATTATTAAGAATTTTCAGAAATGAGAAATGAGTTTTGGCAATTGTTCTTCTTAATACAGAAATTTAATTTATAAATATAATTTGCACCTGTTGGAGATGAAAAAGCAGTTTCCATTGCATTGATGCAGGGCTATCATCAGCATGTATGCAAATTAGACCTGTGAGGTCTGGGGCATGGTTTTTTCAGCAGGGCAGGGGATAGATCCCAGGCCCCACACACCCTACCAGACAGCTCTGTACTGGAACAAGTGCGCAAGCACATTCGCAGTCCCAGAGTCTGGGCAGTGGTGGCCCCAGGGAATGCTTTGATAAGGCCTGCTCTTTCATAAAGATGATATTTTCTTAATCTCATGTCAAATGCAGTTCCAAGAGAAGTGGGCAACTGCCCCCTTCCAATCAGAATGCTGACCTTGAGTTCTTCCTCTAGAGAAATTCTGGATGCACTAACTGAGCTATGGAAGTGAACATTTTTCATCCTGTTCTCCTTTGCCTCCAATCTACCCTGCCGGCAAGGTCTTGCTCATATTTCCCAAATAGCCTTTTTTAAAAATAATTTCCATTTCTTCTTTTTTTTTTTTTTAAAGATTTTATTTTTTTGACAGAGACACAGTGAGAGAGGGAACACAAGCAGGGGGAGTGGAGAGGTAGAGGTAGGTTCCCCATCAAGTAGGGAGCCCGATGTGGAGCTCGATCCCAGGACCCCGGGATCATGACCTGAGCCAAAAGGCAGACGCTTAATGACAGCCACCCAGGCACCCCAATAATTTCCATTTCCTGATCACTCCTCATCAGCTTATTTTTGTAAAGGAATCTTTCTCATTGGATGGAAATGTTTGTAGGAGGATACTGAAACCAGGCATTCACTTAAACATCTCATATGCGATCATTTCTCAATCCTTCCCTTATTTGACCTGACAACAGCTCTTAACTCTGTTGGCCACTCTGTTCTGAAAGAACAGTGTCTCCATTTGGTTTCCAGGAAACGGCTCTTCGGATCCTCCTTCTTCCATGCTGGCTGCTCCTTCTCAGCCCTTGCTCTGATTCCTCCTTATATTCCTGATTTCTTAGGGTGGACATACACAAACAATTCTCTCCTCTCCTCTGTCCACACCACTGCCTAAGTGATCTCACCTGGCCTATGGCTTTACATACCATCGATCACGAATATCTCTCAAGTCCCTATCACCTCCAACCTCTGCCCTGAACTACAGACTCATATTCAGTTGCCTACTCAACATCTCTGTTTGGATGTTTAAAGGCATTGAATGGATATGCCCCAAAGCAAACACTTAATTTTCTCCCCTCACCATGTGCTCCTCTCGCAGTTTTTCCTTCCCAAGCAAATAATATCTCCTTTTTTGGTGGCTTATGCCAAAAACCCTGGAGTGATCCTTGGGTCATCTCCTTCTCTCACTCCCCACATCAGCAAATGCTGTTGGTTCCTATTGTGAAATACATCCAGAACTGGACTACTTCATCACCATGTCCATAGCTATCACTCAGGTCTAAATCAGCACCACCTCTTGGCCTGGATTATTGCACTGGCTTCTAATTCACTTCCCTGGTTCTCCCCTACCTCCCCTCCCCACTCTCCAACCAGAGTCAACATTCTTTACCACAATCAGAGTGATTCTAAGTGAGCCTAAGAGAGATCATGTCTGTTTTAGGGCATAATAAGTCCCACCTCACAGAGTGAAACCCAAGAATCTTGAGGACTCTACATGGTCAATGAACCTTGCATCATTGACTCCAAAGCTCTATGTGGACAGCCCCATGCTGTATTTCTGGATATTGCTCAAGCCTCACTGTCCTTTGTGTACTTTCTCTGAACCTGTCAAACCTGCTCCCACCTCCAGGACTTTGCACTTGCTGGTCTGTCTCTCAAGGATGCTCTTCCTTCAGATTTCCTTACACTTGCTTCCTCAAGTCCTTTAGTGTCTGCTCAAATGTCATCTTAACAGATAGGTCTTCCCTGACACACGATACTAAATAACACCACACTCCTATCACTCTCTATCTCCTGTACCCTGTATTATTTTCTTTCCTAGAGCTTCCTAACACCTCTCTCTGTTGTACGGATATGTGTTTGGGTATACATGTTTGTACATACATGCAGTATATACATTTGCATGTGTCTATGTGTGTGTGTGTCTGATCACTGTCTCCCCACCAAGAATGTAAGCTCTACGATAGAAAGCATTTTGTTTCATTCATTGTTATATCTCCCAGTGTCTAGGAAAATGCTAGCATATGAAAGGTGTTCCATAAATATTTGTTGAATGAATGTTGAATGCATCTAGGCAGTTTATATACTGACTAAAAGTTACATACAATATATAAAATAAAATGTGTTAAAATTTGCCTTAAAATTTCCCATGTTGCCCAAGCAGGATTGGGTTTCTTGAAAGGCATTTAAAGAGATACAGTATTGGGGCGCCTGGGTGGCTCAGTGGTTAAAGCCTCTGCCTTCGGCTCGGGTCATGATCCTAGGGTCCTGGGATCGAGCCTCACATCGGGCTCTCTGCTCAGCAGGGAGCCTGCCTCCTCCTCCTCTCTCTCTCTGCCTGCCTCTCTGCCTACTTGTGATCTGTCTGCCTAAAAAAAAAAAAAAAGAGAGAGAGATACAGTATTTACCCCTGAAGCACAATGAAGCCACATAAGGTTTAATGAATATTGGAGAGAAATCTGCTATTTTTATTCTCCCTGAGTGAAGTCAACATTGTTTCTATTTATCACCCGATGGCCCAAACTAATTATTTATATAAAAATTCCTTGATGTGAACTGTTAGCATATTCAAATATATTTGAAATTGAATATCTGATCTAAATGACGTCGTTTAAATATACTTGTGAAAACCAAAGACAAATTCATTTAAAACAGAGTATAATTACTAATGATGTACTATACAGTGGCTAACTGAACATAAATAAAAATAATAAACAAAATAAAACAGGGAATAATTAAGGAACAGTTTCTACTTAAAAAAAAAAAACCATACTAATAGCTAACCGGGTTTATAGCAGCCTAAAGAAGAATACAAATCTAAAATCTCCTAATGTTTCCTTTCTCACATGTTTTAGTGTTTGATCTTTACCTTTGAAATGAACAAGTAGAGGTAAAAAATGCAATATGAATCAGATAGGATATTTTAATACTGATGTAGTTTGGATGCCACGCACCAGGGTGGTTGGAGCGTGGGGTTTCGACCTGTACTGCCTGGGTATGAATCCCAGCTCTGCTACTTCCTGACCGAGGGTCTTGGGTGAACAATCTTGTTCATGTTTCTACTTCCTTGTAAGGTTGTTGTGAGGAATAATGCAATGGTTACTGGTAAAACACTTAGACTATCACTGAGTGTAATCACTCAATAAATACTAGCTATTATTATCAGCTATATAGAATGAAAATAAAGCTCTGCCATCACATCCCTCTTTGTAGCTAATGGGCTGAATTAATCCAATTTGCACTAATTTGTCAAAAATATCCAAATAGTCTCATGTGAAATTACTACTAAAGAAAAAGAACCTTTTATACAGCAGAGGAATGCTTAGCACCTTCTTTAAAGATGCCACTTTCTCTCCAGGAATCTGATTACATACACTTCAGATGGCATAATTGGTACTCAGGACCCTTAGAGCTGTTCCCCGGGTTATTGCTTTTAAAAAGCACTGAGAGAGCCAATAGTAAATACCAGCTTCCAATGTATTTCATTATTGATATTGATATTTTGAGATCATGACAAAGGCAGTGAAAACCCTGATTAGTTTATGAATTCTTTATCTTATGCTTTTTTTTTTTGTTAGTTAATTATTTATTTATGGAACAGGCAGAGATCACAAGTAGACAGAGAGGCAGGCGGGGGCAGGGGAGGGGAAGCAGGCTCCCTGCTGAGCAGGGAGCCTGATGCGGGACTCGATTCCAGGACTCCAGGATCATGACCTGAGCCGAAGGCAGTTGCTTAACCAACTGAGCCACCCAGGTGCCCCATTTTTGTTATTGTTTTTATGAATGTCATCCTAGTAGGTGAGTTGGTATCTCATTGTGGTTTTGATTTGCATTTTCTTAATGACCAATAATATTTAATATACTTTCATGTGTTTATTTGCCATTCGTATATCTTCCTTGAGGACATATCTTTTCATGTTCTTTGCCCTTTTAAAAAATTACGTTGTCCTTTTGTTGTTGAATGGTAAGAGTTCTTATATATTCTGGAAGTTGAAGTCTTCTCAAATATGGGATTTGCAAATATTTTATCCCATTCTTTTTTTTAAGATTTTATTTATTTATTTGTCAGAGAGATAGAGAGAGAGAGAGAGAGAGGTAGGCAGAGGGAGAAGCAGGCTCCCCACTGAGCAGGGAGCCTGATGCAGGACTTGATCCCAGGACCCTGGGATCATGACCTGAGCCAAAGGCAGACGCTTAACCGACTGAGCCACCCAGGCACCCTATTTTATCCCATTCTGTAAATAGCCTTTTCACATTCTTTTTTTTTTTTTAAATAGTTTATTTATTTATTTGACAGACAGAGATCACAAGTAGGCAGAGAGGCAGGCAGAGAGAGAGGAAGGGAAGCAGGTTCCCTGCTGAGCAGAGAGCCTGATGCGGGGCTCGATCCCAGGACTCTAGGATCATGACCTGAGCCGAAGGCAGAGGCTTTAACCTGCTGAGCCACCCAGGTGCCCCGCCTTTTCACATTCTTGATAATATCCTTTGATATACACACTTTTTAAATTTTTAGGATGTCCAGGTTATTTTTAATTTGCTTCTTATGTTTTTGGTGTTAAGTCTAGGAGTCCATTGACAGATCCATGTCCGTCCTCAAATTCATATGGAACTTCGAGGGACCCCAAATAGTCAAACATTATTTAAAAACAAAGTTGGAGTACTCCTACTTCCTGATTTCAAAACTTACCACAAAGCTATCGTGATCAAAGCAGTGTGGTACTGACATAAGGATAGACATATAAACCAATGGAATAGAACAGAGATTCCAACACTAAACCCAAATGTCTAAGACCAATTGATTTTTGACAAGGATGCCAAGACCATCCAAGGAGGGAAAAATGTTCTCTTCAACAAATGGTGTTGGGACAACGGAATATCCACATGCGAAGAAGTGAAGCTGCACCCCTATCTTACTCCACATACAAACATTATACTCGGGGTGCCTGGGTGGCTCAGTGGGTTAAGCCTCTGCCTTCAGCTCGAGTCATGATCCCAGGGTCCTGGGATCGAGCCCCGCATCAGGCTCTCTGCTCAGCAGGGAGCCTGCCTCCCCCTCTCTCTCTGCCTGCCTCTCTGCCTACCTGTGATCTCTGTCTGTCAAATAAATAAATAAGATCTTAAAAAAAAATTATACTCAAAATAGTTCAGTGACTTAAAATGGGGCTAAAACAATAAAACTATTAGGAGAAAACATAGCAGGAAATAGTCAATATGGATAATTTCAACCCACAGATAATTCTCTACTCCAGTTAAAAGTGAACATCTCCATCATAACTATTCCCCAAAGACTATGGAGATAGTAGCGATGCTGACTGACTTGAGTTTTATCTCTGTTCATTCCCCTGTCCATTAGGATAAATACTTCATAATAAATGATATTTTTTTAAAAATATTTTATTTATTTATTTGACAGAGAGAGATACAGAGAGAAAGGGAACACAAGCAAGGGGAGTGAGAGAGGGAGAAGCAGGCTTCCTAAGCCCGATGTGGGGCTCGATCCCAGGAACCTGGGATCATGACCTGAGCCAAAGGCAGAACCTTAACTGACTGAGCCACCCAGGTGCCCAATAAATGACCTTTTTAAGGTAATCGGAAAGGAGGCAAAGAATCAAGGACCTAAGCTAATTCTAGCAAAAAGTACAATTGGCCATGAGTAATAAAAATAAAACCCAAATATGCAATTTAAACCAAATGTGCCTTTTGGTTTCTAAATTCTTTTTTAAAAAGATTTTATTTATTTATTTGAGAGAGAGAGAGAGAGAGCATGAGCAGGGGAGTGGCAGAGAGGGAGAGGGAGAAGCAGGCTCCCTACTGAGCTGGTAGCCAGCTCCCAGGACTCAGGGATCATAACCTGAGCAGTTGCTTAACTGACTGAGCCACCCAAGTGCCCCTGGTTTCTAAATTATTTTGCCGGGTAGATTAATGCTTCTCTTCCTTCCCCTCCCTAATAATCTTATTAGGAGTAGTTAATATAATCGTTAAGAGCACAGACTCTGGACCCAGCTCTACTACTCACTTAGCTGCTTGTCTTATTTATTCTCTTTTCATGCCTCAGCTCCCTCATCTTTTAAATGGGGATAATATTGGTGGGGTTGTTGCTCAGCACGGAGTAACCATTACTTAAGTGTGTGCTATTATGTCTAGGACTGACAGAGCATGGGTCAGGCAAGAGAGGTTATTTCTATGCTTCTTAAAGTATTCGTCCATGATTATATAGAGAGTTGCTAGAGTGTAATTGACTAAGGCCTCAGTTGCTGTGCTCTGAAACCCACTACCCCGTTTGCACAGAGGACTTACTTCCCGCCAGCTGCTCCCAGCCAGTAACCGAGTGCTGCAGGAATGTCAAGGGATGCCATTCCTTGGAGACACAGGACTGCTCTTATGATCAGCTTTGACTAGAGTAATTTTCCACAATCTTGTTGAAACTTCCTTAGTGTGAAAGATAAGCTAGACCTTCCCTCCTGCTTTCTCCTTGCTGGGTTAGTATTGTCGCCTAATGGCTCTCCCAGCTTCTCCTGTGCTCCCTCCCTAATTTTTCTCACCCTTTTAATCCCATCTAAATGTCCAGTTCTTAGAGGACTTAGACTAACACATCTGCATTCAAAGCTCTCTTAGATACAACGTTAACCTCTATTCTGCTTTACCTACTTCTTAGCTACGTAATGTCTTCCGCTCTTGGTTCCCATATGTGCCTACTACTTTCCCATCTCTGAGCCTTTTTCCATACCTTTCACTGAGAATGTGCTCACCACCTGGCCGTTTTTGCCTATTGGATCCCACTTATCATTGATCATGCATCTTAAATGTCAGTTTCTCTAAGTTTTTCAAGATCTGCTAGCCAGACATACTCTTTCCCTTCTCTAAACCTCCAGAACTCTTGCCTTTGAGCTGTTTTATAAGCTTATTAACAGCAATAACCATCTGTTACTTTGAACCTCCAAATTCCTTAGCTTACATAGAATAGGCACTCAATATTTATAGACCGTAATTAGGAAATTAGGGGGAATTCTATCCTCGTGAATTTAATTTTTAACATGCAGGATTTCTAACAGCTTACAACCATTTTGCTTGATAGAGCAACGATGAACTCAGGTGAATTAAAAAAAATCCTATGTATCAAAGCACTGAAGGCAGAACTTACTATGTAGTAACTCAATTTTGATATCTGCTTAAAATTCTCCATCAAACTTGGCTGATTTCCTTTTCCTCTGAAAGAGTGATGACATGAAATTCTAAAATACTCCTGGGTTTGTCTATGTATCTGAGTATGGGTGAGGAGACCAAGGAAAATAGTTGTAAAAGAATGCTTCCTCCTCTAACAAAGGGCCCTTGGCCTAAGGGCTAGCAAGGCTACTGTGCCCTCCTCCAAAATAGAGAAGGGAGATCTGTCATTTTAATACATTTTCATAGGGTCAGGTATAGACACAGTAATATGAGAGGGGACCCATGAGCTCACTACATAGCAAATTTTATTTCCTCGCATATGTCTGATCATTTGTGGTCTTATTGTGGCTGACATTTAACAAGTGCATGCTATTCACTTTTAATCCTTACAAAAGATTTATCATCATATAGGACAGGAAACTGAGGCTCTGTGACCAAGTCATGCTGCTAGGTCACCGACCAAAATCCTTGACAAGTTTATTGCAGGGGTCCCCAAAATATGCTAAGCAAATGCAATTTAATTTCTTCCTCTGACGTCATTGCAGTGCTTTTTTGGGCAATGTTCCTGGGCAATTCAGCTCTGGCAGACTGTCATTGGACTGAAAGTAAGGTTTGGCCTTCTGCCAGATACAGCAGTCATGCTAACTCAACAGCTTCAGGTAAAGGTTTATAACACTTTAACTTGGGTCTTTGACTGTTTCCGGTTAAGACTGCAAGACTCAGGTAAGAACCTCTCAGGCGGAGAGCAGGGAGAAGGTGGCTTGTGCAAGGATCAGATACCACCTGCGTGGACGCTCATTTATTAATGATTCAACAAGGGTGATCATAAGGGAGAGCAGCCGTTTTCCCTGCCCTCGTTATTCTCACTAACAGGCCGGAAAGTAAACAAGATGGACGGGTCCAGCAAAGAGGAAGAGGAGGACAGCACATTCACCAACATTTCTCTCACGGATGACACAGGTAAGGAGGAACTTGATGAATTCCGAAACATAAAATTTAGCAATTGCTCAGCTTTTAGCAAATATAACTTATTTTTATTGTAATGGTAAAACTACCCATTATAGAAAACTTGACAAAATACAGTTGCAAAAATAAAACACAAAGTTTTATTTAGGAGCTATTTTTCTTTTCCTTTTAAATTAAGTGATTATTTGGAAAGTTTCCATGGTTGTATCACATCTTCTTTCAAAACAAATCAACAAACAAAACACAAAATGTTTATTTCCTTCTCCGAAAAGTTGTTACTGAAACAACCTGTGATATTATTACCATATTTTGTTCAGTTATAGTCCATTTCTTCTGTTTTGTAAAATAATTTTATCATGTCTGAAAAATGAACTAGAATATGAATTATTTTGGAAAACGCCTTGCTTTTAAGCAAGGACAAAGTTTGGTGAACTCAACACGAGAGAAGCAAAAAGGGGAGGGAAGTGGTTCTAAAATGCTGATGGAAGGGATAGCGATGGCTCATTCAACATCCCAGAGAAAACAGACAATGCTGAATTGCACAATTTTAACTGGAAACACTTCAGACCCATAAGCACCCACATCTTGGTATGTGTGTGTGTGTGCGTGTTGTTGGCATTGTTTTGTATCCAAGTTTCTTTAGCACCATCATCGCAAGAAGCCAGCAAGACAGCAGCCAAGCAATGGGGGTTAGTGATTTTGATTAACAGAGAGCAGAGCATGAATATTTAACATCAATTGCTCTTTCATACAGCCACACTTCTCCACTTTCCCCCTAAATGCTCAGATTCAAAAAGCCTCTTTCTAAAGTGCAGCCAGACAATTAGCACAAACCGCCAGCCGGCCAGCCAGCCAGAGCGAAGCTTCCCCTCCTGGCACCACATCAACATGCTGGGGGCTTTGGAAATCAAAGAGGAGCCTTTCAGCCTTTATGAGGAAAGGAAAGGTACAAGGTACAGGGGCTGTTGAAGAAATGGGACACCGCTGGCCCGAACACGCTCCCACCAGGGTGTTTGAGCAAATGACAGGGCTGCAGAAGGCAGTGAAGGAAACAAAGACCAGGGGAAACCTGTTTCTTAGCTTCTAGATGGCACCATGAGTGAGGAGCCGTGGATGCTGTGGGCGGGTGTGGTTCGTTAGAGAGCTTGCTCTAAATTCCCCCCAGTCCGGGATTCTTTCTGGACGGTAGCGTGGGCTGGGGCTGGGAAACGAGACTCGATGAAACCCCTCTCTCTCTCTCCTCCGACCCTTGGCACCGCCTCAGACCTGCTTCTCAGGTCTCATCTTGGGCCTCTCCCACACTGGCAGTGCACACAAAAGGGGATGAGGGCGGGGGTGGGGTTGAATTCAGGTGTCCCGTCCCCTGCTGACAATGGTTTTGAGAGAGACTCCGTGTCGCCTGCTCACCGAGCCTGAGCCAGTGGGTGTGAACACTGAATAAGCTGGGGCTGGATAAGCAGAACTCTCAGGTTGGTCGTGAGAGTGGTGGCGGCTGAGGCGGGGCCAGCGTCTCCTTGCTGCCACCCGGGACCTCCTCCTCCTCCTTGGTTAGAGGAGGAAGAATGTTGGCGAGCAAAGGGCCATAAGGAATGGGATGGTCCAGCATGGTAGCCAGCAGTGGGCTGAGGGACTGGAACTAACTGATGCTGTTTCACTAATTCAAGATGGCAAATGGAAACTGTTCATCTACTTGTGACAGAAACAAACCGAAGCCCATGTTTTTTTGGCTTTTGGAGATAACTTGATCAATTTGATGTGGTACTGTTAGTCCAATTTCTCACTTTTCTTTTAATATATTTGTATTGCTACATGTCACATATAGGTACACACACACACACACACACACACACACATACACATATCAAGAGAGGACGTCCAGAAAGGTTAAGTGACCTGCCCAAGGTCCACACTGGCTAGCCACCTGTGGTATTTGGAGCTGTTAGGTAATGGACGGTCTCATGCACAGTCTTTGAGCACACAGTCATGCCTCAAGTACTCTCGTGCAGATTCCCACCACGGCTGCATTAGCCCCAGTCACTGTCTCCTCTTACCCCCTCCCTGACACTTTATCCTGTTTCTTTTCTCATCAGGGGAAGGCAAGAGAAAGGAGAATATATTTGCTAACTCTGGGGAAAGGTTTGTTTGGGGAGAGCACTGAAGGCACTAAACTTTGGATTTATTTAGGTAATCCTACTTCCCAAGTTAGTGTAAAGCTAAGAAAACTAGCAGTGGCAGTAATTATTCAAGTCAGAAACCAGTTATACTCCATAAATTCATTTGTAGGTGAGCCGTATGGATTTCAGACCAAATGTCTCCACAGAAGCGCAGTTTTAAATGATATGACTCTAGACCAGCTCATATTGTCTAACCCCACAGTTCCCAAACTCTGTGCCAAGGTGTCTCAGGCACTGCGGCAAACCTATGGGGCTCTATGGGGGCATCTCAACTTCTTTCAGACATTGTGAGAACAGCTAGCTAGAGACTGTTCACAATGTCCGAGGAGATAGAGCTACATTTCTTTCAGTGACATCTCTTTCTGTGCTGGGTTTCCTGCAGTTGCTACGATAAAAAGCAAGTTCTGTATAAAAATTGATATAGATCAGTTAATGAGGGTATCAGTTTGAGAAGGTTGGAGAAGTTGTATAGTGCCCAACAGGGGCACACATCCCATAAGTAAGTCATTTTGTTTAAGAATGAAATAAAAAAAGAAGTTAAAATTTCTTTTAGGTGTAGTATTTTTTTCAAATGGCTACTAAGTTTTAAGGACTTAATACTTAACATGTTTGGACCTAAATACTTAATACATGCAATTGTTTGGTATTGCTCTTGGCCTTGGAGTACTGTGAAAAAATTACTTAGACTCAAGGGCATTGTGAACCAAGGTAGTTTGGGAATCTCTGGACTAAGCTACAGTAGCTGGGCTGGCCTTCCTTCTGGTCTGGAGACACACAATGCAGAACAAAGACATTTGACAATGTTGATCTCCTTTCCCTCCCTCCCTCCCTCTCTTCTTTCCCCCTTCCTTCCTTCCTTCCTTCCTTCCTTCCTTCCTTCCTTCCTTCCTTCCTTCCTTCCTTCCTTCCATGTTTCTGCTCCACTGGATTTGATGCTATCACACTTCCCAGGTTTTCCTTCAACCTCTCTCATCTTTCTCAGGCTCCTTTGGGAACCCCTTTCCTCAGGTGTTTCCCTAAGATCCTGCCCTTGGCCTACTTTTCTTTTCTCTCTAGACACACTCTCTGGATGATCTCATCCATGCCTCCTAGTTCCATCCTCACGCCTATGCTATGTACCAGTGACACTACAAAAGAGGTTGCAGATTCAAACAACTATAGGTCAGGCAGTGACTCATGTTATAGCATCACTTATTTCATTCAATTTCTTAAAAAAGAAAAGCTACTGAAATTTCAACTCTTTTTTCAGTTTATTTGGTTTTTCATTATGTATCTTTTTTTTAGTTTTTTAATTTTAATGTGATAAGAAGACTTTGCTTCTATGAGTCTGTTTTAGATGCCTCACATAAATGGAATCATACAGTATTTGTCCTTCTGTGACTGGCTTATTTCACTTGGTATAATGTCCGCAAGGTTCATTCATCCTGTGGCACATTGCAGGATTTCTTTCCTTTTTAAGGCTGACTGATACTCCATTGCATATATATACATATTTTTTATTTTTCCATTCATCTGCTGGTGCACATTTAGGCTGTTCCCACATCTTGACTATTGTGAATAAATGCAGCAATGGACAGGAGAGTGCTAATATCTCTTCAAGATCCTGATTTCAATTGTTTTGGATAAATATCCAGAAGTACGATTGCTGGATCACAAGATTTTTTTTTTTTTACTTTTTTTTTTTAAAGTAATCTCTATGTCCAATGAGGAGTCAGACTTATGACCCCCTGGGATCAAGAGATGCCTGCTTTTCTGAGCCAGACAGCTGTCCCTATTTTTAACTTTTTTGAGGAAACTTCGTACTGTTTTCCACAGCAGTTGTACAATTTTATATTTCCACCAAAAGAGTGAAAGGGTACCACTTTCTTCACATCCTCACCAACACTTGTCTTTTTGTTTTTTTTAATAATAGCTGTCTTATCATTATGGTTTTGATTTGCATTTCCCTGATTAGTGACTTTGAGCATCTTTTCACATGCCTGTTGGCTATTTGTATGTCTTCTTTGAAGACATGTCTATTCAAGTCCTTTGTCCATTTTTAATTGGGTTATTAGTGTGTTTTGTTACTCAGTTGGGGGAATTCCTTATATATTTTGGGAGTTCATTCTTTATCAGATATATAATTCACAAATATCTTCTACCATTCTATAGGTTGCCTTTTTACTCTATTGATTGCTAACTGTGCAGAAGCTTTTTAGTTTGATGTAGTCTCATTTGTCTGTTTTTGCATTTGTTGTCTGTGCTTTCGGTGCCATATCCACAAAATTACTGCCACATCCAATATCATGAAGCTTTTCCCCTATATCTTCTTCCAGAAGTTTTATGGTTTCTAGTCTTACATTTAAGTCTTTAATCCATTTGGAGTTGATTTCTGTGTATGGTGTAATGTAAGGGTCTAATTTTATCCTTTTGCACATGGAAGTTCAGTTTTCCCAACACCATTTGTTGAAAAGACTATCCTTTCTCCATCGCATATTGTTGGCACTCTCGTTAAAGATCAGGAGACCATATATACATGGCTTTATTTCTGGGCTCTCTATTCTGGTCCACTGGCTTTTATGTCTGTCTTTATGCCAGTACCATACTGTTTTGTTGTTGTTGTTCTCCTGTTTTTATTTTATTTCTCAGAGAGAGAGAGCACAAACAGGGGGAGCAGCAGACAGAGGGAGAAGCAGGCTCTCCGCTGAGCGAGGAGTCCTATGTGGGACTTGATCCTAGGACCCTGGGATCATGACCCGAGCTGAAGGCAGATGCTTCACTAACTGAGCCAGGTGTCCCCCATACTGTTTTAATTACTATAGCTTTGTAATACATTTTTATTACACTGAAATCAGGAAGTATGATGCTTTTAGCTTTGTTCTTTTAATTTTCCCCAAGATTGTTTTGGCTATATGGGGTCTTCTGTGGTTTCATATGAATTGTAGAATTATTTTTTCTGTTTTTATTTTTTAAAATGTCCTTAGAATTTTGATAGGGATTGCACCGAATCTGTAGATTGCTTTGGGTAGAATGGCCATTTTAACTACTGCAGTTATAAAACACTGATGAAAGACACAAAGGTTACAAACAAATGGAAAGCCATCATGCATCTTTTAAATATAGCAGATATTGTTCTAAAATTTGTTTCAGGGTGCCTGGGTGGCTCCGTCGGTTAAGTGCCTGCCTTTGACTCAGGTCTTGATCCCAGGGCCTGGGATTGAGTTCCTCATGGGGCTCCCCGCTCAGTGGGGAGCCTGCTTCTCCCTCTACCCCTCCCACTGCTCATGATATCTCTCTCTCTCACACAATCTCTCTCTCAAATAAATAAGTAAAATCCTCTGAGAAAATAAAATAAGATTTGTTTCACGACGGTGACTTAACTTTAATTCTTTCGAAGACAAGCTTTGTCTGAATATCAAATATATAAGAATATTATTCTTCATTTCTTATCACCATTTTTCTTGAAACACGTAGTCCTCTTGGACTAGATTTCATATAATACTTTTGACTGAGATAAAGGAAGAAGAAAAGTTTACTTTGCTCTTAACTCTACTGCAAGAAAGGCAACAGAGCAATTATGCTGATAAAATGGTAACCAATGCTGAGTCTCAGGGCCAGGAGTCCAGCCAGGTGAAGGCTCAGGCTCCATGGAGAGCTTGGGCCCTGCTCAGAATGCAGAGCTGCCTCCCACTTCTAGCTGACTGTTGCCATGAAAGAAGAGAAATGCAAATAAGCAGAATTTTCAAGAGATACCAGAAATAAAGATTTTTTTGTGTGTATGCAACTTCCTGATTTTTCCATGGTTTTTAACCTAATTCTGTTTTAGAAGCGATATCACAGAGGTCCAAACAAAACACTTCTGCAAGACAGATGTGACTGCAGAAAAAACTATTTTCAGATTTCTGGTCTTGAATCTTTATTCTTTATATCACCTGCCTTTATCTCTCTTTTAAGTTTCTGATTCATAATCCAACTGCTCGCTGGGCAACTAGATAAAATATACATATTTTATATTATATTCCCAGGTGTGTCAAAAGGACTTATTTTCCCTCCACCCCCACCCTACACCTGCTCACACTCCTGATTCACAATTTTAATGAACGGCCCCATCATCCGCCCAGTTCCTTAAGATAGACATTTATACGTCATCATTCCATTCTCATCGCTCACAATCCAATCCATCACTGATGCCTGTTCACTTGACCTTGAAACTGTTTCTCAGCTAAATCTGGCCTTCTCTATCCCTACCACCACTTCCCTGAACAAGGCCTTCTTTATCTCCCACATAAACCACAGCATCAACCTCCCAACTGTTCTTCCTATTTCACTTCTCATCCCTTCAAATCAATCCTCCACACTGACCATATCATTCCTTCTCCTTGCAGAGAACAATCACTGTGTTGCGTCCCCTGCTGGATGAAGCCCAAGACCCTTAGCATGGGATTTAGCGTTTCCCTCCGCTTGGCTCTAGCTTTCACTTCAGTGCTACTTCCTGTCACACGGTTTGGGCTCCGTAGGAAATCATGTTCTAGGCACACACTATTTCATGCCTCTGTAGTTTGGTCATGCTGTTCTCTTTGCCTGGAATAATACCACTCACCCTTCTTTTGCTAGCTAATTCCTGCTCATCCTTTAAGAACCCACTGAGGCATTGTCTCCTCTAGGAGGTCTTTCCTTTCTCCTTCCTGAGAACCCCAAGCTTACCTCTACTTACATTTTTTCACAGCATATTGTACTTGATGTATATGTGTCCTCCCCGATAAACGGTGAACTGCTAGGAGACAAAGTCTGGGTTTTGAAATGTCTGTGCTTCCAGAACCCGGCACAGTGTCTGGCACAAAATAGACAATATGTTTTTCGTGTAGGAAAGATGTTAAGGTTTGAGGGCAATGACCAAGACAGAATTCTTGAGACATCTTTGGTGCAAAAAGGTGGTTTTATTAAAGCACGGGGACAGGACCCGTGGGCAGACCCAGCCGCACTGGGGTCATGAGGAGTGGCCCATTGCATACTTTCAAGTGGGAGGGGGTTAGGGAAAATAGTAAGTCTCTAAGGGATTTTAGAAGCAAGGTTTCCAGGACCTTGAGGGGGCTAGCTATTGTTGGGAAAAGGTCATTTATTACCTTCTAATAAAATCTTAGTCATGAGACCCTTCAGATGTATATTGGTTGGCCGTATGCTTGCTGGGGGGCGGGGAACGTATCTTGGGGGGTTTAGAGATAAAGAAAATTTCTAAAGGAATTTTTATATGTTTAACATACAAAAGGATTGGGGGGTGGGGAGGGAGCCGGGCTAGGATTGCCTTTTGCCCTTAGGAAAGCGGCAACATCAAAGCAGTTGAGTCCCTAGAGGAATGTCACTCTGCCTGTTTTGAGGACTTGTCAGTGGGCTGTAGGTAGTAAGGAAATTTAATAATTTTTCTTCTGCTTTTGTTTCCCACACCGGTTTTTGCCAAAGAATTCCTACTGAGTGTATGTGTGTATTGGGGTGAGGGCCCGTTAGTCCCTCGCTGAAAACCATCTCCCAGGATCCGCTCTCCTAAGTTATTTATACTTTATAGAGTCTCCTATTTTCTTTCATGGATCAGTGTAGTGCTGTTTTCAGAAAACACTTACTGAGCACTTACTATATCCCAAGTCAGGTAGTAGATAGGACCTGGCTGTTTGAAGAATTGGTTCAGAGTGGTATAGTGGGAAGGGCTTGAACTTTGGAACCAGAAATGCCTGGATTTGGATCTGTTAGACCTTAGGCAAGTTGCTGGACATCCCTCAGCCTCAGTTTCCCCCATTCCAAGGGATCGTAAGAATAGGTCTCAGGATTGTTTTGAAGATTAAATGAAATACAAAAAGAAGCTTCTTGAACTCGCCTGGCACCCAGTGAGTGTTCAGTACACTTTAGTTCCTCCTCTGCCCACTTCAAGGAGCTCACACAAAAGTTTCTTTAAAGGCTCCAAGATTTGGCCACGTCAGTTGTCATGGTAACGGCAGCATCCTGTGGCCGCTGCTCTGTGAGCCAGGACTGCCCGTGGACATCCTCCTGATAAGGAGGCTTACGGGAGGAGGAGGAGGTGGTGGATGGGAATGAACTGGAAACAAGGGCATGGGTTTTTTTCTCTGATAAAAATAATACAGCTCCTCCATTTCCTCTCCGTCCTGGCCCTCACACCCTCCCTTCTACTATTCTTCCCGTCACTCCTCTCCTTTATGTCTCAGCCTCCTTCCTGACTCCGCTCTCCAAAACCTCTCCTGAATAATATTCAAAGCTGCTTTTGCGTCTGCTTTTGGCATCAGCCAATTAGCCCTCATTGTAAGGTTGTAATAAGCCTCCCAGAGAAGTGGCACGATTGTTGTGGGCTTTTATTCCGTGCCGCTTCCTACCACGATACGGAAAATGTAACAATACCCCCCTCATGCCCGGCTGAAAGCAGCCTGGGTTTGAAAAGCTTTCAGAAGGCCATCTGCCATCCCCTCAGCCAAGCAGAAGATCAGACACGAGGCCCTGCATTAGTTAGCACTCCAAGTAAAAGGTATCAAGGGCCTGTATTCCTTTTCATCTCAGCCTCCATTATAATACAGCTAAAGAAGGAAACAGACTTGTGGCTCTCCAGCTGGGAGACACACTGAGCCATAGCAGGAGTTCTGTCCCTGAAAAGGGAGCCGGCCTTTCTTTTCTGATGGTGAATGGAGCCAGTGTTTGCGGTGTCCGGCTGCGCTGCTGGTAATGGCTTTGCCAGTTACGCTGGACCTCTTGGGAGGATAGTGTGTGGATGAAGAGTTCAGGAGGGGAGAAATCGTTAATAAGTACACGTGGATGAGGCAAGTGTCTGCGTGGGCGCTGGTCAGGAAAAGTGAAGCTTTCCCTACGTCATCCCTGTGTACCCTCTCTGATAAGTTTGGCCATGAATATTAATTTAAAAGGGAGTCAGATATCCTTAGGGACATCAAAGGAAGCTCATCTCTAACATGCTAGAAATGGTTTTGTAAGAGAACCGAACAAGTGTATTCACTGCACCAGCAACGGCAGAAAAGTTTCAGCAAATCTTAATTGGCATGTGGGATCCGTGTAAGTATAGATAATGACGTTGGTTGAGTGGGATATCTGTTCCTGTAAGCTGACGATAATATGGACGGTGGCATTAGGAATATGTCCCCTGGCCCAGCAAAATGCCTTAGAGACTTAGCGCAAAAGATTCAATGAGAAAAAGGAGATTAACTCTGCTTCTCAGTAGCTTCTGAGAGTGGCACGGCTCTGGGGTCACTGATGTATTGCTAGAAATTGTAAATGCCCTGTCTGCAAAAAATCTTCAATCAGAGGAAATCCACTTAACAGAAATAAATTAGCTAGCATAATGCAAAAACTAGTTCTAATAAACAAGCTTAAGAAATAGAGTGTTAGGGCAATATCTAAATGTTTTCAGGAATCTAGAGTGTTCTCTCATTTTCTCATCAAAGGAGAAGTATTAATATTTTGACTCTTCTTTTAAAAGACAAAACCATCCATCAGCTGCCTTGTATCAGCAATGTTTTTTTTTATTCTTCATTAGATTAACAACAAAAAAAGGGAGCAAGAATCTTTTATGTTTATACAAAATCCTTCATAACTGTGCTAATTTTTTTTTCTAAAGACAAATCCACAAAGACAAACTGTGCTAATTTTTTTTTTTTCTTAAGACAAATCCAGGTGATCTAAAAAAGTCAGGAGTGAATTTTATTTACCTGATCTCATGATCCAGTGAGATGCTGACTTTTCCCTGGTCATTTTCCTGTGGAGTAGGGAGTGAGTTCGTTATTTTCCAACATTGGGACCTTCCTTTCATCAAGGCTCCAGTGGGATTGGATCAGCTTTGGACACACTTCTCACAGGTTTCCTGATCTGCCTGACTTGTTCAGAATTTTAGGGTCAGAGCCTGGTTTCCTTAAAGACCCTTGGAGTTCCCTCAAGCAACCCTTTCAAGGCTCTCTTTGAGCCTTCAAAGAGAATGTGAAGTGTATAGAGAGGGAGGATAACTCTAGAAGAATAGGACAAACCGGATGAACCAGCTTCCATCGAAATCCTCTCCCTCAGAATAAAAATTTTCAATGATCCAAAAGCTATAAGCGACCCTGCTAGAAATAATATGTATATCAATCATAGAACCAGTTACTGTGAAAACTGTTCCAGAAAGACATGTTTTGCTTGCACGGATAGACATTAGCATTCATTTTCAATCCTTGACTTGGGAAACGGAAGGGACTCAGTGGCAGCCCACATGTATGGCTCGGGAGAACAGTTTTCTTTCTGTTCCAGTGACCTGGGTCTTCCCTCCACCAGCCTTCCCGGGTTGCGCGCGGCCAACAGCCGCTTCTTTTCAGCCCTCACTGGCTTTCTTCCCCATTTAATCATTGTTCCCTTGTTTCTCCACACACACAATTCATTGTCAGTTTAATGACTTTGGCTCAGAGCACTTGGCTGTGCACATGCGTGGTTCTCTCATGGCTGGTAGCATGATGTTAGTAAAAGCTGTTTGAAAAAGCTTGCATTTTAAAACACACTCTTCCTTTTTTATCCCTCCTGAGAATCTTTACTACCTTTTCCCAGTGGACAAAAGACTACTATTATCTGTTCGTCCATGTGAAATTTTGCTTTCATTTTCCTTCTTAATGGCAAGGTTAGTGGGTTTTTCTAAGGTTGTGATAACCCTTCAGAAAGCTTCTCTTATAAAAATATTTAGAAGATTTTTTTCAACAATGTTTCTTATCCTTTTTTATTTTAGAATTTTAGACAGCTTGGGCTTTGTGCTATTATAGTGCTCCTCAACTTACACAGAGGAATCCTGTTCCTTCTGCTTTAAAATGGTGGAAAAAACCAGAATTTCTGTAAATAAAGTATAATTGATGTGTATTTTGAGAGATTCAGTCACAGTTAACAGTGGCGATTGGCCCCTAAATATACCAAATTTCTCAGCCAAGTTCTCTCTGTTACATGCTTCGATCCCAAACCATACAATTGTCCAGGGAGAGCCTGTATTTCAAGGAATTTCTCCAAGAATAGTTTTTTGTTTTGTTTTGTTTTTGTTTTTTACAGAATGTGTATTAACACAAACAGTAGCTCCTTTATTGGCCCATTTTGTAAGTTGGGACATCATCCTCTTCCCATAGTATGTAGTCATCTGACTGTGAAGGAATTAGGCAAATTCATAGCCAACTGATCACTTTTTAAAAGCAAATTGTGGGGCGCCTGGGTGGCTCAGTGGGTTAAGCCTCTGCCTTCGGCTCAGGTCATGATCTCAGGGTCCTGGGATCGAGGCCCACATCGGGCTCTCTGCTTAGTGGGGAGCCTGCTTTCTCCTCTCTCTCTATGCCTGCCTCTCTGCCTACTTGTGATCTCTCTCTCTCTGTTTCAAATAAATAAATAAAATCTTTAAAAAAAAAAATAAAAAAAAATAAAAGCAAATTGTGGGGGCGCCTGGGTGGCTCAGTGGGTTAAAGCCTCTGCCTTCTGCTCAGGTCATGATCTCAGGGTTCATTGGGCTCTCTGCTCAATGGGGAGCCTGCTTCCTCCTCTCCCCCTGCCTGCCTCTCTGACTACTTATAATCTCTATCAAATGAACAAATAAAATCTTAAAAAAAAAAAAAAAAGCAAACGTATGTGTAGTGTTTCTGTCATGTTCCAACAATTACATCTTTTAAGAGTTTTGTTTTGTTTTTTAACTAATTCTTTTTTTTTTTCTTTTTTTCATGGGAGAGGAAGTAAGACCAAAGCAGGTGTTCGAGAAAGAGGATTGTTGCTATTACTCTAGGTTTCCTACAGGTTCTCAGTTCTGGTGATACTTAGAAAATCAGTTGGTTTCTTTATAAATCTTAGTTAACTCTTTGGATGCGTGATACCGTCTGAAAAATAACCCACCATTTCTCACACCTGAGAGTCACGAAATTGAAGTACTTGGAGTAAGCCCACCTTTTACTCACTAGTCATGTATCTCCTAGATAAATGATGATAACAAACAGTTACTGAGAACTGAATCCATACCAGGCACTGTGCCAAGAACTCCACATTCATCATATTATTTAATCCTCAAAAATACCATGTGATTGATATTATTCCTACTTTTCAAATTGAAAAACGGGTGACTTGTACAAAGCAGAGCTGGGCTTGTAGCCCAGGTCTCAGGGACTTCCAAGCCTTTGTGAAATGACAATGCATCTGAATGGAAGTTACTAGATAGAAAGTATAACCACCTTATACCAACCAGGTAGAAGCAATAAGGTGCCCATGCTGCAGCTATTGAATAATGAAATGTGGTCCCCAAGTTACATTGTGAGGTCAGTGTTTCAAAAATGTAATCATAGAATCAGAGGGCAAGAAGTGCCCCAGAGGCTCTCTGACAATATTGGAATATGTTGAGACAAGAAAGGTAGAATATAAAATTGTATCTAAGTTGTGATTACAGCCATGTGAAGGTAATTTATATATATGGACTAGGATGGGACGAGAACCCAGAAAAATGTATTTATTAGTGCGAAGGGATTGTAGGTTATTACATTTCCATGTTATACTTATGCAATAATTTCTTCTTTAAAAATAAGATAAACATGAAGAGTTTTCCTACTCTATGCAAGTAAGATATTAATCCTAACATGAGTGCTGATCTTGAGAGGCCTGTGAAATTACCAAGGCTAGGATTAGGGACATGCATCAAAACATCACTAACCGACTTTTGCATTTTTAGTGATGTGCACAGAAAGTTATCTTAGACAGAGAACATGCAGAATGGGGCAAACTTCAGTTTAGGACAGACGGACACACGCAGGCACAGAAGAGCAGGGCAGATGAGACAGAAATTATAAGTGCACCCTTCAGCACAGTCATATCTTGCTTTTTTTTATTTGGAAACAATCTCAACTAGAGAAAATTTGCAAGTACCTTAAAAAGGATTCTTTTTTCCTGAATTATTTGAGAGCAAGTTGCCAGCCCACTGCTCTGCCATCTCTGGATGGCTCAGTGTGTATTTCCTACATACCAGAACTTCCTCCTTCATAATCACAACACAGACAACAAAATCAGGAGAATGACGTTCGCACATTCCTATCGGCCCATCTGCCAAGAGCATTCGTGTCCCCGGTTGCCTTGACAGCATCGCCTAATAGAATCATGAATTGCGTTTGGGCAGCATGTTGCTTTGGTCTCCTTTGATCTGGAACAATTTCTCAACCTGTACTTGACTCTCATGGCCATGACACTTTTAAGGATTACAGGGTGGTAATTTTATAAAATATTCCTCAAGATCAGTAAGTTTGGCAAGAATATGACAGAAATGATGCTGTGTCCTTCTCACTGCATCCCATCAGGTGGTACATAATTTCTATTTGCCCTTTTACTAGTGAGATTAACTTGGATCCTTTGATTATGGTGGTATCTTACTCCTTTCTCTTTTAGCAATCAGCCAGTATTTTGGAGTGAGATATTTTGAGACAATGAAAATATTCCATTTCACATCTCTCTCTCTCTTTATATATCTATCTACACCAAAGTAAACTCATGGTTTCCTAATTTACTGCATGGGTTATAATTGTCTATATCCTTAGAGAAAGAGAAGAGGAAGAGTTACATAGTATTTTGAAATCTTTCATACATAGTGTTTTAATTAAGAGTATATAGATTCTATTCCTACAGCCTTGAGCTATAAAAATTTTCACTTATATTCACTTTATTTCTTCTCTATAATTTTGAGACAAAATATTTTCACATCAAACTATGTACGTATGTATTTATTTATATCAGAATAGACTCATGATGTCCTAATTTTATTGACTGGGTTATAATTCTTAGCATATGAAAAGAGAGATAGGGAAGAATGACCAGCAAGGAAAAACTGAATACTCTTTAGTTATTCATCCATTTAACAAATATTCCATAGAGTCTACGATGTATGAGGCACTCAGTTCAGGCTATAATTTTGGCACATCCGGTGTGAGCCTCGAGCTGCACTCCTCCTGAAGAGAATGGCCACCGGATGTAGATAGCACTTGTTCCTATCATCCTGTGCCTGGGATCCCCAAAGGGTTAGCCGTAATTTCTTTAAGGGAATCTTTACTTCTCTCAGGAGATGGGATGTTTATAAACCAAACACTGATATTTCATGTGGGTCTCAAATTCAGGATTTAGGTTAGGATTACGACCTTCACTTCCATGTATCAGATAGAACACCCTTACAAAATGTCAGAGTGATACAGGGCAGAGCCAGCTGTCTTTGTCATTTCGTTATACTACTTTTCATAACCTTCCTCCTACGCTTGTTTTAAGAAAACCACTTTAGCACATTTGGTCTCATTTTCAACACTAAGAAAAATCAATTCATAGTAGCATCTCTTCTTTTAAAGATTTTTTAATTTATTCATTTGAGAGAGAGAGGGTGTGTGAGAGCACAAGCAGGTGGGAGTTTCTGAGGGAGAGGGAGAAACAGACTCCCACTGAGCAGGGAGCCTGACATGGGGCTTGGGACTCAATCCCAGGATGCCAGAATCATGACTTGAGCTGAAGACAGACGCCTAACCAACTGAGCCACCCAGGCGCCCCCATAGTAGCATCTTTAATTCATTGTACTACATACCTTCTCTTTTCCCCCCCCTTTTCTTCATTCCCTCCACATTTTTTTTTAATCCACTCTGTTCTTTATCTTTACCTTGCCTTTTATCCTCTCTTGATTGCCCGGTGTGGCCTTGTTCTATCCTCTATCCCATCTTCTCTCTCACATATCTAAGAGGTTCTAGGTCCTCCTTTTATTCTCCATCTTGCTCTCCTTCACACTTATCGTTCCTTTCATTCCAACATTGACCACGCTCCCTATTGGTTGTTGACTTAAGGGTTTGGAGATAAAGATAATCTGAGTTCAATAATTATTTTTGAAAAGCTTCAGTTTTATTATTTTAAGTACATGGAAAGGAAGTCCATGGCTCAGGTAAATTTAGGCTTAAGCACTTATAATTTGCAATAGTTGCAATCATTGCTGCTAAGTTTTTAACTGCTCCCATGCAAACACTGCTGCTATGGGTTGGTTGTTTTCTCTTGGTTGTTTTTCATGTATGGAGTATACCTTTTCTTCAGGCAGCAACGAGTAATGATTAGTCCCCAAGCTCTGCAGTTGAAGTCTCTGGAATTAAATCCTGGCTCAGATGGCCATGGTAACACGGGGCAAGTGATTTAAGCTAACTTTGGCTTCTTCATCCAGAGCATGGGGACAGCAAGTGCCTACCTCATAAGAATTTTGCAAGAACTGAATAAGATAGTTCTTGTGAAAGCATGTGGCACCTAGTGAAAGATGAATGAATGTGATCTATTATTACAGATGACACTAGATGGTACAATGTTCTTTTATGATTTTTGTACCCAAAAAATCTATGTACAAATACAGTAATAATATGTGTATATATAATGGAAAATTCCCCATAATTAATATTCCTGACTAAGCAAATTATTTTTGAAGTTTTTAAAATTCTCACTGCTAATATGCAAAAAAAATAAGCTCAAAATATGAACTCTGTATTGTAGTTAGCTAAAATCCACCCATAATTCTTTATAGTTCTAACTGAAAGAGCAGTTATTTTTCTTTTTCTGTCACCACTTCAGTCCTAGTAATCCCTCTCAGAGAATTTCATTAAGTTTAAACAGTTAAAGACATAGGGGCACCTGGCTGGCTCAGTTGGTAGAGAATTCAACTCTCTCCTGATCTCAGGGTTTTGAGTTCGAGTCACACTGGGTGTAGAGATCACTTAAAATCTTAAAAAAAAAAAAAAAAAAAAGACATAAAAGGTGAATGACTTATGGTTGGGAGGCTGTAGAAACCGCAAGGATTCTGCAGATGTTCTGCTCAATGCCCAGGACTCCCCAGTGAAAGATCACCATGAGGTAAGCCCTTCCCAGCCTCCGTGGATTACAAAGCAGGGAAAGGGCATCAACCCCATGGAGGGAAAGGGGAAGCACTCATTGCTTCAGGACCTATAGAGCCCCAGAAATTCTGGACTGTCTACATAGTGGGACAGTGGGACCAATTGACAAGGTCTAGATTCTGGTCATCGTTTTACAAAGGCAGAGTTACTGATGGAAGAACAAACTCTTTTCAAGAAAATTCTTTAGAGAGAAAAAAAAAAAGAAAAGCAAAACAATTAAATTCAATCGACTGGGCCATCAAATGATCTGGGAGCTCAGAGCTAGGAAATTACTTAGCAAAGTCAGAACTTTAGAACCAGTACTTTCGTAGTCAAAGTTAAACAGTTTTTTGAGGTGATTTACTAGATCAGCGAAGGACAAGGGTAAATAGACTAAGTAAATGTTACAGTTTTCCAAAGGAAATCTTCTGCTAAATAATTTCAGCCTTTCTCAACAAGGAAATGAACCATGAAACACAGAAAAGGGTGTGGGACTACTTTCTCAATACTCCAGGGATACCATAAAACTAGTACCTTTCTAAATGCAAGGAGACCATTTATTTCATACAATGAATACCTTAGGACGGTTGAATTCTCTCTCAGAGCATTGGGCTAAAAAGGGCTGGAGGAACTATAAGCTAACCCAGCCTCAGGGTAGAGCTGCACCAAAGTACTATCATTTTCTAGAACCTGAGGCTGAAAACCGTACTTATCTTTGACCCTTCCCACACCTTTATCTGCCCCAGTTAATTTAATCTGTTAATACATCCTGCTTTTACTGTCTTTAAAATGTTTTTTTTTTGGTAATGTTCCCTCTTCTCCATTTCCATCGCCTCTACTTCTCACGCTGCACGATTGCAACTGTCATATGACTTAGCGCTCAGAATCTTAGTTTCCTCCTGTGCAAAATAAATGGAATCATAGTATCCAGTTTACAGGATTATGGTGAGGATTGAATGAGATATTTTCAGTGCTCAATTCAGCACCTTACAAATAGAACTCAATAACCGTTTGCTATTACTGCTGTTATTATGTACTCTTCTTGCTGTAAAGTCTCTTCCTACCAAACTCTTCCTGCAAACTACGTCTATACAAATTTTTCTAGAAAACATGACACTTACCACCTTAGGAATTTATCTTAGCAAATTCCTGCTTGGCGTTCCATACCCTCTTCAGCTGAATCATTCATTTACTCCTTCATCTATTAATTCTCTTTGGTTCAAAGTCTCGATATCCAATTTATTTCCTACTACCTCCACACATATATCATTCAACTATTAATTTGGCATGTTATACTGGACCCTCTTATGGAGCAGGTATTGGATATATAGTAGAAATTGTGGCAAAAGCACTGCCAACTCTCAGGGAATTTACAGTAGGGAGACTAGTCAGAAAAGTGTCTTCACATGCCTCTCCAAATGTTCTGTGTGTTCCTAACCCAGCCCAACTGCTGTCTCTTCTCTTCAAAGTTCTATCATACTTAGTACCACCCTCTTTTATGCTTGTTCTATCTAGTGTGGGTCCTATGTATCTTAACAAATAGATAATAAACTCTTTGAGAGACTTCAATATTCTCTCAAATGACTAACACATTAGGAGCTCAAAATACACTTTTCAATTGACATTGACTCACTTTTAAAGGACTTCATAGATTTTTATAGGACAGAGAACACGTATGTCCTCATTTTGATCCAAATTTTCAAATTTTACATATTTAAAATCTGAAGTCTAATGAAAGGAGAATTTATATTTCTATCAATTAGAATATGCGTTCATTTTCACCAAGAGCTCCTTGATTTCTTAGAGCTGCTATTATTGCCTGTTAATAGGTCAACTGAGATTCCATGAGTATTTCAGAAGCATACATCACTTTGTATTTTTCAATGGATATTTTTTATAGAGTCCAAAAAAATTCCTAAATAAATTCTTTTCTCTGATAATCATTGCTGTGTAATATATCCAAGAACTTGTGTTGTAATGCAACATTCACTTTATTTTGCTCACTGTTTTTGTGGCTTAGAGATTCAGGAATGGCTTAGTTGTGTTGTTCTCACTTGGGAGTCTCTCATGCTGAGCTCAGATGTCAGCTGGGGGTGCAGCTTTCCGGAGTTTGGAAAGACCCTTAGAATAATTAGACTTTTAGTCCCACTCCTGGGGTAAGACAGGCAAGTCACTTTATTTCTCTGGGGCTCATTTTCGGTACATGATGAAATAAAACCAATAAATCCCTTTGAGAATTCTTCCAGCTCAAAAGTTCTATGATTCTTTGAAATGCGAAAATAATATTTGGATATTTACAGATATAAATCACTGTGCATAATTCAGGTTATTCTACAAGTAGAAAATGTTAATAAACAAAGGGAAAACATAGGATTGATGTAATGAAGTAAAATTTTTTGTTGTGAAATAGAAAACATCTTGAATCAATTTTGCCACTAGAGGTCACTAGTGTACCATCTCAAAGGCAAATACATGCAATCAAGCTGTTCCTTATTTATGGCCCCAAAATGGCATTCGTGGTGTCTTTAGGCTTATTCTATGTATCTCCTGGCAGTTGTCAGAGGGATATGTTGTGATGAGGTCACACTGGTTGTCACTTATAGGTGATGTTTCATGTGTGCCTAATGTTCTGAAAGCGTGAAGAGCCCTGACTAGAACCACAAGGAAAATTACTTCTTTGGCTTCTCTGCCCTCTCACTGACATAGGGTAAGGAGCAGTGAGGTCATTTGACAGAAAGTCAAGTGAGCTCTGGGTGGAAAGACATTGTGGAAATACAGTATCATCTTCTAATGCAGCACAGACATGTCTGCTTTTTATAAGACAGAAAAAGTGGCAGAACATTCATTCATTCATTCACTCATTCAACCTGCATTTATGGACACACATGTAGGCCCTGAGCTTGGTAATGGGGCTTCATTAATGACGCAGATTGACCGGTGCCCTCAAGGAATTTAAGGCATCAGGTATAGGAGGTTTTAGATACAATTAGTTCTTACAGACCACCATGCCAGGCAAATTTCCCTCAAGTATTTTTATTTCATCTTCCCAACAGACCTTTAGGATAAGCACTATATTTCCCGCTCCTGTAGATGGCCCCTTGCAGCACAAAAAGGGCCAGTGGCTTTTATGAGGTAATGCTAAGAGGAGACAACACACTTTTACATTCAATCCAAAGCCATAGAGATCCTTGCAAAAAATGTTAAAATACTGAGTTGGGCTGTGGCCAGAGATGCTTGTTAGACAAAAATACTAAAATTTATTTCAACAGAAAACTCTTTGGAAGGGAGGAACAATGCTCTAAGTAAAATTAATGCCCTGACACTTATAGATCCAGAGAGATCGCCTCTGAAGAAACTTCTGAAAGAAGGATGAACTCCAGATGGCCGTATCAATTTTCTCCCAAAGTGAAAACTACATTATATTTTCTTATAATTTGCTGCCTGTCCTACATAAAGAAACTCAAAACCCACAATTCTCTCATTAAGGATGAGGAATAAGGCATTCTGGGTGCTTTCCACAACTTGAGGACCTATTTCTGCTACAGTTTTAAGGGGACTTGAACTGATTTAAATGAGTTGTCATCAGACTGTAGACCAGACATAGAGGCCACTACTCATCCCTGAGTAGCCAGGCTTTCTCTTGTCTTCCGCCTTCACTAGAAAAGAAGAAAGGGGGCCTGGACACACTCTCTGCTTCAAACTGAGGGCGCTTTCATGTGCTTTTGCTGTGATGAGTATTATTATCCGGAAAGTTATTCATTTCAACCATTATTTTATTTTTATTTATTTATTTTTTTTAAAGATTTCATTTATTCATTTGACAGACAGAGATCACAAGTAGACAGAGAGGCAGGCAGAGAGAGAGGAGGAAGCAAGCTCCCTGTTGAGCAGAGAGCCCGATGCGGAACTCGATCCCAGGACCCCGAGATCATGACCCGAGCCGAAGGCAGCAGCTTAACTCACTAAGCCACCCAGGCGCCCCTCAACCATTATTTTAAAACAAACTCCCAAGAGGTCTGTCCTTCCTTCCAACTGTTGCAAAGTGTGGTGAAACAGTGAAAAAGAAAGGGTAGGACTCCAAAACAGCTACAAAATACGAATTATTTTTAAAACACCCTTGTTACCGTGCCATTGACTCTCCTACTGAGGCTTCTTTCATGCAGACTCGTGTGCTTCTCTTCCACTTTGCCTTCTAGGCCTCCCACCATCACTTTATGAGACAGAGATCTTGTAGTATTTCCCTGAAATAACTGGGTTAGGCTGGAGGAAGGAAAATGGGAATTCGTCACAGAACTAAAGATTATTCGAGTTAGAGGTATAGGGGGAGAGGTAGTCCATAACGAGCCCTGAGCGTCAGGACATGTTCTTGGGGTAGGCAGGCCAAGAGCACAAGGTCTTTCTTCACCCAGACCATTCCTTGGGGTGTGTCTGCCAAGAGCAACTTTAAGGGTTGAGGTAATGCCTCTCATTGCTTCCACTACCTGTAAAAGCAATAGATTCCCTGAGCACAGTGCTCCTCCCTATACCATAACCCACTGTGTGTGCAGGCCCTGAGCTGGACCCCCGGCCTCTCTACTGTGGGGTTTGGCGGGCATGGAGAACAGAAGCAAACCAGGACGAAGCTCATGCTGCCGGTGAGCTACATGTAAGAGAGTCCTTGGATTCAGAGCAGACACCTCATGTCTCCTTCCAGCATTCCTGAGTGTGAAACGGGCTAACTTGTTAGCTTATAAGCAATGTAAAATCCCAGGGGCGCCTGGGTGGCTTGGTGGGTTCAGTGTCTTGCCTTAGGCCCAGATCATGATCCCGGGATCCTGGGATGGAGCCCTACATCACATTGGGCGCAGGGAGCCTGCTTCTCCCTCACCCTCTGCCTGCTGCTCCCCATCCCTGTGTGCCGTCTCTCTCCCTCCCTCTCTCTATTAAATAAATAAATAAAATAAAATAAAATAAAAAAAAGAAAGAAAAGAAAGTAATATAAAGTCCCAGGGTCTGACAGAGGAGCTCTCCCAGGTTGGTTATTTTTAGTGCAAACAGTTCCTAGAGGAGCAGAAGGCTCTGATAACTAGGCCTGTATACTAGAAGTCTGAGAGCCCACCAGCTCTCACCTTGCAGAGCGTTGCTAGCAACTCACATGCATTCTCATACAAAACATCAGTTTCACTATTACCCTGACTCCCGTGCCCTTCCAAGAATCACTTTGTCATATTAAAACCAAATCTCCTTTATGCTCCCGGAGCCCAGTGATTAGCATTGATTTTAAAGGAGAGTGTTTTATAAAGATTAAATGGAAATTATAAAGATTAAATGACTGATACTGGTAGATTTCTGTACAAAGAATCACAGAAACTCCAAGTCATAAAAGCTGGAATGGAGTGGCCCCAAAATAAATCACTCAAGAAAGCTTTCAGAACCCAATAGGCGTGTTACCAAGGGCTCGATGGTCAGACACAACCAGACCATCACAGGCTGACTCTTAAATATGGGAACCATCCGTTATCATCACTGGCAGTGTTACTCCATAAATTCAGTGGTATTTTATGTAATATTAGAGAAGCAGGATGAACTTCCTTACAGTCCCTCATTTGAGGAAACAGGAGTCTATAGTAAAGTGCATCATCCCCCACAGACTTAGGGTCAATTTCAAATATTTGGATATTCTACAGTATCTAGCTCAAAATGAACACTGAAATAAATTTTTCAACTAGTAACTATATGAAGAATTGAATGGACGAATATAGGTTGAGCCAGAGCTGGAACTCAGGTTTCTTCTTCTTCAAACCAAGGCTTGTTGGGATGCTGATACATCAGGCTCTCCAAGCCAGTCATTTACAACCAACATCACACTTTTTGCCACATTAAATTAACCATTTAATTAACATCTTTTTAAAAAATTATCTTTAAGTAGGTACCACACCCAGCATGGAGCCCAATATGGGGCTTGAACACACGACCCTGAGATCAAGGCCTGAGCTGAGATCAAGAGTCAGAGGCTTAACGACTGAGCCACCCAGTTGCCCTATAATTAACATTATTTTTGAACTTGGCTTTGTTCTAGGCAATGACATCAGCAAGCTGAGGGTTAGTTGTATTGTTCATATTTTTCAATGACAATAAAATGTCAGAAACGATTTTTAAAAAAGCTAATCTTGTATAGCCAGAGAGATGAGCGCCAATCTTCGGGAAACTGACTAAACATTACTTTGTGTAGGAGGGCCTGGGTGGTTCAGTACATTAAGCGTCTGACTTGGGCTTGGGTTCTGATCCCAGGGTTCTGGGATCTCAGAGCCCAGCATCAGGCCCCCTGCTTGGCGGAGAGTCTCCTTTTCCCTCTCCCTCTGCCTGCAGCTCTGCCTGTTTGTGCTCTCCATCTCTCTGTCAAATAAATAAATAAAATCTTTAAAACAAACCAATAAGCAAAACCATTACTTTGTGTAAAGAAAAATAAGCATCAAGACCGTATAATCATTCCCAATTACTTTCATTTTTGCCATAAAGTTCAAAGCTTGATTCCATGAAGACCCTGAAGTCCTTCTGAATTCTCATTAGAGAAACTCTAAAAATACACTGGTAATTTCTTACTTTTTCTCTATTAAACCAATGAGTGAAAACAACTCTCATCAAATTAGCCAATTATTGGTTATTATCAAGAAATTACAATCTTGAGAGAAGTATACAGCTTAATTTACCGAATAGCAGAGTATGGTATATATTTCTTTAAGATTTTTTTTTTTTATTTGAGAAAGAGAAAGAGAGAGAGAGAGACTAGCAGATTCTGCGCTGAACACAGAGCCCGACTGTGGGTTCAGTCCCACAACCCCGAGATCATGACCTGAGTCGAAATCAAGAGTCAGATGATTAACCGACTGAGCCATCCAGGCACCCCAGTATGATATCCTATTAAGTCTAGTTTTGAAATCAATTTTCAACAAGTACAGTATATTCTTGACTCACCAAATTTAGGACAGCACTCATTCTCCAATGAATTCAATAACCTTTCAAGGGAAAAAAATAAGTAAAAAGGAAAATGTGAGTTCTTATTTAGGAATGAGATGAAACACATTTTGCAAACTAATGAGCGTAAAGTACCAGGGAACACACCTGGTTACACTTGAAAGTTATCAAAATGCCTCCATTTAGCATATTTCACTTTAAAATATCCCCAGTATGTTTAGAACTCTCTAATTAAGACAAGTTAGGTTTCATGTCCATGATGAGACTATGTCAGTCTGGAACACCAAAATGATCTTGGAAGTTCTCTACTATTTATCATTTCTTCCTCACATGATACATTGCTTTGTAACAATAGTTTTCAATTTGGAGTTCCCCATTCTCTATGAAGAGTATTTTAATTGTATGCCTTTACTTAGATGTTTTATAATATTAATATACACATATCCCAGATAACAAGTGTTCTTCTTACAAGCAAATATATCTGTGCAATTTCAGTAGTTTCTATTTGTATGTATATGTTTGCCTTACTGAGAAGAAGGGAACTTTTGTGGTTATTTTTAAACCATTTTTAATTGAAAAATAGAATGCAAATATGGAGCACTGTATAAAAATAACTGTATAGCCTAATGAATGTTCACTTCATGACCAGTTTGCTAAAATTTCAACTCCCTTTTTATATCCACTTGGGAGTACTGTTCTTTTTGGTCTCATTTTTGTTATTTCAAGGATTTTCTATCTTTAAGGGCAGATCTTAATTATCAGCAACACTGTTTTATCAAATTTGCAACATTTTGTGATTGATATATTGCTCTCTAACTTTATCTTTGGTACATAACATTTTTTGAGATAATTTGTCTAAAGACCTCCTTTAAAGTCTAATTATCTTATGTGATATATGTTTGGTTCCAGAATTTTAAAAAAGGTGAATACTCTAATCATATTCTACTTGATGGCAATCACTTTCATGCGTCTCCTAAATGGTGTTAGCATCCAAAATAAATCACAGTTTTTTGGTCTGTTTTTAAAAATATGTGTTGTAAGTGCCCTTTTCTCTGTAGAGTTCTTTCCATTCCTTTTTTCCCCCAGTGCAATTTATTTTCTTTTTGTTGAAGAAAGGGGCTTTGTTTTTTGTTTTTGTCTTGTTGTTTTTGTCCATAGCCACATTTTGCTAATTTTGTCCAGGTGGTAGATTTAATATATTTCTGTATTTCCTGTTAAATTGCTACTTTATGGGCTTGATCAGGTCAGGTTCCACTTTGTTTTCCTTTTTTTTTTGTAGGACTCTTTCATAGATGGTGGTACATTCTTCTTCCATCAGGAAATAAATGTTATCTAATGGGTTCTCTTTGTGATGTTAGTGCTCTAGGTTAGTGTTTCTCAACAGTCTTTTTCATTATACCCCATCCTCAGAGGCTTTGAGACATTATTTTCCTCATCATACCCTTCTCTTATGAAACTGTCTTTTGTGAAGATTGGAAAACCATTATTTCTTCAAGTGTTTTTCAGAACCATCTATACTCTCCTTCCTTTCCTTCCGGGACTCTGATGACACAAAATGACATCTCTTTTGTTGTCTCCTATTCCTGAGGTTAGTTGGTTGGTTTTTGCCAACTCTTCTCCCTGTAGTTAAGACTGAATAATTTCTACTGAGATTTCCTCAAGTTCACCAACTCTTTCCTCTTTCATCTTCATCCTACTGCTGATTTTTTGCAGTTTTATATTTCAGCTATTTTCTTTTTCAGTTATAAAGTCTCCATTTGGTTCTTATTTGTAGCTTCTATTATATTGCTTATACTCTCAATAACTTCTGTTTCAGGATTTTTAATGATTGCTCATTAAAGTCGTTTTTTTTTAAAGATTTTATTTATTTATGACAGGTAGACAGCAAGAGATAGTGAGAGAGGGAACATTTACTTCATTTGGAATTCAGTTTTACTTGCGGTGGAGGTCAGAATCTAATTTCATTTTTTATGTGAATAGCCAATCTAACTAAAACCACCATCAGTTGTCTTTTCCATAGCCAATTAACAAAGTTATTATACCAGGGTGCCTGGGTGGCTCAGGTGGCTAAGTGTCTGACTCTTGATTTCAACTCAGGTCATGATCTCTGGGTCCTAGGATCAAGTGCCCCCACACTGGGTTTGGGACAGGATGTGGAGCCTGCTTGGGATTCTCTATCTCACTCTCTGTCTGCCCCTCCTCTCTCTCTCTTTCTCTCAAAAACAAACAAACAAAAACCCACAGCAACAACAAAGTAATTGTACCATTTGCACTTTCAGCAGTCATGAGTAGTTCCTTTCCACAACCTGCCCAACACTTTCTTATCAGACACATTTAGTGTATTCCAACTTCCAGGTACAGTTACCCTCTAATTTTCTTTTTGTCTATTCTTGTGTCATTACTGCATTTTAAAAAAGTTGCTTTTTTTTTTTAAAGATTTTATTTATTTATTTATTTGACAGAGATCACAAGTAGGCAGAGAGGCAGGCAGAGAGAGAGAGAGAGAGAAAGTTGTTTTTAAAATAGAATTACCGGGACACCTGGGTGGCTCAGTTGGTTAAGCAGCTGCCTTCGGCTCAGGTCGTGATCCCAGCGTTCTGGGATCGAGTCCCACATCGGGCTCCTTGCTTGGCGGGGAGCCTGCTTCTCCCTCTGCCTCTGCCTGCCATTCTGTCTGCCTGTGCTCGCTCTCTCTCCCTCTCTCTCTGACAAATAAATAAAATCTTTTAAAAAAAAAATAGAATTACCAGGGTGCCTGTGCGGCTCAGGTCATGATCTCAGAGTCCTGGGATTGAGCTCCGCATAGGGCTCTCTGCTCAGCGGGGAACCTGCTTCTCCTCTCTCTCTGCCTGCCTCTTGGCCTACTTGTGATTTCTCTCTCTGTCAACTAAATAAAAAAATCTTTTAAAAAAATAGAATTACCATATGATCCAGCAATTCCACTTCTGGATATACATTGAACAGAATTGAAGACAGGGTCTCAAAGAGATACTTGCACACATCACATTCATAATAGCATTCACAATAGCTAAAAGTTGGAAGCAACCCAAGTGTCCATCACCAGAAGAATGAATAAATAAAATGTGGTATATACATACAAGGGAATGTTATTCAGCCTTAAAAAGGAAGGAAATTCTGACACATACTACAATATGGATGAGGCTTCAGGATGTCATGCTAAGTGAAATAAGTCAGTCACTAAGAGATAAATATTGTAAGAGATACCACCTTCATGAGGTCCTAAAGTCGTCATGTTTTGTAGAGACAGAAAGTATGGCAGTTGCCAGGTGCTGAGGGGAGACTTGTTTTTTAATGGGTATAGAGTTTCAGGTTTGCGAGATGAAAAGTGTTATGGAGATTGGTTGCATGACAATGTGAATATACTCAACACTACTGAACTGTACACTTTAAGTTAAGATGATAATTTTTTTTGTTATGTATATTTTATTCTATTTAAAACTAAAAAAATAAAAAGCCACTCTAACAACAACAAAAAAGTTGCTTTTAATAGTTCTTAGTCTTTGGTGTTCTGCAGTTTCATCAGGATGTGTCCACATATGGAATTCTTTTTCTTTTTAAGATTTTATTTATTTATTTGACAGACAAAGGTCACAAGCAGGCAGAGAGGCAGGCGGGGCGGGGGGGGGGGGAAGCAGGCTCCCCACTGAGCAGAGAGCCCAACGCCTGGCTGTATCCCAGGACCCCAAGATCATGACCTGAGCGGAAGGCAGAGGCTTAATCCACTGAGTCACCCAGGTGCCACCACATACGGAATTCTTTATTTTACACCTGCTCAAGAGTAAGTGCTTCTTGAATCTGAGCATTCAAATATTCCACAATCCTGAACAATTCTTAGTTATTATTCTTTGAATATGGCTCACAGCCATTCTCTCTAGTTTCTCTTTCTGACATTCTTACTGGATAGACCCTGGACCTTATTTTCCATTTATTTAGGTCCTGTGTTGCATTCTAGTAATTTTCTCAAATTATGTATCATGGTTCCAGCCAAACGTATAGTTCTCAACACTTAAGTGGAAGATTTTTTACATATTCCTTAAAAGGATTAAGGCAGTAGGTCAGCAAACTGAACCAGAAGTGAAAAAAGTCAAGAAACAGGCAGACACAGGCTCTCTTCTACAACTCAGGAGAATGTGCCAAAGCCAAAACAATATAGTATTACTACCTTGTACTCTACAAATACTAAACCCAAGCCGCTTTGTGTCAAGTGCCAGATATCAATGAACGCTATCAAGCCAGATTGCATTACATCCCAAAGCCTGGCCGCAGCATTTCACACTGCATGTATGACCTCGAGCAAGGCATTTACTCTTAAGCTTCATTTGTTTTCTGTGGGTTGCTGTGAGATTCAAAATGAGATAAGGTGAGCAAACGCTCTATATACCAAAGTACTGTTAAGGTATTTTCTCAATGCTAAAATATCCTTAAATGGTCAAGTGCACTACGGATTTAATAATCGTTTGGAAAGGATGTGGAGAGGAACAATCCACTAGGGGTGTACTTAGGAACTTTCCGATTTGGGAAGTTAGAAAAGTTGGAAAAGTCTCCTTTTAGAATTGAGGTACCTCGGTATTGCACTGGCTTTACCTATTATGTCCACAAATGCCTTTTTCTTAAACTTGAATGATTTCCCTCTCCCCCAACATTTGGTTTTACCAACCTCCTTCCTGACAGCTGTCAGAATTTTCCATACTGGCTTTCTGACCGCAATTTCTCTGGCTCCTGCTGAGACTGAACAGCTGCTTTCTTTGGACTGGCTTTCTCACGCTTAACTTCGCTCCTGTACTGTCATTGGCTGTTGCTTTTACCGGACCCGCCCACAACAGCCTCAATCCTGATTGGATGCCAACGTCCTTTTGTTATGGCAAAAGGTGGATCGTGGGGCTTTGACAAAGGACGATTGGGGCGTCGTACAGCTAATGCGCAGGCGTGTCTTCTTGAGTGGGGATTGGTGCGCCACGGCGCGGGACGGGGAGGGACAGGGCGGGAATCCCGACACGGCGCACGCTCTGTGGGCGCAGAGGGCGGTGCTGCCGGTACCGGTTGGTCCGAGTGTTGGGGCCTGAGGCGTCTTCCCGCTCCCTCCCACTCCTGGCTCCTTCAACGGCAGGTGAGGGCAGTCAAGGACCGCGGAGGGCCTGGCCCCGGGCGACTGGAGTTGCGACTCCGGTACAGCGCCTGGGGGTGGGGAGAGGCGGGAGGGCTGGAGGCGCTCCAGGCGCCCAGGAAGAGCGGCTTCGGGCCTGGGCATTTGGTGGGCGCTTCAGGCCTGACTCCCTGCAGAACCCCTGCGTAACCTTCTTCTCATCTTATTATTAGGTTCCTTTGGGGAGGGGCTGCTCGCGTCCGTTAGGCGGAACCCCCCCCCCCCTCGTCGCCTTCTCGCGCCTCTTCTGAGTCGAAGGCCGCTGTCCAGCCTCCCGCCCTGAACTGGGACTGCAGAGGGACGCTTGGGCAGGATGGGCCTGGCACGCTGGGACTAGTCCGTGGCTGCTCTGCCGAGAGCCCGGGAGGTGGGAGGAGAGGACGCCGAGGCGGGGAGGGTGGCGAGCGAGCGGTAAAATAAGGGCTGGCGACAGCTTTCCTGGCGCCGAAAGGAGCTCCCGGTTAGTTTCTACTTGGGCTTCCCACAAGGATCCTGCCGAGCAAGTTTTGGGGAGTTAGGATTGGAAAGGAGAAAGCGGATGCCTTTGGAAAGGCAGGACTTTTGTTATACAATGTATCGATTCCACTACTATGACGTAACAATGTTAAGGACCTGCTGTGCTATGTCCCCGGCGCTGTCTGTACCTGATGATCCGAAGCTATGCATGTGTATTCCGTGGCTGTACTCCTCGATTAAATTCACTATAGCTAGCCATTCTCTGGGGATACACCTTCCGTTCCTGTCCTCCTTTGGCCAGTCAATTCCTTAATCTTGTGGGATCTGAAACTGGATTTATCTAGCCAGAACAATGCAAAACTTCAACAGGCCTGAACAGACAGACCAAGTTGAAAGTGGATGCGCCCTGAAGGGAATAAAATGTATCTTTAGTTGCTTAGTAAAATGTTAAAGGAATTTAACATCGAAGATTGCAAAAATATTTGGCAAACATAGATTAGGGCTGTATTTCCATTATACAATGGAAAAAACAGGGACTTCATAGTTAGACCTGTTTTCAGCATCTTGGTGCAAATGTTGGCTGTGAAGTCTAAGGCAGATACGTAACCTTTCTGAGGTACAGCACCCACAAATAGAAGTTACAATGCCCTTCTGTTGATTTGATGAACTAATAATATATGTAAAGCATTTAGTATATTAATCAACAGTGACATTATTTTAGTGGTCTTACTCACTAGTAAGTGGATGACATGAAAATCAGTTTTAGATGCAAACAAGTTGGGTGGGTATCAGGAAAAAGTCTCAAAATCTTAGGTCTCAGAGGTGAGCATACCTGTGGTGGTGTGATGGAAAACAACTAGCCTAGTAGTCTTGGCTCTGTCAGTGACTACTTCTGTGATTTTGAGTAAGCCATTATTTGGTCTCCGTTTGTTTGTAAAATGAAGCGGCTAGACCAGATGATTTTATCAAAACTTCTTTTTGTGGCCTGAATTAGAGCCAAAAGGTAGAGGAGATAATAGCTAACATTATGAGGTACCATTGAAAGTACCATACATTTCAACTCATTCTTAAAAATGTGAGGTACATACTTTTATCATTTTACAGATAAGAAAATTGAGGCTGAGATGTTAACCTTGCTCAAGATTTCAGAGCTTATAAATAGCAGAGCTAGGATTTAAATCCAGGTAATATAAATTTATGTCCTTTATCACTGTGCTAAACTGCTTCTTAACAGTGGTACTATTCAGGATTCTATAAGAGAAGGTAGAGGTCTCCTTTGGTAAAACAGTAGTCTTTGATCACAGAAGTGTGGGCATAGAAAATGGATCCATCCTAATGTTTGTCACACCTCCTGACTCTTGTTCTCTCCGTACTTTTTGCTTCCTGGACTTATATTATCAAAATAATTCTAGATTCTCTTCTCCCCATCAAGGCTAGATGAAGATAGGCACCAGAACGTACTGTAATTTGAGAAAAGCTTTTAAGAGCCAACCTAGGCTTAGGTCAGAGTTGACAGATCCTCAAGAACCATATCCATTTCGGAGCGAAGGCAGTTTTAGAATAAATAGATCAGCCTTAGCACCCCACACTCATTTCAGTGTCCTCATGCTAGAGATACTTTTTCTTTTTCTTTCTTTTTTTTTTTTTTTTATTAAGTAGGCTCCATTCCCAGCATGGAGCCCAGTACCAGACTTGAAGTCAGGACCCTGAGATCAAGACCTGAGCTGAGATCAAGAGTAGTATGCTTAACCACCTGAGCTACCCTGATGCCCCAAAAATGAATTCTTAAAAGTACAATTCACATGAAATTGAATTGATGTGATAGCAAGTATAGACCGAGAAAAAGATTTTATAGTTGAAAAACTCAGTCTGGTATTAAGTGCATATTATGACATAGTACCTGTGCTAATGTAGACATTGTGAGGTTTTAGGATTGACCCTATTTTGAAAGAAAATAAAACCTGTGGCTAAAATACTTTGATAAAAGAGCCCAATGAACCTTCTGGCCTTATAAAATAAATCAGTCTGTTACTCTAAATTTACTAGAAGACCTTGAATATATGCAAGAATAGCATTTTGAGGCCAGCCTGTTTAATCACATCAGAATAAGAAAATTATTGTCTTTGTTGTTGCTGTGCAGAGGCAGCCAACAGTGCTCTTGTCTGCTTCATTGAAGAGTCATGAATACCCTTTTGCCCAGGGCTGCTACCTAGAGTTGGACAGATTTTGTGCTGTACAGTCATGGAGGTTATCTTACATAGACTGTGATGTGTATAGTGTCCTCTTGGGTTGTGTTATATATCTCCTAGCACTGTCCTTGTGCCCACCGGGCTTTTGTGCTCTTGCCTCCACCCCAGTCTTCTGTGTGTGTTTCTAAGCTTCGTTTTTCCTCTAATAAGCCCCCTCCATCCCATTTTTCTGCCTTTTGTTCTTTCATTTTTTTCAGATGAAGTCAAGCTGTTGATAAGCCATACATAGATTTTCCATTGTTTGGGTTACATGTGGCCAAAATTTCAGAAACTGGCCTCATTATTACATTGATCAATTTGGATCACTTTACCTTTGTAGAAGACTTTTTGGTTTAATTTTGGTATTAGACTGAAACATAGACAAAAGCAGTATTCCACATCCCTATACTAAACTTGATTTCAAAGTCAGTTGCATTGATTGCTTGATTATCTGTTGCTTTGCTTTTGTATCTTATAACTCTTCTAAGCTGTCATGAAAATTTTGTTTTAGCTGTATTCTTAAAAACACTAAATGTCAGAATTTTGAAGTACTTTTTGTGTATTATTTAGCAGCAGAAATAGCCAAGCTGCAGGCTGTTGTTGCTAAGTACTCCCAAGATCACTTGCTTTTGGCTGTTGCATCAGAAAAAGTTCATATGTATATTACATATTATGTACATTATATTACATATGTATAATGCAGATGTACTATGTATATAATATGTACATATTATATCACATATATGTGTGAACTTTCTCTGAAGTACAAAGAACCTGAGGATTAAAACCATGTGAAAACAATTTGAGGGAGAGCAGCTCTAATGCTACATAAGTAGAAAGATGCTAGAAGACTCAGTAGATTTTATTAAGCATTAGGTCAATTTTATACCATTTGTAGCTAGTGAAGTCTTTAATAATGCCATGTAAGGGATGTTAAATGTCTTTCTTCTTTAGACCAACAAGTGATCTCTTATTTCAGAGGTAGTTTATACATATGTACACTGAGCATTTTATCTCCATGTTCATGCCAGTATCTGAAGTGTCACAAATTTTAACAACTGAAACTGTGAGGGAATACTCAATACACTAATAACTCTTAGGATTCTGGTTCTAGAATATAGACATCCTGTTCAGTAGGATCTGGGTTCTACTATTTAGCATACAGAGGCATAAGAGTGCCTTGGTATAGTAGGTGCTCTATGAACAATTTGTTGAAAGAGTAATAATATTGGCAGGTCTATACCTGTCTACTCACTACTTCAGTGAGTAGATTTTTTACAAATCTGTTTCCAGCAATAATCTGGTTTATTTAAAAATCTTGAGCACACTGAATATGAAATGAATGTTAGCTATAAAGCAGAACATGTTTCACAGGAATTTTATGCTTTAATATTTTGGAAACTTTAAAAAAAAATTTATTCAGAGAGAGCATGCCTGTGGGTGGGGCGCAGAGTTAGAAAGAATCTTAAGCAGACTTTGAGCTAATTGTGGAGCCCAACAGTCTCAGGACCCTGAGATCATGACCTGAGCCAAAATCAAGAGTTAGATGCTTAACCGACTGAGCCACCCAGGTGCCCCAATATTTTAGAACCTTTTACAGAAACAGTAAAATATTAATATTTATTTACTTATATGCATCCTATTTAATCTGTTTTAACCATAACCAGAAGGTAACAAGTTGATATTTTTTCATTTTTCCCATTTTAGTGTTTCAGGTAACTAGTATTTTTCTCTTGAACTTTATCAATAAAAAATATTAAACAGTATGTATAAGGTAATACTTTAACAGGAAAAATATTTTTAAGAGATTTGTCTTCATCCCTATCATCATCCTTAACATAAGAGCTTTTTTCATTTTGCTGTTCTCTTTATTTGTATTTATGTATATTTTACATAATTTACATCAGTGAACACACAATTTTGTAAACATTCTTCCATGTTATAGTCATCATAATTATTTTTAGTAGCCACTCAATTAGAAACTACAGTAATTAACCAGACACTGAATGGACAGTTTATATTGTTTCCAGTTTCGTGGGTTGTAAATAAGGTTGAAGTGAAAATTTTATGCATATAATTTTTTCCTTCTTTGTAATTTTCCTTAGGCCAAATTTCCAAGAGCAAAATTGCTTAGTAAAAAATATTTAAACGTTTTCATGAGCATGATTTATTACCATATCGCTTTCCAAGAAGATAACATATTTAAAATTTCTAATATTTTGTATTTGTTCTTCCATAACTTTGATCATTTTCTCCTTTCAAAAATTTTTAAAATGTACAGTGGTATTTTATTGCCATATGTGTCTGTTTCTAACTTTCTCTTATTGCAGACCATTCATCAAGGATTTTGTACCCAAGGCCCAAAAACTTGTTACCCAAGATGATGAATGCCGACATGGATGGTATGTGCTTTTTTCCCCTTTTTGTGAGTTCCTGGTTTTGTGAATGCTTTTGGCTTAAGCAATGGAAAGAAGAGAGAAGCAATATTTAGAATGCTTGGATTTGGCTAATTTACTTATTTATAACCTCTCTAGTTCTAGAAAGGATTGATAATGGCAAAATCATTTATCTTCACCTTGGTGTCCTTATCTGCCTTGTGGGCATCTAATTTCTTCCTTTCCAGGCCTCTTAAGTCAAGTAAGACAATGGATATAAAACATTTTGCATATCTTTAAGTGCTGTGCTACCCAAATGGCTCCTGATGTTAATTACTAGTAAATCTGAACCTTTGTATTACAGCAGTGGATGCTGAAAATCAGGTGGAACTGGAGGAGAAAACACGACTTATTAATCAAGTGTTGGAACTTCAACACACACTTGAAGGTTTGCTTCCATTTTGTTGTTTTCTTGAACAATATCCAGTTATTTGAAATTGTAAGCATTTGTTTTGCTAAATTTCCTTATCATGCCCCCAGTTTTTAAAATAGAAGCATCAAAGTCGATTTCAATAGTTTCTGTTCCCTCCTCCCTGCAGCTTTGGCTGTCGATTTTAAAGAACAAATGCGCTTCAATAAGAAAGTCAAATAGTGTTCCTGTGCATCCCTCCGGGGTTAATGTAATGCTGTTTATTACATGAGAGCCCCTTAAACCCCTGCACAGAGATATTACTAAATCCACTTTAATAAGGCATATACTTTATGCAAAAACTTTAAAGTTTTTACTTTAAAAGTGTTTTGGCTTCAGAGATTAAAAGTGAATTGATCTGAGTTTTTTCATTTTCTAAATGTCTTGCATGATATTAATACTACCACTGAAATATCTTGGTTTTTGATGAAATTAAGAGGTTGTGTTGTGTGGTTTTTTTTGTTTTTTGTTTTTGGGTTTTTTTTGTTTTTTTTGTTTTTTTTTTTTAACAGCAGAGTGAACAGATCATGTATGTCATTGCACTGGCTTCCCATTTCACAGTTAATAAAAGCCAGGTTACCCTCTGGAAATCTTTTACCTCTTTATACCTTTCAGAATCAGTCATGTCACACTCTGCCTCATTCAGTCTACCTCAGACACTGACTTCCTTGCCATTCTTTCAGCAAGCTTCTACTGAGGGTCTTAGTGGTTGCTGTTCTCTGTTTGTTCTCTGCTTAGGTTGTTTGCATTCTATATGGCTCATTCCCTCCTTTCTTTTAAGTCTCTGGCCAATTCCCTCTATCAGAATATCACTGACCATACTGTATTAAAAAGATAACTTCCCTTTTGGTTCCTGCAACTCATACCCTTCTTTTTTCTCTTGACCCCTACTTGGGGCTCTGCAAGTGCATGTGTGTCCACATGTACATTAGAATATAAGCTCTGTGAGGGCAAGGACTTTTGTTACTGTTGTCTCTAGAATAGTGCCTGGCTCTTAAAGGGCACCCAATACTTAGTTGTTAAATGAATGAATGAAGATAATGTTTTATTTGATCATTAAGAACTTTTGAATTTCTTGCTAATGTAAAAATACAAAATGCTCAATTTCTTGGAAACTAACCTATATCCAATGTATAAATCGAGTTGTATTTGCCTGCCACGTTTTCTTAAGCATTTCTAACAAAGATTTTTTTTTTTAATGTTGATAAGACGTGAACCAAAATTCACATGTTAAAAACCAAGTTTGTATCTTACGGAAATAACAATTTCAAGAAATAACTACTCCACATAGATGCCATTTACCAACATTTAATGTGTTTAATGTGAAATTTAATGTGAAATCTCTTTTTAAGAATTTTGGCTATTAACTTGCATTCAGTTTACTTTGTTTACCTTAATTTCTAAAGTTACCTGAATTTAAAAGCAGAAAATTTAAAGATCGTGTTATCTCTTTTAAGAATGAATCCTAAGTCTTGTATAATATGGAGTCATTGGCATCATTTTATTGATACTGGACTTTTTTTTTTATTTTTAAATATAGACCTCTCTGCAAGAGTAGATGCAGTTAAGGAAGAAAATCTGAAGCTAAAGTCAGAAAACCAAGTTCTTGGACAATATATAGAAAACCTCATGTCAGCTTCTAGTGTTTTTCAAACAACTGACACAAAAAGCAAAAGAAAGTAAGGGATTTACATCCCTTCTGTTTTATTGAATTGCTGCTGATCTTTTTTTCTTTAAAACCTGGATAGATTTAAAAAGTTATAGTACTTTTGTTTGTGGCTTAATTGAATATTTATGAAGATAATGTCAGATATAGGCAAAATTAAGAGCATAACGGAAGACTTCATGAGTTTGCGTATAATAGTCTATGAAAACGTGCAAATGTATTGTAGAGACTTTATAATTAGAAATGCATATATTTATGAAACTTGAAAATGAATGTTTTATCAAATTTGATTTATAGGTTTAGCACTGTCTTTTATCTATAATAATAGATAAAGACATAGGCATAGTAAGAAATACAAGAAAATAACCACCATGTTGTGAAAAGTGACCAAAATCATGTACTGAACGCACAGCTTTATGTACCCTGTCCACCATGTTGTGCCTCTTCTCCATTTGCTTCTTCCTTCCCATTTCCTTTCCCTTAAGGAGAAAATTGGTTTTACATTTGTAAAAGTAATTTTAATAGTTAATCATCTGTGAGAGTAACCTGAGCTTGAATTGTAGAAACTTACTAAAATGAGATAGTCTCTCAGTTAGAGCTTGTCATAGTTAGTGATAAGATAGGATTATTGGTTTCTCTTTAATCAGTTGAAAACAGAGGCTATAAGTATGAAGACTTTTCTTTGCAACTGAGTTGTCAAATTGGGAAGGTTTGGTTGTTAAAACCTTCCTTTTGCACAAAACAACCCACTTAATATCTGAAAAGATGAGCTCTGGTTATATGTTTGGAATAGAAAATTTTGAGAAAAATATGAATAGGATTGAAAAGATAATTGGCAAACTGTAGTAAGCAACTCCAAAATGTTTGTACTCCAGATTTGTGTGATCTCTGACACAGACTAGATCTGAGAGAGTAGATTAAATGTGACTAACCTTATGTCAACCACATCTGAAAGAGAACAGTTACAAAGAGTTTAGTCTTAATGTTTCTTTGTAGCACCCAGCAGATCAACTTTTGCAGAATCCGTTCAGAGTGTATTAGTATCAGAATCATGAATAAAATGAGGGAGTTTTACATGTATACTAGATGATATTTTCTCAGTATTTTAATCTCACTACTTCTCCCAGAATTTTCTGTAAATCCAACTACTTGGTTTGCAGAATTTTAGTCACTCTTTGACAGTTTCTAAAAATTTAGTTTGTAGATTCCATCTGGTAAGAAAATTAGTATCAGAAGTAATGTTAAAATGTTAAATAGGAAGAGATCCACTAATCCTGTTTTGGTTGTTAGATTTGGGCTACTTTTAATCCTGGAATAATCTTATGTTTGTATTGGTGTATGAGTCAATGAATGACTTTAGCTGTATAAATATAATAGTTACACTGCAAATATTTTGCATCCCTTTTGTGACCTAATCTACGAAGACTTAAAATTGTGTTGCAATTTTGCTTTGCTGTTTAATAAAAAGCTGTTTCAGAGATTGTGTGTGTGTTAATATAGTAACTGTGGTGTGTATAATGGTGTAGTGGTATATGCAGGGTTGGTCAAAGCCACAGGGTAAGTAGCATATGTTATTTAAGTACTAGTTACTGGACGTGTAGGGGAATATTTTTATTAAAACAAATGTTACAGGGTATTCTACATTAATTTTTTAAAATAAAAGCAAAGAATTCAGAAAGCGATCCAAGATTGCCAGGGGAAACATGGTTGTAATTTTTAGGTTAGGCTAAACTCCTATAACAAGAGATACACTAATAAAATATAGAAGTTTCTGTTTCCCAGCTAAGGGTTTTGAGGTTAAGCATTTCAAGCTGTCAGGCTTTGTTTCACATAATGATTCAGGAACTTGAGGGTAGCTCTGCCATTTTCGACCATGGCTTCAGATTATTCTAATCACTATTCTAATTTACAGAGAAACTGCATGAGACACATATGCAAGGTTTTAAGGGTTAGGCCTGCCCGGAAATGGCATTTCTTACATTCCAGTGGCGTGGAGACTTAGTTACATCTAGATTGCAGGAGCTGAGAAATGTAGTCTTTGGCTGAAAGCCATATTCCAGCTACAACTCTCTTACCATAAAAGCACATGGAGGATCTGGGTACCAACTAGCAGCCACTGCATTCTTCTCTTGCTATTAAGTCTCTGTGCACAACCTTCCCATGCACAGAACATACTCAACCCCTCCTACTGATGAAACTCAAGAATCCAGGATCTCCATCAAGGTCCATCAGTTGTGGATGTGGCTTCTAATAGTCTGACGTCTAAACTGATGGGCAAATTATTGGCTCTCACCCTCACCTCTGCCCATTTAGAACGGTGTGGTAAGGACAGGAAACCCAAATAAAAACCCTCAACTTGGAAAATGGAATAAAGGGAAACATGTATTGATTCAAAGCAACTGTGGGGATATTTCTGGGAAACCCTGAGAAGTGTGTCCTTGATGATAAAGAAGTTCCTTGGGACACCTGGGCGGCTCAGTTGGTTAAGAGCAAGAGTCTGCCTTTTGGCTCAGGTTGTGATCCCAGAGTCCTGGGATAGTGTCCCGCATTGGCCTCCTTGCTCAGCAGGGAGCCTACTTCTCCCTCTGCCTGATGCTCCCCTGCTTGTGCTGTCTCTGACAAAACAAAAAACAAAACAAACCCCCCCAAAACAACCTTGATCAGACCCTGATTCTGCTCTCTGGCAGGGCACTCATTCATTACCCTCAGTGGCTTCCACTCTGGAAAGTTCTTGTCTGAAATAGAGGCTGGGAACGTGCCCTCTATGAGAATTGTGAAAATAGGGCACTTACTGCTGGCATGAGTTTGATGCCCATTGTTTTAAGGCCAAGCTCACATTTTTTTGGCAGTAAAATTCCCTCAAAAATTCTGTTTCTAATTCTACCTGTTAGGAATCACAATCAAGCACTTTTCTAGACCAAATTCTCAAAGTATGCTTTCTTCATCACAGGACCCTGCCTCTTTAGTGGAAGCTACCCTGTGACCAACTGAAAATAAGACTGCACCGGGAATGCTAACACCCAGGTCCTTGAGGCAGGGATGGAGCCCTTTGTTTGGCTTACCAAGTGACAGAGAGGTCTTGCTGGGTGTCCCCCTCAGCCTCCCACACCTCAAAAAGAAACAGCCTTAGACCTTTTTTGGTACAGAAGGGTACAGAAACACTTGGGATTCTCTAATCCTCTGAGGTTCCTAATATCTGATGCTTCTCTATTCCATCTCCATTTGGGAGACTGGTCAATTCTTTCTTGTGATGCCTTGCCAAAAACATCAAGGACCAGGCAATTCATTTCACATCCTGACTTTTCCAACTGTTACCCATGGAGCTGTCAACTCAGTAGGTGACAAAACGTTACCTGAAATACAAGTCCCACCTGCTTGTCATGTGAATGGTAAGCCAATGCTATATGTTTCGTTTCCCTTATGACAGTACCTTACTTCAGATTCTCAATTTCTATATTGGAAATATAGATAGATGGTCAACAGTATGCACAGGGACTGTGTCTATCTTCTGAGACAGAATCTCTCTGGGACCAAACTTGAACCAGGCTCTTCCGAGCCTTCTTTTCGACTGGACCTCATCATACGCCCTATCTCCGGCCTGACTATGCCAGTTTTTGAAAGAATCCTATTAAGTCAGTTTAGAGAGAATTTCCCCACCCTCAGCATCTGATCACTGTGGTTTTCGGGATTAAATCAGTTTAGCAAGCATTCCTCTACCCTTGATATCCCCCTATTAATTTTCCCTCACCCCTGATTTTGCTCACTGACTTTAAATCCCAGCTTTCTTTGCTGAATTTGGGGTTGAGCGAACTATCTCTTCTCTACTGTGATAGTCTTTGGCACCAATTGTAGTAGCTAGAATAAAGTCTTCCTCACTGTTTTAACAAGCATCAGATAATTTTTTTTTAAAGATTTTATTTATTTGTCAGAAAGAGAGAGAGAGAAAGCACACAAGCAGGCAGAGAGGCAGGCAGAGGCGGAGAGAGAGGCAGGCTCCCCGCTGAGCAAGGAGCCCGATACGGGACTCGATCCCAGGACCCTAGGATCATGACCCGAGCCGAAGGCAGCGGCCCAACCCACTGAGCCACCCAGGCGTCCCCAGATAATTTTTTTTAACACTTCTAGCTCTCAATGCTGGTGGAAAGACGATTGACAGGAAAATCAGCACATCTCTTTCCTCAGCCACCTCTCCCCTAGTAGGACTTCCCTCAATACTGATAATAGCATTCCATCCAGAATTTGTCCTCTTTATATTCCCTTTGGACTTTATTTATAGTAGATTAACTAGAGATCACAATCCCTTATCTGGAATTCGGGGGACCAGATGTTTTAGAATTTGGAATTTTTCAGATTACATAAAATATTTGACTATGGTTTGGGGCATGTAATCAAAACTATGGTTTGATTACATCTAATGTAATCAAATACATTAACATTTTTGTAACAAATATGTGAATTTAATATTAAGTATGATAAAGTCCTGTCAGGGAGGTCAGGTTTGGCTGCCAAGTTTTTGTGTCAAACATGAAAGCACTTTAGCTTTTCACAGATTTTTTTTTTTTTTTGCAACAAAAATTTTTGCAGAAAAGTTACCAAAATCATCTAAGCATGGACCCGCCACCAGTTTATAAGGTCACATTTCTAAACCTGTCCAATACTCTTCCTCTTTGAGTGTGTTCTTCTTCCAAAAGAAAAATGAGAGGTGAATTACAGAATCCAAAATTAACTTTGTGGTCCAAAGCAAAGCAAAACTATCTTAAGAAGTTTCTGAAGAAAGTAAAACCTTTTGTCACTTTCCCCAGTTTTTCCCTCTGGAGTTAACACCCTCTAGTGGTTTCCGCAGGTATTTCTTCAGCGCTGAAACAAAATTACCAGTGAAGACCAAGAGATTACTTTAGTTAAGACCACTAGCAAATCATGAAAGAGCAGAAAATGTGATTACATTCAAATTTGTTTGAGAATTGGCAGAGAGAATGACTAAACAGTCTTTCAGCTACTCTAGCTGAAAAACAAAACTGCAGTTTATTTCTCTTAAATCCTAGAGACTTCATGCCATTTAAACACAAAGTTACCATAATAAGAACTTTAGGTTGGCCTTAGGATTCAATTTACCTTATTATTATGGAGGTGGATGGGGAGGAGGGATGACAGAAGCCGAAGTCTTATGTTATAATCACTTGTATAATGTATTTACCGTGTTTTAGATTTTATATATTATTTATAGATGGCTTACCAAGTGTTGAAGTTTTTAAAAACTTGAGAATATTCCCAAGTTTTCCAAAGAACATAAAGGTGTACTTGTGGAGGCCAAGAAAAACAAGGCTGTACCCACCTCGAGTCTAGCCCTGACATAAGTACAGCCATCTTGACAAAGCAAAAGCTGGCACCTTGCACCCCCTCTGCACCCGCTCCCCTCCCCTCGGTAGTAATTGTGAACAAATAGTTAACTTGCAGAAATCACAATCCTGCAAGACAGGAGTCTCCCTCGGTTTACAAATGCCCCAGTGCTAAATCTCACTAACAAGGACGCTTGATAGGAGGAATGTGACATTCCACCAGGAAACTCCCAACTGTCTTCATGTTAGTGCCTCATTTGAAGGAAAAACGGCCTTGGCTTGATAATAACCAAGCCTCCAATATCCTGACAGTCTTCTTTACCCTGATACCCCCTTTGTCCTCACCCACCGCTGAGTCCATCCCTACTCTGCCTTTAAAAACTCTGACTGTAGTCTGGTTCAGGGTCCAAGTACCTACTCCGCTGCGTCGGGTACACTTGGACCCAAGCTTAAGCTTGTCAAATAAACCCTCGTGTGATTACATTGGTGTCGGCTCTTTGGTGGTCTCTCAGACGCGAAAACTCGGGCACAACAGCACTCACTGAACAAACACCAACTATGTGGGAAGATACTATGCTGGGAGTTAAAAGATCCAATCATCCTATTGCCTACCTTCCCTAACACTCCCATTGCTCCTCCCATGCATTTCCAGAGACAAACTCCGAATGCATTCTCAAATACAATTTCTCTCTCATCAGCTTTTGTCATCTAACAGGCCAGATTAAGGATTTTCTTTCCGAAACTCCTCACAGCTGGCATACTATGGGAATGAGTGGACGCTAAAATTTGGGATGAGATTATTAACATTTATGTAGAAATGCTATTATTCATTTACATGAGACTGAAATAGTTATCTGAAATGAGCCATGTGATAGTTCATCCCCAAGTCCTGCTGAAGTCCAAACACAGTCACAATGCTATACTAAACCATTTCTGGATTACTGTTCTAAATTTCTAACATACAATAAATTCACGGCTAGTGGTTAATTGTAACACATAAGCAGTTGCATCCTGGTCTCCCTTGCAAATGTGGCCTGACTCTTCAAAAAGGCTACTAACCCTAGTAATAAGTGTCTTCCTAGAGAAATGGTGAATGGAAGTGAGGCTATCTGAAAAGATACTGAAGAAAAAGGAAGCTACATTAGCCTGGCCAAGTTGAAAAGCCTCTAAAAAGGCCAACTAAAATAAAGAAAAGCAAAATACACTTATTTTTCTCCTTTATTAGAGAAAAAACTAAAATATTAGTCATTTTAAACAAAGTCAGAAAAGGGTGGTAAAAGGAAGACTCTAGGCTTTATCACCTGCATGGATCTAGCACACATACTTATACAAAAGTTTAAGTTTTGGTTAAACCTATCAGCCATGATACATCCACGGCGGCTACCCCACAGGAAGGAGCAGTGAGCTGGACAAACAGGTTGCTTAGATTCTACCATGGCAAGCTCATGGAGTTTAACCAAACCCTCGATTTTAAATGAATCTGCAACCAAGAAAGTAAAAAAAGCTTTAATAAGTCTTTAGGAAAAAATGTTCACATACAAGACACTTGTCAGGCAAGAAGGTTTCCATAAAATCAAGGATTTCTCTCCTGAAGTAGCTTGCTTTCAGAAACATTCTCCTCTAGAATCAATCAGTATGTCTAGTTCATTGGGATGTCCCAATTATAAAGCAAGAAAGGGAGTCCTTGCAAGATGTGTCAAGTTCGGTTAGTATTAAATAAACACAAAATATGGTTAACGATTAAGATTTTCTTCCACCACCAGTTTATGAAAGTCAGTACACAGCAATGAGAATAAAGCACTTATTTTCAATTCACTCTCTGAGATAAGGAGCGAATAGTATTACTGGCTGTTTGGCTTAACTTTAGTAAAAAGAGAAGCAAAAGTCTCGTTTTCCCCATACGTGCGCTCTAACGATACCACTGGGGAGCGGGCCATGTGAGAAACTGAGTCAGACGGAGTTTGCCCGGGTTGGGGTATATAGGTACATGAAGAAATCCAAAAATATTACCCAACTAGTATAAAGTTCCCTCGATAGTATTAAGGTCGTTCTGTGGTCTCAAAGATTTGGATCCCCTTCCAAAGGGCCTATTACCCAAACATAAAAAGTTCTTAAAATATTTTAAAAGGAATGACACAGCTCTGCTCTAATGTAGTTCTGTGATTTCTGGTCACTACTATAAAAAAAGGAGCAGTATCTACTTTCCACCTTAGAGGCAGCTTTAAAACTTGAGACTTAAAATGGGTTTGAATTTGACAGGAAAAAAAGCAAGATAAAAATACAAAGCATGATGACTGATACCTACTTGCGATTAGAATCTCTTAATGACCAGAAAAAAAGAAAATAAATTAAAGCTCCTCCTTCAATAATTTACCCATTAAAGAAGGTGTAACTTAAAGAAAAAAAATGTTTAAATTTTATTTCCAAGAGCAATGTATGCATAAGCAATCTCCTGAGTTGGGTAAGCCATTCTAGCATAAAATAATTATAAAGGCTTAGAAAGCATCTGTAACCATTATATTTTGATGAACCTATTATCTTTGTATTCAAATGTAAAATATGCTGCACTATTAGCCAGTGATTCTCTGAATGACACTTAAGACATCTCTGTTTTGTTGACTTGTCAACAAAGCACCTCTTTAAAGGAATCTATAATTTAAGTGAACAACAGACCCTGACTCTAATTTGACACAACTAGGCAAATGGGGGCCGCGTACAACACTTTCAGTTGTGGATAGAATCAAACAACCATACAGAAACTTTATTGTGTTTAGCTCTGTACAACAGAACACGGACTCATTCTTATTAGAGAACTACCTGTTATATTGTCCTATAGCTGTTTAAGAGGAAATTCCAGTGACTGATTTTCCAATTTTGCTCTGTACAAACCAAAACTTTCTCCAACTTTTAAAACTCGGTAACTTCTAATGATATTAATCTCTTAAATCCGATAAGTAACGTGCCACTCTTTTTTATTCTAAATTCAAAGACCAGGTAACTTCAAAGGTTTTTTTTTTTTTGTTTTTTGTTTTTTGTTTTTTTCCCTGAAAAGAAAGACTAAAATAAATGTCCGGAAGAATAACATTGCTAGATATTAGAAACATGTGCAGAATGACTCAAGTTCGGCTCTGGCACACTGATGTTGGAATGCCAAATATCTCGCTCAGGAATTAAAAATACTTGGATATAGTTTATTCCTTTCGTACTCTTCTCTTGCGTACTGACTTCACTGGCCCGTCCCCAGATCCCGTGCTCTCATCCGCTTCTTTCATCTAGAAGAAAGAATGATGCAAATGCTTATTTTCACACAATGGGTAAACAGTCCATAACATACTTCTTAGTCTCTAAAATACATGTTCTAAAAAGTGCTACCTTATATGTGTTCTTTAATTCATGAAGCTGGTCAAGAATGTGTACATAAGTTAATGTGTTTTAATTTGTTCACCCTTTGTTATGATTACATTTTTAGAAAAACTCAGCTGATTCAGACACACCTCTGACAAGGAATACTGCTAACAACTCAATTATTTTATCATTTGGAATTTAATCTCAATGTCATAACTAATTAGAGGCTATATGATCTTTTCATTGTGTGGGATATTATGCACTAACTTCATCGCAGTAGTTTTACAAGAAATGAATTGCTGAGCTAGATTTACAGAGACATTTTCAGAACTTCTGACACGGTAGTTTAAGAAAATTAGGAGAAAGGGAAGGGAAACATCAAATTTATACTCTGGGTTTTTTTTTTTTCCTTATCCAATAAGCACTCATATGTAAATTAAACTTGTGTCACAAAATAAAATAATGAAGGCATTATATGGTATTATACAAAAGTTATAATTATTTTCAAGGTCACACTATACACAAGTTGGCTTATTTTAGCCCCCTGATATATAAGAAGACTAAAAGACAAAGAATTAAAATATCTTTAAAGGTACACAAAATGTTTTATGAAGCAAAATATAACTAGACATGAATCTGACTGAATGATTACAAGTACTGTTATTAAGAGAGAGACAGGTGAAATGATGACTGTTTAAAACTGTCCTGGAAGAAATTATCTTTCACCTGGCTTCCTGTAATATGTATATTCATACTAATGTGCCCCCAAAACCCCTTTAAGAACTCACAGGCAGTTAAGACCAGTAACTAAGTATATGTATCGAAAACAAACAATAACAATAAAACACATTTATGTGAGAGATTTCTTCAAAGAGACAAAACAGCAAGTTTACATCATCATATGCAGAGGCCAGGCAAAACAGTGATATTCCCCTTCCCGGCACTGAGTACTGAGGGCGCTAAGGACCGGGACTGCCTTGAGGTCATGCAGCTCCTAAGGGCCAGCAGGTAGAGAAAACAGGCCTTTGGTACATGTTGGGTAAAAAGAGAAAGCTCTGGTTCTGAATCATATCCTGGATGGTTTCTGATTCCAGAATAACTGACTAAAAAGAGGCACTGTAGAAAGTTCTGTTATATATCAGGATGCAGAAAGGGGTAGGCATATCAAGTTAATGGGAAAACCAGTTTATTAAAGATTTGAGAAAAAACACCCTATCAGGCAGATACTACTCAACTACCCAATGAATGAAATATTACAAAATGTGACAATAAATTATTCAGACCATGAAAATGTTTTTATAATGGGTCTAAAGAAAATTGTCTTGTAATAAAGAGAATTACCTTTTAAATATTCAAATGGTCTGTTTATTATGATTTTCAACAGACTAACGATAAAGACATAATTTTTTACAGATGCAGCTCTATTTTGTAAACCCCAGGCTTACTATATACTTTTTCTCATCAGGCATTAAGAGGATATAAATTATAGCATTTTCGTACCTTCTTTATGAATACATTTTAAAAACAATATGGAGGCTCTTATGAAAGCTTAGAGAAATATGGCCAAATTTTGTATAGTAGGACCTTGAAAAGATTCTCTGTAAACCAGACAGTTTCGTTAAGATAATTTTTATGGATAACAATTGTACATAAAATCTAGTTTATTTTCTGTTAAAGACTTGTTTACCTCATCCTCTGATCCAGACTTATTTGATTTATTACCCTCTTCTTGTCCTTCTATGATTTCAATTTCTTCTTCGCTCTTTTCTCCAGGTTCACCTTCCTCTTCTAGAATACAGATTTTTATTATAGGCAAAGACTTGAATTAGAATTTTGCTACTGAGAAGTATTAAATTCAAGGGGATTTATTTAAATTCTAATATTTAAAGGCAATTTCTATCATGAGAAAATTCTAAAAAATTAATTGCAAATATTATTTTACAACATTTTATAAATAAATCATATTTGAGGGAAGAGACAGGTTTAAGAAGTTCTTAAGCACTCAGTTTACATGTAATATAAAAGGCAAATATATATATGTATACATATGAACACATACATATGTAAATATACGTGTGTATTTTTTGGAGAGTATGATTTTTAAGTCAACTGTTTCATCAACTATTAAGTTAAAAACAGTGCTCAAGACATAAATTGTAAGGGGCTTGGTCTGGAGCCTGTCTTGAGACACCTGGCAAATAGCGACAGTTTTATTGCTACCTAGATGAGTGTAAGCAGATCTCAATGGAGACCCACCAAAAAGTCTTAGTTCTTCAGTTTGAGCATTCTTAGGAGTATAGCATAGGGTGCGAAGGGGGCATATGATTCAGCAGTCCTTTTGGGCCATTAAATTATTCATTCGACATGTTAAACTATCTGAGGAACAACAGCCACTAAAAGACTTGGTGTTAATTTTGTGGCCACCATTACCTGCCTTAAACCTATTTCTCTCCTACAAGGCTGTTCTCTCTGTGCCTCCCATCTCAGCTACATTCTTGGAGGCAAGAAAAGCCCCTTCAAACAGCTACAACACATGGGATGCATACTTGCTCTTAAATCTCTCTCTTCATAGAAAACAAGAACTGTAAGCAGGATGGCTGCTCAGGGTACAGCACCCAGGCAGGGGCCATTACTCCTCTCTGCCACAGTCGCAGGCTCACAGTGATTCAGATGGTAGATATTTGACAATAAGTGTAATAGCTAGTGTTTACCAGATAATCTTTTTACCAGATAATCTTTTTACGAATTTGGCTCAGGGTCCCCATTGTAACTCACTATCACTATCCTACCTTTGGCTACCTACCTACCTACCCACCTATCATAATCCTACCTTTCTCAGGAGTTTCAAGAGTTTCACCATCACTTTGCTTTTTTTCTTCTTCCAAGTCTACTGGTTTCTCCAAGGCAGCTTTCTTTTCCTTCACTTCTTGCTCTAGTGCTCCCTTTGTTTGTGGTTTACATATGTCAGTTTTTTTATACTCTGAATCTTCGTATTTTTTCTGTGGTAGTTTAATAAAAGCTATTTTTAGTAAAAGCAAAGTTCTATTTTTAAAAAAAATATTTTTTTTGGCAATAACTGATGCCAAACACATTGAATCAGCAGTAAGAACTCATAGGAAATTCAGCTTATCACTTTTAAGAATCACTCACTCAGACCTGTACACAGAGACCTGGCAGGCCAGATAAGACTGACATGATATATTCAGGGTGCTAAATGAGAAAAATATGCAGCTAAGAATACTTTATCCAGCTAGGATGTCTTTCAAAATAGGAGAAGAGATAAAAAGCTTCCAGGACAAACAAAAAGTAAAAGAATTTGTGATACCAAACCAGCCCTACAAGAAATACTTAAAGGGACCTTTTGAGTGGAGAGTGAGCCCAAAAGTAACATAAACCAGAAAGAAACAGAGACAATATACAGAAACAGTGACTTCACAGGTAATGCAATGGCACTAAATTCATATCTTTCAATAGTTATTCTGAATGTAAATGGGCTCAATGCCCCCATCAAAAGACAGAGGGTATCAGATTGGATTAAAAAAGCAAGATCCATCCATATGCTATCTGCAAGAGACTATTTTAGACTCAAAGACCCCTCCAGATTGAAAGTGAGGGGGTGGAAAACCAATTTTCATGCCAATGGACATCAAAAGAAGCTGGGGTGGCAATCCTTATAACAGATAAATTAGATTTTATTTTTTAAAAGATTTTATTTATTTGACAGAGAGAGAGAGAGAGAGAGAGAGAGAAAGCCCAAGCAGGAGAAGCAGCAGAGGGAGAGGGAGAAGCAGGCTCCCCACTAAGCAGGGAGCCCACTGTGGGGCTCATTCCCAGGACCCTGAGATCATGACCTGAGTGGAAGGCAAACACTTAACCAACTGAGCCACCCAGGCATCCCGACAAATTAGATTTTGAACTGAAGACTGTAATAAGAGATAAAGAAGGACACTATATCATAATCTTACACCGTACACAAAAATAAACTCAAAATGGATAAAAGACCTCAATGTGAGACAAGAATCCATCAGAATCCTAGAGGAGAACATAGGCAGTAATCTCTTCGATATCAGCCACAGCAACTTCTTTCAAGATATGTCTCCAAAGGCAATGGAAACAAAAGCGAAAATAAACTTTTGGGACTTCATCAAAATCAAAAGCTTCTGCACAGCAAAGGAAACAGTCAAGAAAACAAAGAGGCAACCCACGGAATGGGAGAAGATATTTGCAAATGACAGTACAGTCAAAAGGTTGATATCCAGGATCTATAAAGAACTCCTCAAACTCAACACACACAAAACAGACAATCATATCAATAAACGGGCAGAAGATATGAACAGACACTTCTCCAGTGAAGACATACAAATGGCTATCAGACACATGAAAAAATGTTCATCATCACTAGCCATCAGGGAGATTCAAATTAAAACCACATTGAGATACCACCTTACACCAGTTAGAATGGCCAAAATCAGCAAGACAGGAAACAACATGTGTTGGAGGGGATGTGGAGAAAGGGGAAGCCTCTTACACTGTTGGTGGGAATGCAAGTTGGTGCAGCCACTTTGGAGAACAGTGTGGAGATTCCTCAAGAAATTAAAAATAGAGTTTCCCTATGACCCTGCAATTGCACTACTGGGATTTACCCCAAAGATACAGATATAGTGAAAAGAAGGGCCATCAGTACCCCAATGTTTATAGCAGCAATGGCCACGGTCGCCAAACTGTGGAAAGAACCAAGATGCCCTTCAACGGACGAATGGATAAGGAGGATGTGATCCATATACACTATGGAGTATTATGCCTCCATCAGAAAGGATGAATACCCAACTTTGGTGGCAACATGGATGGGACTGGAAGAGATTATGCTGAGTGAAATAAGTCAAGCAGAGAGTCAATTATCATATGGTTTCACTTATTTGTGGAGCATAACAAATAGCATGGAGGACAAGGGGAGTTAGAGAGGAGAAGGGAGTTGGGGGAAATTCGAAGGGGAGGTGAACCATGAGAGACTATGGACTCTGAAAAACAATCTGAGGGTTTTGAAGGGGCAGGGGGTGGGAGGTTGGGGGAACCAGGTGGTGGGTATTGGAGAGGGCATGGATTGCATGGAGCACTGGGTGTGGTGCAAAAACAAGGAATACTGTTATGCTGAAAAAAAAATAAAATAAGTAAAAAAAAAAAATAAAGGGTATAGCCAACAAGAAGATCTAACAATTGTATATGTTTATGCACCTAACATGGGAGTAGCTAATTATATAAGCCAATTAATAACAAAATCAAAGAAACACATCAATAATAATACAATAACTGGAGCGGAATTTAACATCCCCCCTCACTGCAGTGGACAGATCATCTAAGCAGAAAATCAACAAGGAAACAAGGACTTTGAATTACACACTGTACCAGATGGACTTCACAGATATATTCAGAGCATTCCATCCTAAAGCAATACACATTCTTTTGACAGCACATGGAACATTCTCCAGACTAGATCACATACTGGGTCACAAATCAGGTCTCAACCAGTACCAAAAGACTGAGATTATTCCCTGCATATTATCAGACCACAATGCTTTGAGACTCAATCACAAGAGGAAATTTGGAAATAACTCAAATACATGGAGGCTAAAGAGCATCCTACTAAAGAATAAATGGGCCAACCAGGAAATTAAAAAAGGGTTTTAAAAAATTCATGGAAACAAATGAAAATGAAAACACAAATGTTTAAAACCTTTGGGATGCAGCAAAGGTGGCCGTAAGAGGGAAGTATAAAGCACTACAAGCCTTTCTCAAAAAACAAGAAAGGTCTCAAATACACAACCTTACCTTACACCTAAAGGAGCTGGAGGAAGAATAGCAAATAAAGCCAAAACCCAGAAGGAGAAGAAAATTAATAAAGATCAGAGAAGAAATCAATGGATTAGAAACCAAAAGAACTGTAGAAAGGATCAATGAAACTAGGAGCTGGTTCTTTGAAAGAATTAGTAAGATTGGGGCACCTGGGTGATTCAGTCTATTAAGCATCTGCCTTCAACTCTGGTCATGATCCCAGGGTCATGAGATTGAGCCTCAGGTTGGGCTTCCTGCTCAGCAGGGAGTCTGCTTCTCCCTCTGTCCCTCCACCCCACTCATGCTTTCTCTCTCACTCATTCTCTCTGTCTCAAATAAATTAAAGAAATAAATAAGATTTTTAAAATTAAACAAAAGATTGATAAGCCCCTGGCCAGACTTGCCAAAAAGAGAAAGGCCCCCAATAAATAAAATTATGAATGAAAGAGGAGAGATCACAAACAACACCAAAGAAATACAATTTTAAGAACATATTATGAGCAATTATATGCCAAAAAATAAGCAATCTGGAAGAAACTGATACATTCCCAGAGATGTATAAAGTACCAAAAAGGAAACAGGAAGAAACAGAAAACTTGAACAGGCCAATAACCGGCAAGAAATTAAAGTAGTAATCAAAAATCTCCCACCAAACAAGAGCTCAGAGCCAGATGGCTTTCATGAGGAATTCTACCAAACATTTAAGGAATTAATACCTATTCCTTCGAAGCCATTTCAAAAAATAAAAATAGAAGGAAAACTTCCAAACTCATTTTCTAAGGTCAGCATTACCTCGATCCCCAAAACAGACAAAGACCCCACCAAAAAGAAGAGCTACAGACAAATATCCCTGATGAACATGGATGCAAAAATTCTCACCAAAATACTAACCAATAGGATCCAACAGTACATTAAAAGGATTATTCGCCACTACCAAGTGGGATTTATTCATGGGCTGCCAAGGGTGGTTCAACATCCACAAATCAATAAATGTGATACATTGCATTAATGGAAGAAAGGACAAGAACGATATGAACCTCTCAATAGATGCATGAAAAGCATTTGACAAAGTACAGCATCCTTTCTTGATTAAAATTCTTTACAGTGTAGCGATAGAGGGAACACACCTCAATATCATAAAAGCCATATATGAAAAGCCCACAGTGAATATCATTCTCAGTGGGGGAAAAACTGAGAGCTTTTTCCCTAAGGTCAGAACATGGAAGGGATGTCCACTATCACCACTGCTATTCAACACAGTACTAGAAGTCCTAGCCTCCAGCAGTCAAACAACAAAAAGAAATAAAAGGCATCTGAATCAACAAAGAACTCAAACTCTCACCCTTCACAGATGACGTAATACTCTATGTGGAAAATCCAAAAGACCATACCCCCAAAATCGCTAGAACTCATATAGGAATTCAGCAAAGTGGCAGGATATAAAATCAATGCATAGAAATCAGTTACATTTCTACACACTAACAATGAGACAGAAGAAAGAGAAATTAAGGAGTAGATTCAATTTACAACTGCACCCAAAACCACAAGATACCTAGGAATAAACCTAACCAAAGATACAACAGATCTGTACTCAGAAAACTATAGAACACCCATGAAAGAAACTGAGGAAGACCCAAAGAAATGGAAAAATGTTCCATGCTCATGGATTGGAAGAACAAACATTGTGAAAATGTCTATGCCACCTAGAGCAATCTATACATTTAATGCAATTCCTGTCAAAAAACCATCAACTTTTTCACAGAGCTGGGACAAAGAATCCTAAAATTTGTATGGAATCACAAAAGACCCAGAATAGCCAAAGGAATGTTAGAAAAGAAAACCAGAGTTGGAAGCATTACAATTCCGGACTTCAAGTTCTATTACAAAGCTGTAATCAAGATAGTATGGTACTGGCACAATTATAGACACATAGATCAGTAGAACGGAATAGAGAACCCAGAAATGGACCCTCAACTCTATAGTCAATGAATATTGGACAAAACAAGAAAGAATATCCAATAGAATACAAGAGTCTCTTCAACAAATGGTGTTGGGAAACTTGGACAGCCACATGCAGAAGAATGAAATTGGGCCATTTCCTTACACCACATACAAAAATAGACTCAAAATGGATGAGACCAAAATGTGAGGCAGGAATCCATTAAAATCCTAGAGGAGAACACAAGTTCTGTGACCTCATCCACAGCAACTTCTTGCTAGGCACGTCTCCAGAGGCAAGAGAAACAAAGACAAAAATGAACTATTGGGGGACTTCATCAAGATAAAATCTTTGTCACAGAAAACGAAACAGTCGACAAAACCAAAAGACAACTGACAGAATGGGAGGAGATATTTCCAAATGACATATCACATAAAGGGCTAGTATCCAAAATCTATAAAGAATTTGTCAAACTCAACACCCAAAGAACAAATCATCCAATCAAGAAATGGGCAGAAGACATGAACAGACATTTCATCCAAGAAGACATCCAAATGACCAATAGACAAGAAAAAACGCCCAATATCACTCAGTATCTGGGAAATACAAATCCAAACCACAATGAGATACCACCTCACACCAGTCAGAATAGCTAAAATTAACAAGCCAGGAAGTGACAGATGTTGGTGAGGATGGGGAGAAAGGGGAACCTTTTACACTGTTGGTGGGAATGCAAGCTGGTGCAGCCACTTTGGAAAACAGTATGGAGGTTCCTCAAAAAGTTGAAAATAGAGCTACCCTGTGAGCCAGCAATTGCACTACTGGGCATTTACCCTATAGATACAAATATAGTGATCTGAAAGGGCACCTGTGCCCCATCATTTACAGCCCCAATGTCCAAAACAGCCAAACTATGGAAAGAGCCCATATATCCACCAACAGGTAAATGGATAAAGAAGATGTGGTATGCACACACACACACACACACACACACACACACACACACACACATATACATACATACACACACACACAAAATGGAATACTATTCAGTAATTGAAAAAAATGAAATCTTGCCATTTTCAGTGAAATGGATGGAACTAGAGGGTATTATGCTAAGCAAAATAAGTCAATCAGAGAAAGACAATTATCATATGTACAATTGAAAAAACAAGGCAGAGGATCATAGGGAAAGAGAGGAAAAAAATGAAACAAGACAAAACCAGAGAGGGAGACAAACTGTAAGAGATTCTTAATCATCAGAAACAAACTGAGGGTTGCTGGAGGGGTGGGAGGCAGAGGGATGGGGTAACTGCTGATGGACATTAAGAAGGGCACACGATGTAAAGGACACTGGGTGTTCTATAAGACTGAGGAGTCACTGACCTCTACCTCGGAAACTAATAATACATTATATGTTCATTAACTGATTTTAAATTAAAAAAAAGAATCATTGCTCAATAGAACACCTAAACACTGAGAGATTTATTTTAAGTTGAAGGAAATTCAATTTCTTTACCTTGACTTTTCTTGGCCAACAAAATGAAGCAATTAATACTATTGGAAGCCCTGCTGTCACAAAATAAACGAACCAAAGCCATGGGCGCTCTTCAGCAGCTGCCATTAACTGTTTAAATATACCAGGCTATAGAGGAAATAAGCATGAAAATGAAATTCAGATTTTATAAACATTAATTAGGAAATACCACCTACAAATCACCAACTTATTTTACATAGGTGTTGTATATTAAGGAGTGATGAACTTGTAGGCTAAAATATTCTATTTTCTCATCTTATACACTGCAGTTTAAACTCTACTAGCATCTATCAAGTAGTAATAGAAAATATATCAGCAAGAATTACGAAAACTTTATTTTTTTGGTAAGCTTAAGGATAGAACTACTCTTTATGGATATATTATCTCCTTGATTTATAAGTATACAATGCTCAATAATTCATTCTGGTTCTGTACTTTTAAAGAACTTATTAATAAGATCAACCTGGAAATTATGGTTTTCATTTTTTTATTAAGAAATTTCACACACAACCTTCAGTGAGGAAACTGTTTCTCTCATTAAAATAGAATCTAAAATCATTAAGTGTCTAAATTTAAAAAGTCTCAAAATGAAAATCCCTTTACCTACTCTTTTGGTGGCTTTTGCTAATGTCCAAAGAAATAAAATATAAGGTATTTTTCTTTACAGAAATTGATTTTAAAAATACACTCTCCAAGATGCATTGTGTCAAAATATTTAGCTTAATATTTCTAAACAGTGTTAAGATTTGAGTAAAAAAATACTGGAACACAATTTAATAATAATAAGTTTTAAAATCCTCTGTACTCCTCTAAACGAAAAATTTTTTAAATGAATAAAGAATAATATTTATATCACTGTAACCACGTAGGCCGTGAATTGACAAGGTGATCAGGATATTAAGTAGTCTCCTTATAAACAGCAAGTAGGTAATTAAATCCCATTATGCTATCATAATTTAATGAAGACATACGAATATACATAGTCCATGATACAGTTCATGATGAAGTCGTGTCATAATATAGCAAGGCTAAATATTTTATCAGCAAATTTATTTAAGTACATTTAGTAATTATTGCATATACTTTACCTTTTAAGGGCCATTTTTATAACCTATAACCAGGACGAAGTCCTATGACTACTCTATGGTAAATACTGTACCTCGTTAGCATTTGCTACCATTATCTTCACTCCCCAACCATCTGCAGCCCAGCGATCTGCTATTTCCTTTTCCGAACAGATAATAAAATTATCAAAGTAGATATCAGAAGTCATAGACCAAAGCTCTAAACCAAGAGCGCGGAAAGAAGTCAGAAGAAATGGATGATCATCTTCAAAATAATCTGGATTAGGAATTTTTCGAGGACTCCAGATTCCCTGGAAAAAAATAATAAAGAAAAAATAATTTAAAGACATTTTCAAATAAAATAATTTCATTATAAATGCTATTGAAGAAGTCACTGTTGTTGATGGGGCTCCTGGGTGGCTCAGTTAAGTGTCCAACTCTTGATTTTGGCTCGGATCATGATCTCAGAGTCGTGAGATGAGCCCCATGTTGGGCTCCATGCTGTGCATGGAGCCTCCTTGGCACTCTCTCTCCCTTTCCCTCTGGCCCTTCTGTCTCGCCCTCACTCTTTCAATAAACAAACAAATAAATAAAATAGAAGTCATTGCTGTTGAATGAAATCAGCAGTACTAATTGGAGAAAAAAGAAAACGTTAACAGATACTAACTCATTAGCAAGTCGTTGGAAATAAGAACTTGGTTCTTCTCATTCTATACACAATGTTCTCTATGAATAAACCGCAAAAACAGGCAAAGGGAAAATCCAACACACACACAAACTTGAGTAATTAAATTTCACAAGTAAGCGATACTATTTTAGACAAGTTTTTTTTATACTCAGTAAAGTTATTCAAAGCAAGAAGTCATCAAAATTACACAAATCAGAGAGATCACTGTATGGTAAATATGAAGCCACTTGCTTTGTTTTTAAAAAAATTTTTATAAAGTACTTTTTAAAAAGATTTTATTTATTTATTTGAGAGAGAGAGAGAGAGAACACACACAAGTACCAGGGAGGGGCAAAGGGAGAAGGAGAAACAGACCCTTCACTGAACAGGGAGCCTGATGCAGGGCTCAATCTCAGGACCCTGAGATCATGACCTGAACTACAGGCAGATGGGAAGCCACTCCTTTTAATATATACTCATGAGGGGCATCAATTATCAGTCATGGTTGAATCTCAGAAAAAAATTCAATGTAAAAGTTCCTGATTGACTGATTAAACTCAACCAAATAAAAAAATTCGACAATATGATTACTCACTCACTCCTCCATCATATATGTCTATTCTGTACCAGGCACTATGCCAGATGCTAGGGACCGAGTGATGATCAACAGAGACATAGTTCCTCGATTAAATTTAAAGTAATGAGGGAGACAGACATTCAACAAAGAAGTTACCAAAGTACTGAGTCTATGATAAATGCTAAGAAGAAAAAGCTACAGTAAACAAATGGAATATGTAACTGCATCCCTATAATAAATATTAGAAAATGTTAAAGAATAATTAGATAAAGCTAGAGGGTTAAATGGTAACATAGAGATTTCTACCCCAAAATCTAGGTATACTCAAAAGATACCTAATTCATATTTTAAAAAATCCAAAGTTTAATAAAACCAGAAAATAAGGAGCACATTAATTAAACACAGGCATCAATTACTAAAATGTACAATGTGAGGTGTCCTGCACAGAACTCATTTCTTATATTTCATTCTAAAATAGAACTTGATTTCAGAGTAATCATCAACTACTAGGGAAAAATACAGTATGTAGTGATTGATCTTTAGTGCTTAATATTATCCCCCCAGAAAATTACATAAAGAATATTTTACTATTTTTTTTTTTTAAGTAAGCTCTATGCTCAATGCAGGGCTTGCGCTTAGAATGCAGACATCAAAAGTCACATACTTTATGGACCAAGCCAGCCAAGTGCCCCAAGAATACTTTACTTTTTAAATATAAATTAGTTGGAGTCTATTTTCTTTGACTTCTTAAGATAGTTAATACATACTATCACAAATCAAATTTCTAAAAGTTAATATAACGTTATCAGTAACTAGATATATAATGGAAGTATCACAGCATTTTAAACTGTACTGTGGAATTGGAACAAGTGGTTTTTACCTGGTAGTTAGGATTATCTATCATCGGCGGTCTCCACACTCCTTTGTACTTGGGGTTATCTATCAGCGGAGGTGTCCATTCACCACACCCAATTCGACATGCTGGATTAGAAATACGAGGTGCCTCCCAGTCTCCATCCATGTCTTCATTCCTTAGGAAATCAGAAAAAAATTCAGCATAAAAGTTCCACAGATGAAAATGTGTATCTACACATTTACAGTGACCTCAAGTACAGCGACCTCGAGTCTCTGTCAGTCATATGAACTAGTAACAAAAAGCAAATAAGTAATGTATGAAATTAACATGTGAAGATGAAGAATGTTTACCAGTCATCCGGTTTTTCAGCATTAGGATCTGGAATAAATTTTGGTTCATCATCAAGCCAGCCATCAGGTTTAACAACACTTAAATCTTCTATTTGGGCAGGTTCACTTTCATCCCTGCAAAGACAGTATTTTGTGCCAAGTATTAATTATTCAAAAAGTTTAAAAATGCATATGTTACAAAATTCATAAGACACCAAAAGTCATTTCCTACCCTCTGTCTTTGGGCCTACTACCACCTCCATCTCTCATCTACCAAAATCTTCTGCTAACTTGTCACTTTCTTGTATATATTCCCTGGTGCGCTCCATGCATACACACACATTTGTATACATTCTTTTTTTTTTTTTTAACACAAATGATAGCATTCTATACAGAGTATGTTCAACAGTGCTTTTGTTCACTTTAAGACTCATTCATTCATCAATAAACAGATACTGGAAGCCTACTATATGCCGAGACAGCTCTACAGGCTATTTCATGTATAATTCTTAACAGTTGTAGTACAGTTTTCTAATTTGTGGATAAACCATAATTTATTTAACTCAACTACTGTTGAGGGACATTTAGTGTTTCCAAAAATGTACTATTACAAATAATGCTATAATGAATATCCTGGAATATATTAGGAATTAATACAAAATTAGCTCTCTGTCAGCTATATAAATTGAAAATATTTTTTCCAGTTTCTCATGTATTTTTTGATATAGTTGTGATAGGTAGTTTTTTTCCTGCCTTATTCAAATAGTTTTATTTTCATATAGTTGAAATTTACTGATATTTCTTTTATGATTCTCAATTTTATGTCATGTTTGAAAATGTCTTCGTTACTTCAATATTATTTTTTGTCTCCATATTTAATTCTAGTAATTTTGTATTTTCATTTAAAAATAACACTTAGAAAACAAATTCTAGAGTATATAATTATAGTAAGTACTGAATAGAACTACTAATTTTAATTTTCATCTTTATAGAAGAGTTGAAATTTTAAACAAGAGGTTACATTATGATTTTTCAAACAAACCAAAGTAACAAAATAAACTCAAATAATCAACTATCTATATGTAAAGACTTGTACTTGCCTGACATCAATGTTACCCAGTCTGTCTGAGCTCAGAGTAACTAGAGTTTAAAATTTAAGGGAGTATTTCTTTTAGCAGTTTATAAAACAAATTCTAATATGTATTACCAATCAGAAGAGGTTATTATAAGCAGTTTCTCTCATTTAAAGGCAAACTTACTTCTCAGCCTTACTTTTCATGGATAGACAAACATGAAACAACATAAGAAAATCCACAAGGAGAGATGTTGTCCTGCCCTTTGTAAGTATGAATTCATGAAAGTTATATATATATATATATATTTTTTAAAGATTTTATTTATTTTTTATTTATTTGGCAGACAGAGATCATAAGTAGGCAGAGAGGCAGGCAGAGAGAGAGAGAGAGGAGGAAGCAGGCTCCCCGCTAAGCAGAGAGCCCGATGTGGGGCTCGATCCCAAGACCCTGAGATCATGACCTCACCTGAAGGCAGAGGCTTTAACCCACTGAGCCACCCAGGCGCCCCCATGAAAGTTATATATTAATAAATGACAATTTTTTAAAAACCATACTGGTCTTCCTACCTTGTAAAAGCTGCTTCCCTATCATACTATTTGCTTGAAAGCAAAGACATTTTTATTACTAATCAGTATCTCTCTTTATCTATAAGAGAGTTAACAAGTAAATACTTTTGGTTGTCCAGTAATACCTACTCTATTTCTGAGTAGGTAGTAACCCCAACTTTTACAAACAAACAAGAACTTGAAGAAATAGGAGTAGACATTTTCCAAAATGAAGCAGAAAGAAAAAAAATTGGTTTAAGAAATGAATTGATCCTCAGCGACCTGTGAAACAATATAAAGCAGTCTAACATACATTTACATGGTGTCCCAAGAAAAGAGATGGGAAGGCACATATATTCAAAGAAATAATGGCCAAATATTACCCAAATTCGATACAAACTATACAGCCATATCCCCAAAAGTCAAAAGCAAGGCAAACACACACACACCCCCAAGGCACAGCAAAACCAAACTGCTGAAAATAGTAACAAAGAATCTTAAAAACAAACAGGAAAAAATTACATATTAGGTAAAGAAGTAAAAGGATGAGAACAGAAACAATACAAGCCTCAAGACAACTCAAGAAATGATTGTTTTAAAATAATCATAAACCTATAATTCATAGGGAAAACATCCTTCAAAAATTAAGGTAAAGTAAATTTTCAGGGCGCCTGGGTGGTTCAATGGGTTAAGAATCTGCCTTCAGCTCAGGTCATGATCTCAGGGTCCTGGGATGGAGGCCCGCATCGAGCTCTCTGCTCAGCAGGGAGCCTGCTTCCCCCTCTCTCTCTTGCCTGCTGCTCTGCCTACTTGTGATCTCTCTCTCTCTGTCAAGTAAATAAATAAAATCTTTTAAAAAATAAATTTTCAGATAATTACAAGTTAAGAGGATTCTATGACAGCAGACATGTACCACAATATGTTAAGAGAAGTTTATCAGAAGAAGGAAAATAGGGGCACCTGGGTAGCTCAGTTGTTAAGCGTCTGCCTTCAGTGTGGGTCATGATCCCAGGGTCCTGGGATCAAGCCCCACATTGAGCCCCACATCGGGCTCCCTGCTCAGCAGGGAAGCTGCATGTCCCTTTCCTTCTGCCTGCCACTCCCCTTGATTATGCTCTCCCTTCTCTCTCTCTCTCTTTCTCTGTGTGTAAAATAAGTAAATAAAATCTTTAAACAAAAAAGGGAAAATAATAACAGATGAAAATCTTTAACTACACAAAAAAAGAGTGTCAGAAAAGTTAACTAAATAATAGAACTTTCTCCTAATAACTGTCAGATTAAAAGATGCTGACTGAAGAATAAATATGTGTGACCTTCATAGTATAGATAGAGGAATTAAATGTATGATAATAGCACAAAGGATGGAAGGAGGAAAATATAAGACCCTTTAAGATTAAAGTAGACATAAAGTAGTAAAATGAGAGTAGACTGAAATAAGTTAAGAGATGCATATTGTAAACCCTAGAGCAATACTAAAACAATAAACCACAAAGGAAAAGGTAATATGTCAATAGGAAAGAAAAAATAAAAGACTAAAATAAAACAAGGGAACAAAAACTCCTGAAAGCAAACCCTGGCCCCTGATAAGGGCGGGGCAATTCCACCTCCGGCAAAGACACTTGAGAATCACTACAACAGGCCCCTCCCCCAGAAGATCAACAAGAAACCCAGCCAAGACCAACTTCACTCACCAAGGAGAACAGCAGAATTCTAGAGGAGGAGAAAGCAAATCTTATCTGGACAAAATGACAAGGCGGAAAAACTCACCACAAAAAAAAGAACAAGAGGCAGTACCAAAGGCTGGGGACCTAATCAATATGGACATTGGTAATATGACAGATCTAGAGTTCAGAATGACGATTCTCAAGGTTCTAGCCGGACTCAAAAAAGGTATGGAAGATATTAGAGAAATGCTCTCCGGAGAGATAAAAACCCTTTCTGGAGAAATAAAAGAACTAAAATCTAACCAAGTTGAAATCAAAAAAGCTGTTAATGAGGTGCAATAAAAAATGGAGGCTCTTACTGCCAGGATAAATGAGGCAGAAGAAAGAATTAGTGACATAGAAGACCAAATGACAGAGAATAAAGAAGCTGAGCAAAAGAGAGACAAACAAATACTGGACCACGAGGAGAGAATTTGAGACATAAGTGACACCATAAGATGACACAACATTAGAATAATTGGGATTCCAGAAGAAGAAGAAAGAGAGAGGGGAGCAGAAGGTATATTGGAGAGAATTATTGTATAGAATTTCCCCAGTATGGCAAAGGGAACAAATATCAAAATCCAGGAGATGCAAAGAACACCCCTGAAAATCAATAAAAATAGGTCCACACCCCGTCACCTGAGAGTAAAATTTACAAGTCTTAGCGACAAAGAGAAAATCCTGAAAGAAGCCCAGGAAAAGAAGTCTGTAACGTACAATGGTAAAAACATTAGATTGGCAGTGGACTTATCCACAGAGACCTGGCAGGCCAGAAAGAGCTGGCATGATATATTCAGAGTACTAAACGAGAAAAACATGCAGCCAAGAATACTATATCCAGCTAGGCTATCATTGAAAATAGAAGGAGAGATCAAAAGCTTCCAGGACAAACAAAAACTGGAAGAATTTGCAAACACCAAACCAGCTCTGCAGGAAATATTGAAAGGGGTCCTCTAAGCAAAGAGAGACCCTAAAAATAGTAGATCAGAAAGAAACAGAGATAATATACAGTAACAGTCACCTTACAGGCAATACAATGGCACTAAATTCATATCTCTCGATAGTTACCCTGAATGTTAATGGGCTAAATGCCCCAATCAAAAGACAAAGGGTATCAGAATGGATAAAAAAACAAAACCCATCAATATGCTGCCTACAAGAAACTCATTATAGACCTGAAGACACCTCCAGATTTAAAGTGAGAGGGTGGAAAACAATGTACCATGCTAATGGACATCAGAAGAAAGCTGGGGTGTCAATCCTTATATTAGATCAATTAGATTTTAAGCCAAAGACTATAATAAGAGATGAGGAAGGACACTATATCATACTCAAAGGGTCTGTCCAACAAGAAGACCTAACAATTTTAAATATCTATGCCCCTAACATGGGAGCAGCCAACTTTATAAACCAATTAATAACAAAATCAAAGAAATACATTGACAATAATACAATAATAGTAGGGAACTTTAACACTCCCCCCACTGAAATGGACAGATCATCAAAGCAAAAGGTCAACAAGGAAATAAAGGCCTTAAATGACACACTAGAACAGATGGACATCACAGATATATTCAGAACATTCCACCCCAAAACAACACAGAATACACATTCTTCTCTAGTGCACATGGACATTCTCCAGAATAGACCACATCCTGGGTCATAAATCAGGTCTCAACCGGTATCAAAAGATTGGGATCATTCCCTGCATATTTTCAGACCACAATGCCCTGAAGCTAGAACTCAATCACAAGAGGAAATTTGGAAAGAACCCAAATACGTGGAGACTAAACAGTCTCCTTCTAAAAAATGAATGGGTCAACCAGGAAATTAAAGAAGAATTGAAAAAATTCATGGAAACAAATGATAATGAAAACACAATGGTTCAAAATCTTGGGACACAAAAAAGGCAGCCCTCAGAGGAAAATATATAGTGGTACAAGCCTTTCTCAAGAAACAAGAACGGTCTCAAATACACAACCTAACCCTACACCTAAAGGAGCTGGAGAAAGAACAACAAAGAAAGCCTAAACCCAGCAGGAGAAGAGAAATCATAAAGATCAGAGCAGAAATCAATGAAATAGAAACCAAAAAAACAATAGAACAAATAAACGAAACTAGGAGCTGGTTCTTTGAAAGAATTAATAAGATTGACAAACCTCTGGCCAGACTTATCAAAAAGAAAAGATAAAGGACCCAAATAAATAAAATCATGAAAGAAAGAGGAGCGATCACAACCAACACCAAAGAAATACAAACAATTACAAGAACATACTATGAGCAACTCTATGCCAACAAATTTGACAATCTGGAAGAAATGGATACATTTCTAGAGACATATAAACTACCACAACTGAATCAGGAAGAAATAGAAAACCTGAACAGACCCATAACCAGTAAGGAGATAGAAACAGTCATCAAAAATCTCCAAACAAACAAAAGTCAGGGCCAGATGGCTTCCCAGGGGAATTCTACCAAACATTTAAAGAAGAATTAATTCCTATTCTCCTGAAACTGTTCCAAAAAATAGAAATGGAAGGAAAACTTCCAAGCTCATTTTATGAGGCCAGTATCACCTTGATCCCAAAACCAGACAAGGATCCCATCAAAAAAGAGAATTACAGACCAATATCCTTGATGAACACAAATGCGAAAATTCTCACCAAAATACTGGCCAATAGGATCCAACAGTACATTAAAAGGATTATTCACCACTACCAAGTGGGATTTATTCCAGGGCTGCAAGGTTGGTTCAACATCCGCAAATCAATCAATGTGATACAACACATTAATAAAAGAGAGAACAAGAACCATATGATACTCTCAGTAGATGCTGAAAAAGCATTTGACAAAGTGCAGCATCCCTTCCTGATTAAAACTCTTCAAAGTGTAGGGATAGAGGGCACATACCTCAATATTATCAAAGCCATCTATGAAAAACCCACTGCAAATATCATTCTCAATGGAGAAAAACTGAAAGCTTTTCCGCTAAGGTCAGGAACATGGCAGGGATGTCCGTTATCACCACTGCTATTCAACATAGTACTAGAAGTCTTAGCCTCAGCAATCAGACAACAAAAAGAAATTGAAGGCATCCAAATCGGCAAAGAAGTCAAACTATCACTCTTTGCAGATGATATGATACTATATGTGGAAAACCCAAAAGGCTCCACTCCAAAACTGCTAGAACTTGTACAGGAATTCAGTAAAGTGTCAGGATATAAAGTCGATGCACAGAAATCAGTTGCATTTCTTTACGCTAATAACAAGACAGAAGAAAGAGAAATTAAGGAGTCAATTCCATTTACAATTGCACCCAAAACCATAAGATACCTAGGAATAAACCTAACCAAAGAGACTAAGAATCTATACACAGAAAACTATAAAGTACTCATGAAAGAAATTGAGGAAGACACAAAGAAATGGAAAAATGTTCCATGCTCCTGGATTGGAAGAATAAATATTGTGAAAATGTCTACTCTACCTAAAGCAATCTACACATTTAATGCAATCCCTATCAAAATCCCATCCATTTTTTTCAAAGAAATAGAACAAATAATCCTAAAATTTATATGGAACCAGAAAAGACCTCAAATAGCCAAAGGAATATTGAAAAAGAAAGCCAAAGTTGGTGGCATCACAATTCCAGACTTCAAGCTCTATTACAATGCTGTCATCATCAAGACAGTATGGTACTGGCACAAAAACAGACACATAGATCAATGGAACAGAATCGAGAGCCCAGAAATAGACTCTCAACTCTATGGTCAACTAATCTTCAACAAAGCAGGAAGCAATGTCCAATGGAAAAAAGACAGCCTCTTCCACAAATGGTGTTGGGAAAATTGGACAGCCATATGCAGAAAAATGAAATTGGACTATTTCCTTACACCACACACGAAAATAGACTCAAAATGGATGAAGGACCTCAATGTGAGAAAGGAATCCATCAAAATCCTTGAGAAGAACACAGGCAGCAACTTCTTTGACCTCAACCGCAGCAACTTCTTCCTAGGAACATCGCCAAAGGCAATAGAAGCAAGGGCAAAAATGAACTATTGGGATTTCATCAAGATAAAATCGTTGACACAGCAAAGGAAACAGTTGACAAAACCAAAAGACAACTGACAGAATGGGAGAAGATATTTGCAAACGACATATCAGATAAAGGGCTAGTATCCAAAATCTATAAAGGGCTTAGTAAACTCAACACCCAAAGAACAAATAATCCAATCAAGAAATGGGCAGAGGACATGAACAGATATTTCTGCAAAGAAGACATCCAGAGGGCACATGAAAAAATGCTCCACATCACTCGGCATCAGGGAAATACAAATCAAAACCACAATGAGATACCACCTCACACCAGTCAGAATGGCTAAAATTAACAAGTCAAGAAATGACAGATGCAGGCGAGGATGCGGAGAGAGGGGAACCCTCCTACACTGTTGGTGGGAATGCAAGCTCGTGCAACCACTCTGGAAAACAGCATGGAGGTTCCTCAAAAAACTGAAAATAGAGCTACCCTATGACCCAGTGATTGCACTACTGGGTATATATCCTAAAGATACAAACATAGTGCTCCAAAGGGGCACATGCACCTGAATGTTTATAGCAGCAATGTCCACAATAGCCAAACTATGGAAAGAACCTAGATGTCCATCAACAGATGAATGGATAAAGATGTGGTATAGATATACAATGAAATACTATGCAGCCATCAAAAGAAATGAAATCTTGCCATTTGCGACGACGTGGATGGAACTAGAGCGTATTATGCTTAGCGAAATAAGTCAATCAGAGAAAGACAACTATCATATGATCTCTCTGATATGAGGAAGTGGAGATGCAATGTGTGGGGTTTGGGGGGTAGGAAAAGAAAAAATGAAACAAGATGGGATCGGGAGGGAGACAAACCATAAAAGACTCAATCTCAAAAAACAGACTGAGGGTTGCTGGGTGGAGGGGGGACAGGAGAGGGTGGTGGGGATATGGACATTGGGGAGGGTATGTGCTATGATTTGTGCTGTGAAATGTGTAAACCTGGCAATTCACAGACCTGTACCCCTGGGGATAAAAATACATTATATGTTTATTTAAAAATTTAAAAATTAAAAAAATAAAATAAAACAAAATAACTCAATCTAAAAGAATTCAGGAAAAATATTTTCTTTCTTTTTTTTTTTTAAAGGAAAAATATTTTCTAAAGTACAGAATATATGGGACAAACAGAAAACAAGTAGGAAGAAAACAAGTACAATTTATCCAACCATAATAATAATTACATTAAATGTAGATGGTTTAAAACACTCCACTTAAAGACGACCACATACAGGTTGCCTATAAGAAAATCAATTTTAAAAATAAAGGCATATATAGGTGACAGGTAAATAATGGAAAATAATATTCAATGGAAACATGATTTAAAAGAAAGCAGGACTGTTGACTCAGTATGAGACTAAAGCAGATGTTAAGACAGAGTATTACAAGAGTTTATAAAGAAGGATATTATTCATTCCCCAAATTTCCTTCAAGAAACATATTGATCATGTAACCAGCAGCAGTAAATGTTCTTTCACCAAATTAAAAACAAAACAAAACAAACAAAAAACAACAAAAAAGAAGGACATTATTCTATAATAATAAAGCAGTTAGTTCCTCAAGAGGTCATGAAATACTGCAAATAGATGTAGTAACAGATCTTCAAAATACATGAAGCAAAAATTAACAGAACTCAAAGGAGATACGGACAATTCCATCATCGTAGTTAGAGATTTTAATATTCTTCTCTCAGTGAGAGAACAGACTGAAAACCAATAAATATATAGACGCATTCAACCACACTGATGTAATTGACATTTGTAAATTTTCTGACAATAGCATTAAAAGTTGGGAGTCAAAATGAAAATTATATCTGGGAAATCCCAAATAATTGCCACCAAAGCAACACATTTAAAAACACATGGATCAAAGAAAAAAATCACTAATGAAATTAGAACACAACATGAACTGAATGTTCTTGTAAGTAACATATATTTGTGAAACATAGTCAAAGCAGTGTTTAGAGAAAATGTACAGCTACTTCTACCAGGAGAGATTTTCTAACTTAATAAGGCCAAAAAAAAAAAAAAAAGCAATAATTTGGTTCAAGGTAAGAAGAAGTAACAAAATCTTAAAAAGGTCAATAGAGGGGAAAAACTAAAACAAAAGCCAGTTCTTCTGAAAGATCAATAAAATTAATAAACTTCAGGGTGTCTGGGTTGCTCAGTGGGTTAAGGAGCTGCCTTCAGCTCAGATCATGATCCCCGGGTCCTAGGATAGAGCCCCGCATCCAGGGTCCCTGCTCAGCGGGGTGTCTGCTTCTCATTCACCCTCTGCTGGTCCTCCTGGTGCTCTCTCACTTGCTCTCCCACTCTCTCAAAGAAATAAATAAAATCTTAAAAAAATTTTTTTAATTGATAAACCTCTAGTTAGATATATTAAGAAAAAAAGCAAATTACCATGTTAGAAATGAAAGAGGGTTCATCAGTACAGATCATTACAGACATGATGACAAGAGGTGTTAAAACAATTAGACATCCATATTTTTAAAAAGTAATCTTGTTTTAGATCTCACACTACATACAGTTAACTTAGAACAGAGTTTTAGTGACTTGTCTAGAAAAAAGTGCAAATCTTTGTGGCATTCATTTGGGCAAAGATTCCTTAGGTAAGACACTAAAGTCATGAATCATCAAAGACAAATATTGACAAACTGAACTTCATGAAAATTTAAAACTCTGTTCTCTATTAAGAAAATTAGGACCATCCTCAGAGTGAGAGGAAATATCTGCATCATGCGTATCTATATTAATTGACTATTGCTGTATAAACACAAAATTTGGGGGCTTAAAATAATGTTTATTACTGTGGTTTCTGAATCTGGGCACCCCTTCCTGCGTCCTCTGCTTAGGGTCTCTGGCAGGCTGGAATCAAGGAATGTTCCAGGACTGCAGTCATCTCGGACTGAGGCAGGCAGCTTCTGAAATAGGTTCCGATAAGCCCTGCCTCCCGGTACTCATGCCCACATGTGCTCCCCTCTCCTTGAGTGTAGGTTGGACCTAAGAACATGCTACTAATGAACAGAAATTACTGATGTGATGTTACTTCCAAGACTGAGTTATAAAAGGCCACCTAATAGTTTCCTGAGGTCCGTAACTACAAACTACAAAGTACCACAAGCTACAGCCTTAAAATGACAGAACTCCGAAGACCAGAAGTCAAAGTTCTGAGAGGGCTCAAGGCTCTGGGGGAGGATCCTTCTTTGCTTCTCCTTAGCTTCTAGTGATGCTGGCAATACTTGCCGTCCGCTGGCTCGGAGATGCATCACTTCAATTTCTGCCTTAGTTGTCACAGGGTGTTCTCCTTGTGCATATCTGTCCAATTGTCCCTCTTCTTCTAAGAACACCAGTCACATTGGATGTAGGTCCCATCCTAATTCAGTATGATCTCATCTTAATTATATCAGCAAAGATCCTAATTCCAAACAAACTCATAATCATAGGTTCTGAGTAGATATGGGTTTCTGGAGGACACTGTTAACCCAGTATGAACTGTGACTTCCATCTTCTCCACCCTCTCTCTTCCCTCACTTTTGCTTCCTTGAAGGGAGCTACTATATTGTGAGCTACACTATGGAGAGGCCTCGACTACAAGAAACCAAGGGAGGACACTTTGGCCAACATCCAGCAAGGAACTGAGTTTCTCTCTGTGGAGAGGTCTAGATTGCAAGGAACCAAGGGAGAACGACTCTGGTTAACATCCAGCAAGGAATTGAGGCTCTCAATCCAACGATGACAAGTCAGCCCCTCAACAAACAGAACGCTGCCAAAACACACTTGGTGGGGTTGAAACTGGATCCACTCCCAGTTAAGCCTTTTAGATGACCACAGTTTCAGCTGACATCTTAACTGTAGCCTGTGAGAAACCCAGAGCCAGAAGACCCAGCTAAGCTGTTCTCAGATTCCCGAATCACAGAAACTGTGAGATAATGCCTCAAGCTGCTAGGTTTTGGGATAATTTGTTACAGAGCAAAATGTAACTAGTACAATACCTGTATCCAGAATATAAAGAACTTCCATAACTCAATATAAAAAATGACCCAATTAAGACAAAAAAATTGAAAAGATACTGGATCAAAGAAATGATATGAATGGCAAGTGAGTGAAAAGTGGCTCAACATGATTAGTTATCAGGAAAATGCAAACTAAAACTACATTAGATATCACTACAAACCTTTTAAAATAGCCAAAGAAAAACAATAATAAACAGATCAAAAGATCAAAAGGTACAAACTTCTAGCTATAAAATGAGTTAAGTCCTGGGGATGAAAGTACACCATATGACTACAGTTAATAATCCTGTATTGTGTATTTGAAAGTTGCTAAGAGAGTAGACCTTAAAATTTCCCATCACACACACGTGTGCAGACACACACACACACACACAAATTTGTACCTGTGTGGTAATGGATGTTAATTACTTAATGTGCTCATCATTTTGGAATTTACACATATATCAAGCCATTATGTTGTACACCTAAACTGATACAATGTTATATGTCAATTACATCTCAGTAAAAAACAGGTAATACCAAATGCTGTATATGTATAAGATCTATAATTCTTACTTAATATTGGTGCGAATGCAAAATGGTATATCCTTTTGGAAAATTTTGACAGTTTCTTAGAAATTTAAACATATACTTACTGTATAATCCAACAATCCCTCTCCTAGGTATTTACCCAAGAAAAAGGGAAAATTATGTTACACAAAGCCCTGTCCACAAGTGTTTATAATGGCTTTATTCAAAATTGCCCCAAACAGGAAACAACCAAAACTTTCATCAATGTGTGACTGGATAAACAAATTATAATAAATCCCTAAAACAAAACTAACTACTGATATAAACACAAATATGGATGAAGTTCAAAACATTTCTTAGTATGGTGTATTATATTGATTGATTTTCAATATTAGACTAACCTTGCACTCCACCTGGTTAGCAAATATTGTCCTTTTTATATTTGCTGGATTCTAATTGTATGTTTTCTATAAGATTTATCAAAGTATAATTTTCATATGGACTAGTCCATTTATTTTAGACATATAGTTCTATGTGCACAAACACTAAACATATGGCTATTTTAAGCTGAGTAATCATTAACTGAAAAGACTAACTATATAAAATATACACAAACATATATGATAAAGGTTAAACCAGAATTAAAATTAAAGTATTGGTGCTTTAGAGTCATGGAATTCCACCCCCCTACACACACACAACACACAGCATTGGAAACAAACAAACAAACAAAATACTGAAAAAGGTAAGAAAATTAAAAATTAATTAAAATGAAAATTAAGATACTTAAAAAGCAAGGATTTACGAAATCCATTTTGGTTTTCTTTGGAGGGGAAGGGCAAAGAGAGAGGGAGAGACAGAATCTAATGCAGGACCCATGCCCAGGGCAGAGCTGGATGGGGAGCTCAATCTCACAACCCTGAGATCATGACCTGAGCCAAAATCTAGATTCAGATGCTTAACTGACTGAGCTACCCAAGTACTCCTACAAAATCTATTTTAGGAAAGTATTTCACCCAAAATAGTCAAAATAAGTAATTTTAATGTTTAAAAGAGAATGCTTTACTGGTTGTAAACTTCACTTATATGGAATATCTCATTACTGAATTACACCAACTAATCTTTGCTACTGAATTCTTTACTTACCAGTCTTCTGGTTTGACAGCAGAAGGATCAGGGATTTTAGCTCTTTCATCCCATTCATCAGGCTTTTTATCACTGGGATCTTCAATTTCTTTGGGAGGATTGATAGGAGGAACCACATCTTCTAGTAGGCTTCCTTGGTTTACAACTATTTGATCAATTAATACTTCAAATGTGTCATCTGGATTCATCACTAAAGACCAATTTAAATATATTACACTTATCATAATGACTGACATTCTAAAGATAATCTTCTAAATAAGAAAACCACCCTATATTTCATGCGTAAATTTTTTTCTCAAGCAGAAATTGAGGAGTTACAATGCATTAAAAATCAAAATATGCTAAGATCACTAGGTAGAATGTTTTCTAAAACCAAAGATAAAATTTTGTCTTAAGTAAAATAAGTTAATGAAATGCTCCATTACTTCTCAAATAAAGAATATCCAATAGCTTGCTCAGTTTGGGACCCTCACAACCAGTCAGCTTCACTGTTTTATAATTACAGAATGCATTCCAATCTTCTTCAGTATTTCAAATAACTTTTTTGAAACTATCTCAAACTTCAAAATTTGTAAATGTACTACTAAGAACTTCTCATGAACCACTTGAGAGTAAGTTACTGACCTCACGCACATCATCCCTGTGTGTTTTAATGTCTGTTTCCTACACACGAGGACATTCTCCTATATAAACCCCAATCTAGTCACCAAAATCAGGAAATTCACACTGATACATGACTACCGCTTCCTAGAAAATTTTAAAGTTCACCGGCACTTAAATTCAATGATTCATACATTGTAGTGTAAAATATCTTAAGGTTGATTGAAAATATACAAGCTTAAACTTAGGTCTGTTTGGAGGTGAATTGCAGCTCTCTAAAAGTTCCCAAGCCAAAAGTTTCGTAATGAACCCCCTCTTCCATTGTAATGACAAAATAAAAGTTCTCGCCTCCTTCTGTAAACTTGGGGGGTCACTGGGTAAACTGTATGTCTTTGGAAAGAATGGTAGATGAAAATAGATGCCTAACATTTGCTTTCAATAAGCTAGGGAAGTAGGAACTGTCAACAAATGTTGGGATCATCCTGACTTAGTAAGTGGGCTACCACTTTCTGAAGAAATTGTTCTGAAGCAAAAACAATCTCCAGAGGTTCCAGTCACAACAGTACCAAGTTACTTACAGCAAAATCAAAAACTACAATCTATACGCAAATTCAAATAATGCAAACACCATTTTCTCCCTTCTCTCTCTCTCTCTCTCTCTTTTTTAATTTGACAGACAGAGATCACAAGTAGGCAGGGAGGCAGGAAGAGAGAGGAGGAGGAAGTAGGCTCCCTGTGGAGCAGAGAGCCCGATGTGGGGCTCGATCCCAGGACCCTGGGATCACGACCTGAGTCGGCAGAGGCTTAACCCACTGAGCCACCCAGGTGCCCCATCTCTCCTCTTTTCCTCCAATATTTCTTCCTCTATTACAGCTGAGATTATAAAACTGTATTATCACGCAAAGGAAAAAGTCAAGATTTAGGCAGAGCTAAGAGTAAGATCTTAAATGTAAAAAAGTACTAGATTCTTCCTGATTCAAAAAAGGTATTTCTCAATAAAAATCTTGAAAACAATGTGCTGAATAAATTTTGCAACTGAAATTTTTAGAAATTACAGTTAAAATAAAAAAGCATGTGACAAATACTCATATGTGGAAAAATATCTTTGTCTAAAACTATACTAAATATTTAAAATGAATTTACAGTAACAGGCCTTGGATTATAAAGCATTTTAAGGTACACTATATGGTTCTTAGAACAACTACAAAATGATGCTGTAAAAATACAACAGTAGTGCAGAAAAGTTTTTAAAAAGTCACTCAATAATCCTAGTATGACAAAGTTTTTGTGTGTAGTAGTAAGAACACAAATGTTTATGAGTCAGACTTGAAATTCAATTCTAGTTACTTTTATTTCCTAGAGCAAGTTGCTTAACCTAAGTTAAGGTAAAATAAAGAGAAACTGCTCACCTCACATGATGGTTCTAAACAAACTATCAAGCACAGAGTACAGTAGGTCCCTGGTGACTAATGAAAATTAGTTCTTTTTTTCTAGTCTTTCTATTTGCATAATTTGTCTAATGGCCCCCATGATGATGCACCTCCAATCTGAATCTCATTTTCTTTTGATATTTTTAAAAAAGATTTTATTTTGTTTATTTGAGAGAGAGACAGTGAGGGAGAGCATGAGCAAGGAGAAGGTCAGAGGGAGAAGCACACTCCCTGCGGAGCTGGGAGCCCAATGCGGAACTCGATCCTGGTACTCTGGGATCACCACCTGAGTTGAAGGTGGTCGCTCAACCAACTGAGCCACCCAGGCACCCTTTTTTTGACATTTTAATATTATAAACATTTCCCCCTATGGCTAAACACTTCCAGAGTTACCATTTTTGTGTTGTATACAACATTCCTACTGTAACATTCAGGTTGCTTTAAATTTACAGTGTATTTTTACACATAGCTCTTTTTCTTCTGGATTATTTTATTTGGATAATCCTTGAAAATGGCATTGTGGTTTCAAAACACATAAACTTATGATCTTTGGTAATATTACACCAAGGGGCTTTTCACCAAGTTTGTACAAAGTCTAATGAAATTCATTTGCCTTGTTCTAGTTGTAATTTCTCATTATCTCTACAGATTATGTTCCCCAAAACATCCAGATCTATTTTCCAATTTCAAAAAAAGCTCTTTATTATCATCAATGCTCACATTAAAAATAAAACTGGTCACTGCCCTAGCAGACAACATGAATGTTTCTGCAGCCACAGTCTTTGGAAAGGAAACTGAAATACCTTAGTACTTGAGAGAATTGTCCTGTCGGGTTCTGACACATTGTGATTTTAAATAATCACAGACACATCAAAGTGCCATAACCGTACATACTTGGGAAGGGGAGAAACAATCCCTTGTAATGTTCCTCCCACTCAATGTCTACAGAAACACTCATGTTCTAAAGTAAAGCTAAATATGTTAATACAATGGTTGCTCAAGACCTCATCTTTCAAAGCATAAGTGTGTGCCACAGCCACCATGAGGTCGAGTCTAACAATAATCACAACTGCCTGTAAAGTCCAAGCTTCTGAGCTTGCCATCAAGGACTCCTTCCTCTTTAATCTTATTTCCCAGTCTCCTGTTCTACAGCACCACTAATGTCAGAGCACCTAAAATACCCTCCTCTTCTCCTATTTTCCATGTTCTATCTACACTTCGAGACTAGTTAATATACAATCTCCTTTACTGAGTTTTCTCTGAGTCTCCAAACTGGGAGGAATGTTGCCTTTGAACTCTTACCTCATCTGCACCTTGCATATAGCACTTACTTTCTACCTGCACTACATGCATGAAAATTAGCCTGAAAAGATAAGCTCCTTACGGGGAGGTAGGATCCATGTTTGTTTCTCCCAAAGCACCTGCCATGAAAATATCAGAAGTCAGTAAATATTTCTGAATTAATGAATCAATTAAAAGGATATACCAAGGGTATAAAGATGAGTCTTCCTGTCTGTAAAGAACTTTTTAAGGTCTACATCTGGAGGTTTGGCATGTTTCTCTTCAAAAACTCCAGTTTTAGGATGTTTATGTCTGAAGATAAAATGAAGTTTATAATCTTCTCCACATTTATCTGGTCCAAACATAATGGTATAGGATGTTTTATCATAAAAGTTTTCCTTCAAAGAGAGATGTGTTGGGATTAGTCCAGAATCAGAGTATTTAATGAATTTTTCTATTCTATCCAGTTGGGTAGAGGTTATAAAAATGTATTAAATGCTAAATCACCAAAGAATTATTTGACACACTTGACAATAAAGGATGCAGAAAAAAGACAATTTTTCTCTCAAAAAGATTTTTAAAAAATGCATATGCTACTCTCTTCCTGAAGATGTAGGAGAGAAGCTGAAACCACCTTACCAACATCATAATAAACTTTGATTACTTTATATAAATCTGTACTATTAATATTTTGTTAAGAAACTTAAGCACAGAGAAAAGCATACTCATGACTTTAAGACTACAATGATTACTCATTACTATTATTCAAGAGGACACCAGAAAATGACCTTCCTGAGCACAGAGCAAAGAGAGGTTCAGACACAAACACAGACATAGAGACATGCTCCCTGTTTTTCTACTAGTAATTTGTCTTTATTTGGCATTGCCTATTAGCTAAAAGCATGGGATCTGTTGTCAGATCCCGGGGTTCAAATCCTACCACTGCCCTTAAACAGCTATATGTGGCCCTGAGTAAATTTCTTAGCCTTGGTGTAGTCCTGTTTTGCTACCTTTCAAATATGGAAATAATAATAGTACCTACTTTACAAGGTTTCTCTGAGGATTAGCTAAATTAATCAGATTACATGCTTAGCAAAATACCTAGCATTTAAGTTTATTATGTCATTATACCTTTGAGTGATGGTCACCTTACAATACCCAAAACAAGAGCTCTAACATACACTACCAATGGGCTCCCCTTTAACTAATTCTAAGAATAACAACACAAATCCTTTAATCCACATCTCACAGCCTTTGCACAGCCATGCAGTCTGACAAATATGTCACTGAGGTCTCATTTATCTTCTGTTATATGCAGAAGCCCTGACACAGCCCAGGCAGGAGAATGCTACAAGTGTTTCCAACCTGATACACTTACTTCTTTCTCAAAACATTTTTAACCACGTTATTTCTGACGGACTCCCAATTCCTGAACTGGCCCACCTTTTTTATTTAGTTCTTTGGCGATTTTGTTTTACTTTTCTTGTTTGTTTGTTTTGCTTTGCTCTGTTATTTTACTTCTCCGAACAAACTTATGATTGTTAATTTGTAAAGAAAGTAACTCTGAGCTGATCTTTCAATGACATTTATAAGCACCATGTTATTTTTTACGTATAGACATGGCAAACTTTATTATGTTGCTAAAGATTATAAAACTGATACCATCAAGTAACACAGCTGTGTATGAAATTGAAGGCACACTCTGAAAGCTATACACACTTAGGCTGGTTAAAGATTGTTAAGGTTCTTTTTGATTTCAGTTGAAAATAAAAATTTCAGTTTTCTCATTTACTCCTTTAAAATATTAACTTTAATAAGGTTTTCTTAAACATTAAAATATCATACCAGATTCAAATCATCAGTGTCTGCTAGGAGTTTAATGTATGCACCTCCACAATCAATACCATCTTGAAAATTTACTTCATATCTAAATGAAGGGAAAAAGAATCATACTGCTGATAAATAAAAAAAAATTACTAATTGCTCTTTAAAATTGAATGTATTATTACTCTCGTTCATTTAAACACAAATGTTTTACATCACCAAAAGCTCTTATAAAGCATATCCACGAAAAATAGGGAATAAGCAGAAATGCTTTGTCTAGGCACATCCTTAAAACATGCAAAGTAGAATGATTATAATCAACTATAGAAAAGCCAACCAACTTGTTGAAATAAGTTTTCCCATCAAAACTTGCTGAATTAGGGATAAGATACTTTAAAACTATAATAGGAAACTTCAAATTCAGATAAAGCATACACTATACATATTTCTTTATGAACTAAAAAATGAAGATTATGAGGACCATAGCTACAGCAACAGATTTCTAAGAAATTGCTGATAGACCTTAGATATATCAAGTTCATTAATTTGTACTTTAATTCAACTATATCTAAACCATATTAAATAACTGGTACATTTAATTAAATACCTCCAGCAAAGAGATTTTATAATCTCAGTCAATAACGTGAAGTATCTCAGACCTTAACAGCCAGGAAATACAGAAAAACAACTGAAGGCATGAACTGATATGAGAGCTTTTTCATGGATTTGCAACACTGTGTAATTTTCAGCAGAAGATTTTCTTGTTGTTTTGTTTTTATAAAGGAAATTGTCTTGTTTAGGCAATAGATATAGACATATCGAGCAGTATTTAGGAGAAATTCTTGGTAAATTATTGATTACATATGAAATAATCAATGAAATAGCCCTTAGAGTGAAAAACAGTAAAAATCAAAATGGTTGTGATTCAGTTTCATGAATTAAAAGAAATGAAAACTAGAGAAGTAACAGGAACCAGTGATCATTTTAAGAAAGGACTGCAGTTTAAAATTTTTCTTAAAAAAAAAAAAAAACTTCAGTGATAACAAAGGTAAAAACAACAAAAAAATAGCATACAAAACTCTGACAGTTTGAACCCAATTAGTGTATATATTTTACACTGAAGAGAACAAAGGAAATACAGTAAAATGTGATTTTTCTGTAGTGATTGTCTGAGTTGCCAGACTATGATGATCTTTCCTCCTAATTTCTACTCTGCTTGGTTTCTCAAGAAGCATACAACGAGGTTTACCAGCATGTGCTTTGGAGCCAGAGAGATCTGAGATTTATTCTTGATTCTGCCACTACTCTAGTGACACCAAGGGTAAAGTCAAATTATTCAAGCTCCAGGACCTCAAAGGGTCATGATGCTTAAATAATACCATGCACAGCAAGGGACAGATGTCCAAAATGTTAGCTTCTGTTATGATCAAAAGAAAGGGTTTGGTTTTTTTTTTTTTCATTTTTTAAATAAAGGACAGTTTGTATTCCTCAAAGCCTTGTCACTATTTTTATTTTAAGCACTAGCCAACAAAGAAATGTTTTCTTATGGAACATGTTTTTATAGACTGCAATGTAAAAGAAATGGTACACAGTATGAATTAAAGATAAATATTAATTATTTTAGGTAAAATAAAATAAAAAGATAGTTTTATTTTAGGTGATCAATGGACAAAGGGTTCTGTGAAAAGTAAGATCTGAAAAAAAATGATGTAAATTGTCCCTATAAATATGAACATAGCTTTGTGGTTATAATATGCCTAGACCTAATCATTATGTCTATTTCTCCCATTGCAAACGTGCAGAGTTTTCAAATCATTAAGTTGTGCCTAACGTAAACAACTCATAGTGGATTAGAGATCACTGAATGTGTGTCTCATAACCCAACTGCTGCTCTTCCTTAGTCACAGGTAAGAGGAGGACATGGAAGACACTTGGCAACCTTATTTCCTGAGAGGATCATTTCCCACACTCTCCTATGAAGCAGTAATTATTGTTGGGTGGGGGGAAATTCTGTGGTGAAATATGTCTGGAAGACACAATACTGAAGTCAGAAACGGGTTTTTGCATGTAGAACTTCTTTCTCCAAGTCTAAATGGGCAAGCAAATATGCTTCCTTATGTCTACAGTAAGTACACGCTTCATTTCTAAAACTTGTATGACCACAAAATGCATATTAACACGTACACCATTTGGGAAAAGCAACTTGAGAGTAAATTTATATTGTGAATCCATTGTATTTATAGTACTTAATATAAAATTTATTTATCCCATTTCATTGTTGCAATATTAAGAGAAGACATTTACTCTCCTTTGAGTTGTTTTAAGCATATCAAAGCATATCAAAGACTGCTATTCAATTCTTCTTGGCTTTCCTTTTCTTTTTTTCAGGACGTAATTTCTAATTACTTAATAATTCTTCAAGACTTATTATCCAATCTTTGCTTCTATCTTTTGCTTACTTGCCTAGTATTGATTTATACCTTCTAAACCACTAAATTTTATTCATTTTACTCTGAAAATACACTTTCTATTATTTTTCTTTGCCCTATCATTTAAGCCACAAAGGGTCAAAATAAAAAGTGATATTATATTCAACTAAGTTTCAACAGAAAAATAGGATTACTTTCAAACTTTCAAGAAAAAAGAAAAGCCAAATCCTGAATCACAACAAATACTATCAAGCTCAAATATTAGTGCCAATAAGTACTTGTAAAAATATTTTTAATTTGTTAATAGTTATATATTCCTTGACATTATTTAAAATTTTAAATTTATTGACATGACAGTGCAACTCAGCTAAAGCAACACAAGTGAAAAATGAAGACAAATACACCAAATGCCATATTTTTAAAAGTTTCTAAAACACAAAATGATACTGTAGTTATCCTATGTAGGAACATATTTAACATGGTAACAAAAAAAACTGAAGTGGTTCTAGAGTGATATACTTTACAGTTAATATTTCTTTATGTTGTCATTAACTTTGGACAGCCAAATCTTCTAACAGAAGGGAGAAAATGATATTTATACATTTCCTTTTCTTTGATTTAATTTGAATTTTATCAGGCTTTTAAGTGTACTTGTACACATCTATTTTGCTTTATATCCATTTTATGTAGGTGAATCTTGAAAAATTTCTACTTGATTTTATGATGGTATACCTGTAAGCAATATCATACTAAAACTAGTTTATGGCACGTTGTGTGGGAGGGAAGGGAAGGACTGTCTGTGTAAACATGTGCCTCTGAAACTAATAATACACTATATGTTAATTAAATTGAATTTAAATTTTAAGAAATTAAAAAATAAAAGGTGGAAAGACACTGATCTATATATGCATACCCTTTTTAAAATATGTTTGTTTCCTTTAAATCTTATAACGGGTTTAACAGCGACATTTATGGTTCCATTCTGAATACACGGATGTTAATATCCTCAGAGCAAGGAATTTTAAGAAAAGAGTTAAAATAAAAATGGTGATTTCAGTATGTATTCTACACTCTATGGTGGCAGAATCTTTTTATATTACTATATATATATAGTTTTTAAATCAACCTGGCTTTCCCTCAAAACCTCAGAGTATCTGTGTGTATAAATGCATTATGTATTTAAGTAAGTGAAACCAAAAAGGAAATCTGGATTTTTATGCCCATTTTATACCCATTATAGCTATATTCAGAAGCCAAATCATACAAAACTAACACAAATTTCAGAAAAAGTACTGAAAAAAGTAGTAAAACTTACTGAACAATCAAGGGTTTATCAGCAAAAATGAAGGGTTTTGCTAATACAGCAGCTATTGCATGATGCTTTGCTCTAGATTTCAATACCAGACCTCTGTCACCGGGCACTCGGTTCTCTTTCAATTCTTCTATTTCCCATCTTCCTAAAATATAAAGCAAAGCAATTAAACTAAAACCCCAAACAGTGACTTACAGATTTACCAACAGTGACCCATAAGATTTTTTCAAAAAGGCTGATTTGGGAAAAATAAAACAAAATTTTAAATCAATGCACAGAAATCAGTTGCATTTCTATACACCAACAATGAGACAGAAGGGAGAGAAATTAAAGAGTCGATCCCATTTACAACTCCAATCAAAACCATAAGATTACTAAGGAATAAACCTAACCAAAGATACAACAGATCTGTACTCGGAAAACTAGAACACCCATGAAAGAAACTGATGAAGACACAAAGAAATGGAAAAACATTCCATGCTCTTGGGCTGGAAGAACAAATACTGTGAAAATGTCTATGCTACCTAGAGCAATCTATACATTCAATGCAATTCCTGTCAAAATACCACCAACTTTTTCACAGAGCTGGGACAAAGAATCCTAAAATTTGTATGGAACCACAAAAGACCCAGAATAGCCAAAGGAATGTTAGAAAAGAAAACCAGAGTTGGAAGCATTACAATTCCGGACTTCAAGTTCTATTACAAAGCTGTAATCAAGATAGTATGGTACTGGCACAAACACAGACACATAGATCAGTAGAACGGAATAGAGAACCCAGAAATGGACCCTCAACTCTACAGTCAATGAATATTGGACAAAACAAGAAAGAATATCCAATAGAATACAAGACAGTCTCTTCAACAAATGGTGTTGGGAAACTTGGACAGCCACATGCAGAAGAATGAAATTGGGCCATTTCCTTACACCACACACAAAAATAGACTCAAAATGGATGAGACCTAAATGTGAGGCAGGAATCCATTAAAATCCTAGAGGAGAACACAAGTTCTGTGACCTCATCCACAGCAACTTCTTGCTAGACACGTCTCCAAAGGGAAGACAAAGGCAAAAATGAACTATTGGGGGACTTCATCAAGATAAAATCTCTGGCACAGAAAAGGAAACAGTCGACAAAACCAAAAGACAACTGACAGAATGGGAGGAGATATTTCCAAATGACATATCACATAAAGGGCTAGTATCCAAAATCTATAAAGAATTTGTCAAACTCAACACCCAAAGAACAAATCATCCAATCAAGAAATGGGCAGAATAGACATTTCACCAAAGAAGACATCCAAATGGCCAACAGACAAGAAAAAATGCCCCATATCATTCGGCATTTGGGAAATACAAATCCAAATCACAATGAGATATCACTTCACACCAGTCAGGATAGCTAAAATTAACAAGTCAGGAAGTGACAGATGTTGGTGAGAATGGGGAGAAAGGGGAACCTTTTACACTGTTGGTGGGAAAGCAAGCTGGTGCAGCCACTTTGGAAAACAGTATGGAGGTTCCTCAAAAAGTTGAAAATAGAGCTACCCTGTGAGCCAGCAATTGCACTACTGGGTATTTACCCTAAAGATACAAATGTAGTGATCTGAAGGGGCATGTGCACTCCAATGTTTATAGCAGCAATGTCCACAATAGCCAAACTATGGAAAGAGCCCAGATGTCCATCAACAGATGAATGGATAAAGAAGATGTATGTATGCACACACACAATGGACTTCTACTCAGCCACCAAAAAAAAAAAAAACAAACAAAACAAAAAAACTTGCCATTTGCAATGACATGGATGGAACTAGAGGGTATTATGCTAAGCAAAAGAAGTCAATCAGAGAAAGACAACTATATGATTTCACTCATATGTAGAATTGAAGAAACAAGGCAGAGGATCATAGGGGAAGAGAGGAAAAAATGAAACAAGACAAAACCGGAGAGGGAGACAAACTATAAGAGACTCCTAATCATCGGAAACAAACTGAGGGTTGCTGGAGGGGTTGGGGGTAGAAGGATAGGATAACTGGCTGAAGGACATTGGGGAGGGTATGTGTTGTAATAAGCACTGGGTATTATATAAGACTGATGAATCATAGACCAATACCCCTGAAACAAATAATATTATACGTTAATTAACTGAATTTAAATTTAAAAAACATTGATTTGGGAAAATAAAACAAAATTTTAAAATAAGGAATAATATCTGCAACTGTATGCATGCCTGATCTTTTTTTCTCCTATCCAAGAATGGTTTCATTTTCTCAGCTAAAATTATACTTCTCTGACTTTTTAATCAATGAGATTACAAAATGTGGTTTGTTGCATGGATGTATCAACACTGTATTTTAAAAATGAGATATTTTAAAATTACATGAGATAAAGAGCATCCTTAACACAAAATAAACAGTTTGCATCAGTCAATTTACTTTTATTTTTTATTTTTTTTAAAGACTTTATTTATTTATTTGACAGAGATCACAGGTAGGCAGAGAGGCAGGCAGAGAGGAGGAAGGGAAGCAGGCTCCCCGAGGCAGAGGCTTTTAACCACTGAGCCACCCAGGCGCCCCCAGTCAATTTGCTTTTAAATATATGGTACTCATCAGCTACTTTCCTTACTTTGCAAAATGGAAATGGAAAATGTGGGGATTTAGGGGCACCTGGCTGGCTGAGTTGGGAGAGCATGTGACTTTTGATCTTGGGGTCATAAGTTTGAGGCCTACATTGGGTGTAGAAATTACTTAAATAAAATAATAAAAAATAAATTTTAAAAAGTTATCATGGGGATTTAAATTTTATTTTGAAAACTATATGCCTAATGAACATAAATTAAGGTCACCCTTCTCAGGCTAGGCCAATTAGCCCTCAGAACTTTCCACCAAAAATGCACCCAGCACTGGATAAGCACTAAGCTCTAATATGGCAAAGTTGAGTTAGCTCCTCTCTGGGCTGGGGTTTTCCATGTTTAAGATCAGAAAACTCCTGAAATTAGATTATGGACTACAAATGTTATAAAGTTAGATGGGCTACCTGTAGCCCGAAAGTTGTGTGTTGGATTCTTCTTTCTTCTTTTTAGAATAGAGAATAAGCAACTCATATTAATTTGCATAAAATATTCTAGTTTTGAGAATTATAGGTAACGCCTGTTCCAGTGAACTCACATTAGCAAAAACTGTTTTCTAGTATCATACCAACTTGAAATACTTATTAACAAGCACTTATGAATCACTAATGCTCTTCATATTACTTTTTTTCCTTCTAAAAAAAAAAAGAAAAACAAAACCAATAGTGCAAGAACCTGAACAGTCATGAACCACAGAGAAGTATTTTTTGGTCCATCATTGTGCAGAATTTATTGCACTTTATAAAATTCATTTTTAAAGGCTCACAGGTTTCTATTCCTTGTTCTTTCCCTAATTTGGTTATACCATACTTCTCTAAAAACCATGAATTCATTTGATATTTATTCTCTCACGCTGATGATAAATTGTATTATCACTACTATCCATGGTTTCACCAAAATAAAAGGCTTCTTTTAAGAAATAACTTTATCTTTAGGATTTTCCGGATATTTATTGTAAAGAATTTTTTAAACTTGTCCCTTTTTCCCTTGCAATTATGCACATGTATTAATCAGCTATGAAAAAGGTACCATCTAGCACTTTAATTTTAGAAAACTTGTGACAGGGAAATTATTGCTCAATGACAAGAAGTTTTTTCCGAATACCAAATAAACAACTTTCATTTAGCCAAATTCTAGACAATATCAGTGAATATAAATTCTGGGGTAAATAAAAGTTTTTTAAGATTTTGTTTATTTATTTTAGAGAGAGACAGAGAGAGAGCACACTCTGGGGGTGGGGGGCAGTGGCAGAGGAGGGGCAGAGACTCCCAAGCCCCCATCCATGCTGACAGCAGAGCCATCTCACGACACTGAGATCTCCACCTGAGTGGAAACCAAGAGTCAGATGCTTAACCAACTGAGCCACCCAGGTGCCCCAATTCTGGTGTAAATAACATTTTGAAAGGATTTCACATGGTTTTATATCCTGAAAGCTGGTCTTTTAAATAATTAGTATTTATTCAATATATATACCTAATTTGAAAACTTTAAGTAAGTCTATTCCGAATGGGAACTCTATATCCCAGGACATATTTCTTAGGTTTGTCTACTCCTGACAAGCTCAGAATGAGCTTTATTCAAGTGGTACTTGATAGAAGCTGCCATTAACTACTGTGAATAATAAATATTCCTGCAAAAGAATCGAATATTAATCTTAACTACTAATCTCAACCACTTTGTAAGCAACACTACTACTATCAATATCCAAAATACCATTTTCAGGATCTAGAACTTGAACAGATTCTGTGTTTTTCAAAGTTGCTCTCGAGTTGTTGCTAAAAGCCATTGAGAAACTACACTAAATCTAATATATGAGAAAATTATTTTCATGGATATGTATGTTTAATGAGATTATAGACCAAACTTGACTGCTAAGAAGTTTGGTTTTTTGCTTGCTTGTTGATTTTTAACTTGTTTATGTTTTAATGTTTAATTCATTTAAACATTAAAAGCCACTTCTGCCCAACAAGAAATAGAGATTGAAACTCACTTGTAAGATAGACAATATCTCAATTTTAGGCAACTCCATCAATGGATTCTTCTAAAATTACAAATGTGAAACAAATATCTACCTGAAGTTCTTGAAAAAAACTAATGTAAACATAGTTTTAAAATTTATTTTTATTTTTATTTTTAAGTAATCTCTACACCCAACATGGGGCCCGAATGCACACGCCTGAGGTCAAGAGTCACTTGCTCTTCTGACTGAGCCAGCCAGATGCCCTAAACATAGATGTTTTAAGTAAAGCATTCTGTTTAATAATGTGTATTTCTGTGGGTATATTTTAGGTCGTGTTACATCCCAGCAGGCTTCCTGCTTCTGTGGGTGAAATTATTCTTTTCCCTAAATGGATTTAGAGAACGAATGCAATATTGTTTGATCTGTGCATATGGTAGAGTTCTTTATGGAGAGTGTAAGCACATACAAACCCAGAGGAGTTGCTGGGATGGAGAATGCTGCAAAGGAAGACATGCAGGCACAATTTTCATCTCACACTAAAATAAACTAGAAGAAGGAAGTAGACAGCTGACATCCCACACATGCTATTATCTCATGTACTGTTCTTGTCATTGTTCTCATGTAACAGCCTGTTAGAGTCTGCATGTAAGGTCACATCCTTATGGTATGAGGTCCTCTCAGAGAGATAACCCCCACGAAGTCACCTTGAGAAGAGGCTGATCTTGCTTTAGGGTACAACCAAGGAGAAGGCTGATTTTAGACTAGAAGGAGAAAGAAATTCTTTCATCATACTCCAAAAAAGTCCTGTTAGGGAAGAAAAGATGACCCCTGCATACAGGACATTTCTTTCTATGGCTAAGCCTGAAGATAATGCTAGCAGAGACCCAACGACAGTGGATGTAGGGCTGGAAGATGTAGCTCCAGAAGGAGCCACAGATCTTGTATTTCTCGTAAATTTCCCCCTGTTCTGCAGTGGCAAGGAGAACCTTGCCCTCAGCTACAACTCGATGTAGGTGTGTCCATGCTTGAGGAGAGACAACAGAGAACGGCAGGAACCTGGGAAATACTGCTGCTGGACATGCAGTGACTATACGCAGGGGAGTAAAAATTCAACTCTTCCAGAGTTAGGAAACCAGATGGCAGCTTAAGCACGGATCACCCAGGGACTTCCAGAAATATTAAAAGGAGACAAAAAAACTGAACATTCTTTTGTGAAGCATGATGGGGCCCCAGACCCCATATACCTTATCTACATTTAATAGAACTATAATTTGTAAAGCTAGAGAACTCGGGTCATTCTGGTTTTATTGAATATTTAAATAAATATTTACCATCATATATAGAAATCTCCGCATCTGTATCATCTTTCTTTGCTTTTGACAAGACCCACCTGTAAACAAAGATAAAAGCAAATACGTATCATTAAAACTAAAAACCAGCAATTTATAGACATAATGTATATTAGAAATACAACAAAAGATCATCCAACAATCACTTCTCATTAAAAAATAAATGCTTAGAGGCTAAATAAAGATGCCCATATAAAATCCTGCAAGGTTGGAGTTAACTCATACTTGGAATCCACAATTTACTAGTTGTATGATCGTAAGTAAGATATACTAAGCCTCAGTGTCCTCACCTGTAAAATGGAGATAAAGATAGTACTTACCTACCTACTTAGGACAGTGTCTGGTATACAATAATCAGTAAATAGTAACTTTTTTTTTTTTACCAATATTTAGGATGGAACACTAATTTGAATCTGTTATCTGAAATTAGATTAATAATATTTATCTTTAGGGATGAGGAAATATTATAAATTTTTACTTTCTATTCGTAATTTATTTGTATTATTTTCTTTGTATAAATGAGTAACCCTTCAAGTTAAACATTTCTATCGATAACAAAAATGCATTATGGTACCGGTTACACTGCCAAATAAAGTACTTTAACATTTTTTTACAGTTTTGTAGTAGAGGTAATTTTCACAGACCAATAACCAGTAACTTCAAAAATGTTAATTAAATCAAAGAAAACATTCTCTTGAATGAATACTCACCCAGCCAACCTTCCACTATCAAAAGTTTCTGTAAAATATACTTCTCCTATAGGTTGAGGTGTCTTATATTTAATCTAGAAAATAGATTTTTTAAAATCTAAGGTTATTCATCTTTGCAAATATTTTAATTAAATAATCTCACTAGTTAAGAACCTGGTATGTAATGCACATATAAGTAAAATAAATAAAAGGTGACATGGCCTCAAAACTTTATATCTTAGTGCAGTAAGATACAAGACAGTATCAGAGATACAATGCCAGAAAAAAAAAATACTGTATAAGTGCAGACAGAGAACACACTGATTCCTTCTAACACAGGAGGGATGGGAAAAAATTCTATTAGAGAAGGCCTCATGATAGAGCTGACATGGCCTTGAAAGGAACTTAACAGGTGACAATATTTGGGAACACAAATCATTAGAAACAGAGGAAATACCATGATCCAACATGTATAAGATGAAAAACTTAGCGAGCATATAGACTAGTTTAAAATTAACTCGTAAATTCCACTGTTACATGATAGAGGATGAGGATACCTTTTGGAGAGATTAGGAACCCAGAGCAGATAAAGACTCAATAGAGAAAGCACTGCAAAGCAATTATCTGCAAAGCCCGGTTTCAAGGGCCCTGTAAGAGTAAGCGGCTGCAATGATGGTAATGATATTGGTGGTGGGGATACGGTGGTTCCTTTAATCCTCATAAGACGTCTCTGAGCAAAGTACTATTATTGCACCCAAGTTACATCCACTGCCGCACATTTAGATAGTTAGAGGACATCACAGGAGCTCAGGCTGCCTGCCTCCAAGCTCATACACTTAACTGCTGTGCTATACAGAACAAACCAACAAAACAATTTAAAAGATTAAGTCACTGACAAATTATAAAGAGATAATTTGAACTGATGAAGAATGAATAAGTTTGCCTAAAGTAATAGATCAATTTGGGTCCTTTCTGAATCAATCTCTGTGATTCTATCTGTATGAGATTTGTTTTCTCAACCTTCAGGGAAAAGGATGCAGAAGGACTTTTTCTATTCACTGTCTCTACCCCAACCTGAGAGTACATTTCCCGTCTATTTAACAGGGTAGAAATCAATAATCAAACACAATTCCATGTAATTACTGAAGGGTCAAGATTCTAAATACCCAACTTTTGTATCAACATGGACAGGACTGGAGGAGATTATGCTGAGTGAAATAAGTCAAGCAGAGAGAGTCAATTATCATATGGTTTCACTTATTTGTGGAGCATAAGTGCTGGAGATGGAATAGCACAGAGGACATGGGGAGATGGAAAGGAGAAGGGAGTTGGGGGAAATCGGAGGCGGAGACAAACCATGAGAAACTGTGGTCTCTGAAAAACAAACTGAGGGTTTTGGAGGGGAGGGGAGTGGGAGGTTGGGTGAGCCTGGTGGTGGGTATTAAGGAAGGCACATATTGCATGGAGCACTGGGTGTGGTGCATAAACAATGAATTCTGAAACACTGAAAAGAAATTTAAAAAATAAATAAAAATTAAAAAAAGAAAAGATTCCACTTCCTCTCATTTTTACAAATGTCACCAAAGGCAGTGAAAGTGTTATGTTATCTCCCAATTTCTTTGAAGTATTAACCTTCCAATGACCCTTGTAGGAGCTGTACCTAAGTCAATCAGCAGCTCTCTGATTACTTACTTTCTGCAGATTGCATAAACTAGGTTGTAAAAGAAACGTCCTTGTGGAGTTTACAATCTAACAAACTCTCCAAGTAGGTGAGGCAAAGAAGTCTGTAACAGCTAAATGCTATGGTCCTTGGCCATTTAAGCAGCTGCTAGCACAACAGAATCGATCCATTCTTACCATCAAAAAGATTTCTGAAAATTTTTCCAATGGTCCCAATATTATCTATGAATGATCTTCACTGTACAAGTTCTTCTGGACTGTCAGGGTGTACAAGAATCTCTGCAGGGTTCTTCAGACTCATGTTAGTCATCACCTCAAACCACATCTTAACCCGGATGAGCCAAGACACAGGTGCCTACCTCATGATCACTCCCCTTTCTGATTCATTCTCTTAGTTAGCATTTCCTTTCCTCAGAGAAATAAGTAAAACTACTTGCTTTGCTTCTAGGAGAACTGCAAATTATACTACCTTATGTCCTTTCTGAAGAGGGCTGGCTGTGTCAGAAGTGAGATTGGAAACCTTTCAGATGGAAATCCATCAGTCCTCTTCAGTAGTGACAAATTCCTATTCTGACAGTAAAAACCTTCCCCATATTTACATTGAATAAAACTGTGCTAGGTGGGGCGCCTGGGTGGCTCAGTGGGTTAAGCCGCTGCCTTCGGCTCAGGTCATGATCTCAGGGTCCTGGGATTGAGTCCCGCATCGGGCTCTCTGCTCAGCAGGGAGCCTGCTTCCCTCTCTCTCTCTCTCTCTCTGCCTGCCTCTCCGTCTACTTGTGATCTCTTTCTGTCAAATAAATAAATAAAATCTTTAAAAAAAAAAAACTGTGCTAGGAACAATGCATAAATTTCTGTAATACATGGGCACTTTAAAACACAGCAAGAAATTTTGGGGAAAAAAAACAGTGTTTTCTATTCATTTACAAAATGAATACTGTCAGAACTGAAATGAATCTTAAGGGTTCGCGCTCCTCTGTATCCTGTAAAGGGATAACTTACAACTCATTTCACAATAACCTTACCTCTGAGGAGAGTTCACCTTCATTAACATCAATCTCTTCTGAATTTTCATCAAAATCTTCCATCTCAACACCATCATCCATAAATTCTGCATTAACTGAGATGAACAGAAGTGCCAAACATGGCCAAAAGCTTTGGAAATGCATACCGATTACCTGTGAAGTTAAAAGTTATCAGTGAAAATAAAAGTTGTGAAAAATAAGTACACTTACAAAGAAATAATTTCTCTTTAATACCACCTTTATTCTAAGATGGCTTTTAAAACCAATCATTGGCAAAATTATGTATATTACACTTTGAACAAATAAAAACACAAACGTCAAATCCCACAGGACACAGATTCTAGAGCTACCCACCTATCTCTATTAACAAAGGGCCAAGCAACACCTGGATGGCTCAGTCGGTCAAGGTCAAGCGGCTGCCTATTGGTTTTGGCTCAGGTCATGATCTCAGGGTCCTGAGATCCAGCCCCACCCAGTGCTCTGCTCAGCAAGGAATCCACTTGCCCCCCTCTCTCTCTCTCCCTCCTTCCTGGCCCTCCTCTGCACACACACTCTCTCTCTCAAATAAATAAAATCTCTAAAAAAAAAAAAGCGTGGACCCCTTTAAAAGAAAGAAATAAGGATCATGATTCTCAAATGTTTTTTTAATTACAATATTGCTTAAGTATATATAAATATACAACCCAAGTTTCACAATGATGAAACCAAAGTACATCTACATATAAACACCAAAAAAAAACCTAAAGAAAAATAATTTTATCACAATTTAATGTGACAGTCTTTTCATGAATCAAATCACAGCTAAAAGAACAATCAGAACTGCAATCAGGTTGACTAAATTGGATTAACATTCTTTTACATTTATCATAATACTTGGATGACTCAATAATCTCACCATGTCTCCATTTAAATACTGCTAAGTGTCCATTCCTTATTGTAGCATTAGAAACCAAAGAGAATTTGCCTGACTCTTGGCAGAAATATATGATTTATGTCTTGCTCTCTTCCCATTAACATGTTAAAATTCAAGTCTTATTTTTTGGTGCCAATGGCCTTTCAAATGCAAAGTAAATGTGGACACTGAAAGAATGTGGCAGGCCTTAGTTATATGGTGGGCGAGTGATCCAGATGACCCACAGTACAGCTCTATTATTTTTTTTTTCAGTTACCATCAACTTGACAATATTTTCAAAAAAGTAAATTCTTAGAGAAAACTCTTACATCTTCCAGAAAATATCGATAGCTGGGTCTGCTTAAGAAACATTGGATTTATGAGATAAGCAATTTATATCCACCAGAATGGCTATAATCAAAAAGAGACATTAACAAGTGCTGGGAGGATGTAGAGAAATTGGTATCTTTATGCCTTGCTGGCAGGAAGGTAAAATGATGCAAGTTTTGTAATATCATATGGCAGTTCTTCAAAATGTTAAAAACAGAACTACTCTATAACCTAGCAATTCCACCAGTAGGTATCTGACCCAAAACTTAAATATAGATGTTTCAAGAAACATTTTTCGTAATAACCAAAAAGTAGAAACAACAACCCACATGTCCATCAACTAATGGTTAAAGAAAATGTGAGCTATCTAAACAATAAAATATTATTTACCAATAAAACAGAATGGAGTACAGATATAAGATAGATGAATCTCAAAAAACATGCTGAGTGAGAGAGGCCAGGGATAAAACACCACATGTTGCATGATCCCATTAAAAAGGTAGAGGCAAATCCATAGAAATAGAAAATAGATTTAGTGAGTGCCTAGGGAAAGGAGTGGGAAGAAAGGGTTAAGGGGTAATGAAGATTTCCTAAAACTGGATATGGTAATGTTATATAACTCTGTAAATGTATTAAAACCCATTCGCTTCCACACATTAAACAAGTGGACCTGAAGGTGTACAATGTATTAATAAAGCTGTTTTTAGAAAAGAAATGGTCAGATTATAAAAAGCTTTCTTCCACATAGTTAGCCCAAATGATTAGAACTCTTCTTTTTTTTTTTAATCTCCAATGTCAAAACCCCCATTCACCCACCCACCTCCCCTCTGGTAACCATCAGTTTGTTTTCTATAGTTAAGAATTTGCTACTTGGTTTGTTTCTCTCTTTTTTCCCTTTGTTCTTTTGTTTTGTTTCTTAAATGCCACATAGGAGTGAGATCATATGGTGTTTGTGTTTCTCTTGACTTATTTTGCTCAGCATAATACTCCCTAGTTCCGTGTTGTTGCAAATAGCAAGATTTCGTTCTCTTTTTATGGCTAATATTCCGGTGTGTGTGTGTGTGTGTGTGTGTGTGTGTGTGTGTGTCTACCAATATATACCACAACTTTATCCATTCATCCATCAATGGACACTTGGACAGCTTCCATGGTTTAGCTATTGTAAATAATGCCACAATAAACATAGGGGCACATACAGCCCTCGAATTAGTGTTCTTGTAGTTTGGGGTATATACCCAGTAATGCAATTCCAGGATCATAGGGCAGTCTATTTTAATTTTTTGAAGAGCCTCCACACTGTTTTCTACAATGACTGCACCAATTTGCATTCCCAACAATAGTGCAAGAGGGTTTTTTTACTCCACATCCTTGTCAACATTTATTGCTTCTTATGTTTTGATGTTAGCCATTCTGACTGGTATGAGGTGATATTGTAGTTTTGATTTGCATTTCCTTGATGATGAGTGATATTGAGCATCTTTTTCTGTGTCTGTTGGCCATCTGTATGTCTTCTTTGGAGAAATGTCTGTTCAAGTCTTTTGCCCATTTTTAACTGGATTATTTGGGTTTTGGGTGTTGAGTTATATAAGTTCTTTATATATTTTGGATACTAACCATTTATCAGGTATGCCATTTGCAAATATCTTCTCCCATTCATTAGGTTTCCTATTAGTTTTGTTGATTATTTCCTTCACTGCACAGAAACCTTTTATTTTGATGTAGTCCTAACAGTTTATTTTTGCTTTTATTTCCCTTGCCTCAGGAGACAAAAATGTTGCTACAGCTGATTTCAGAGACATTACTGACTCTGCTCACTTCAAGAATTTTTATAGTTTCAGGGCTCACATTTAGGTCTTTAATCCATTTTGAGTTTTTGTGTATGGTGTAAGAAAGTGGTCCAGTTTCATTCTCTTGCATGTGGCTGTACAGTTTTCCCAATACCATTTGTTGAAAAGACTTTTTTTCCCATTGTATATTCATTCCTCCTTTGTTGAAGGTTACTTGATCATGTAATTGCAGGTTTTCTGTTCTATCCCATTGTTCTGTGTATTTATTTTAATGCCAATACCATACTGTTTTAATTACTACCACTTTGTAATATCACTTGAAGTCTAGAATTGTGATACCTCCAGTTTTTTTTTTTTTTTTTTTCCTAAGATTGCTTTGACTATTAGAGGTCTTTTCTGATTCCACACAGGTTTTAGGATTGTTTTTGTTCTAGTTCTATGAAAATCGTTGTTGGTATTTCAATAGGGATTGTGTAAATGTGTAGATTGCTTTAAGTAGAATAGACATTTTAACAATATTTGTTCTTCCAATCCATGAGCATGGAAATGTTTTTCCATTCCTTTGTGTCATCTTGAATTTCTTTCATCAGTGTTTTATAGTTTTCAAAGTTGAGGTCTTTCACCTCTTTGGTTAAGTTTATCCCTAGATATTTTGTTGTTTTGGGTACAATTGTAAATGGGACTGTTTTCTTAGTTTCACTTTCTGCTGCTTCATTATTAGTATATAGGAACGCAACAGATTTCTGTTGTCCTGCAATTTTACTGAATTCATTTATCAGTTCTTGTACTTTTTGGGTGGAGTATTTAGGGTTTTCTATATATAATATTATCTCATCTGCAAATAGTGAGTTTTACTTCTTCTTACCAATTTGGACCTTTTATTTCTTTATGTCATCTAATTGCTATGGCTAGGACTTCCAGTATTCTGTTGAATACAAGTGGTTAAGAGTAGATATCCTTGCTTTGTTCCTGACCTTAGGAGGAAAGCTCTGTTTTTCACCATTGAGTATTGTGTTGGTTGTTGGTTTTCATTTAAGGCCTTTATTATTTTGTTCCTTTCTAGACCTACTTTGCAGAGGTTTGTTTTTTCTTTTTTACTATGAATAAATGGTGTACTTCTTCAGATATTTTTTCTACATATATTGAAAGGGTCATATGGTTTTATTCCTTTCTTTTACTGATGTGACATAACATGTTGATTGTTTTATGAATATTAAACCATCTTGCATCCCGGGAATAAATCTCACTTGATTGCGGTATATGATTTTTTTTTAAATATATTGTTGGATTCAGTTTGCTAATATTTTGTTGAGGATTTTTGCATCTATATTCATGAGAGATGTTGGCCTATAATTCTCTTTGTGATGTTTTTATCCGTTTTTGGTATCAGGATGATACTGGCTTCATAGAATGAATTTGGAAGTTTTCCTTCCTGTTGTATTTTGTGGAATAGTTTTAGAAGAATGGGTGTTAATTTTTTTCTTTTTTAAATAATATTTTATTTATTTATTTGACAGAGATCACAAGTAGGCAGAGAGGCAGGCAGGGAGAGAGGAGGAAGTAGGCTCCCCACTGAGGAGAGAGCACGATGTGGAGCTCGATCCCAGAATCCTGGGATCATGACCTGAGCCGAAGGCAGAGGCTCCAACCCACTGAGCCACCCAGGTGCCCCTTAATTCTTTTTTCAATGTTCGGCAGAATTTGCCTGTGAAGCTGTCTGGTGCTATACTTTTGTTTGTTCAGAGTTTTTTGATTGCTGATTCAATTTCATTGCTGGTAATTGGTCTGTTCAAATTTTCTATTTCTTCCTGCTTTAATTTTGCTAGGTTACACATTTCTAGGAATTTATCCATTTCTTCTAAGATGTCCAGGTGGTTTGCTTACAGACTTTTTATAATATTGTTACAATTCTTTGTATCAGTTGTTTTCTCTCCTCTTTCATTGGTAATTTTGTTTATTTAGGTCCCTTCTCTCTCTCTCTCTCTCTCTCTCTCTCTCTTTTTGGTTAAGTCTTGCTAGAGGCTTATCAATTTTGTTGATCTTTTTTTTTTTTTTTTAGATTTTATTTATTTATTTGACAGAGAGAGATCACAAGTAGACAGAGAGGCAGGCAGAGAGAGAGAGAGAGAGGGAAGCAGGCTCCCTGCTGAGCAGAGAGCCCGATGCGGGACCTGATCCCAGGACCCTGAGATCATGACCTGAGCCGAAGGCAGCGGCTTAACCCACTGAGCCACCCAGGCGCCCAATTTTGTTGATCTTTTCAAAGAACCAGCTCCTGGTTTCACTGATCTGTGATAGAACCCTTCCTAATGAAATCAAAACTTTATATGAATATATCAAGTTAAATCAATAAATCAAGTTAGCCTTGGTTTCTTCTGTGGGACACTGACTATAACACTGAGGTTTACTTTGAAAAAATGCATTTTTTTAAATCAACTGATCTGCCATAATTGGAATATTCTATATTATAAAGTATGTTAATGCCACCATTTTTATTGACAAAGACAACACAAAAATTGATGTACGCTGTTATTTGTTAGGAGAGTTTGAGCTCCCTGAATCATAAAAAAGAGGTGTAAGTGAGATAGAAAGTAAATTTAAAGAGATCAATTTGACTCAATAACCATAGGTAGGTTTATTTAAAAATTTTTTTTTTACTATTGGCACAGGAATGAGTGTATTTGCAAATTGCTTATGAATTGTTAATAATTCTAAAAGCTTCGGTTCTCAAGTTTTAAAAGCTTCTCACAATTTCTATAACGTAGTAAAGTGTTTTGCTTGACTCACTATCAATAACATTTAAGTAAAACAGAAATGCATAAAACAATAGCAGTAATAACGATACCACTTGTGGCCCATATCTTCTTCTTCAAAATGAACACAGACTTTAGTTTCTTAATAATTAATTTGTTGAAAAAATATATTCTAAGTGCTTTTTTTGAGTTCTGGTGTATGGGGCTGTTGGGAAAGTTTAGGGAACATCAAGCAGGCAGTACTCTAATGGAACCCTATTCTTATTTCATCCAGAACCATCCCATTCTGTTTTCTATATTACAGTTCTTCCTAACTTTCCTTCAGAAATAGTTAACAAAGCTTCAGGAAAAAAGTTTAGAAAGTCTTTTATCTTAAAAGTCTGAATATTGTCTCTAAGGTTCTATGACTATAATCATGCATTTGCATAAAGGGATGAGCTAAATTAATCTCTGCAGCCCAGGACATGAGGCATTACTACTTCCAATCTACAAATTGAAAACAGATTTTAAAACTTGGTCAAAGTCACATGGGTTGGAAATGTGAAACAAGATCAAAATCTAGAACTGTACCTCAATATACCACGCTACCATTTAATCTGACCCCACTGCATTATCAGATACTTTTTGATAGAGCAACAGAGATTACAAAAATGGTAATGGCACATACTTTGAACCTCTTGGAAATTTCTCAGATTTAGGTTATTAGTATTAAGCTAGAAAGATATTTACCCAGAATTGACCATATTACCTTACTACAAAAATGAAATACTTAAAAATAAACTGCTAGTGGTCACAAATCTCTCTACAGGCAATACAGTTCTACAGATAGTAGTCTCCATTTAAAAATGATGTAGTTCAAGGTCATTGCTGCTATTTATTACTTTTAAATGAGAACCAGAAATACAGACCTAATAGTTTCTGCTTAACTCCTGAGTGCTCTATAATTATTCAGTGATGGACAAGCTGACAACTAAGAATTAAATCATGAAGGTCATAGTATTACTTGGAAGTTATCACACTATGGTGTCCATATGTCATTAAGCTCCAAACAAAATTGTGAGGTTTGTCACTTTATTATTTCTTAAAGGAGGTGGTAAAATATGGCCAGGTCTGTATTGTTGCATTGAGAGGCTGACAATGAGGTGAAACTACAAAACACAAGCAACTAATTTGTATAGTTAAAGAATTTTTTTAAATTGTGGTAGAATTTACAACATAAAAGTTACCATTTAAAACAATTTTAATCATTCAATTCAGTAGGACTAAGTACATTTACACTGTTGTACAACCAATCTCCAGAACTCTTTTCATCTTGTAAAACTAAAATCTATACCATTAAACAACAACTCTCTAATTTTCCCTCTCTCAAGCCCCTGGCAACCACCCTTCTTTTATTAGCTCTAACATGTTTTTCTGGTAGAGCTTTTAGGTTTTGTCTATGTATAATATCATGTTATCTATGAAGAAGTTTTATTTCTTCCTTTTCAATTTTATTTCTTTTTCTTGGCCTAATTGCTCCTGCTAGGACTTCCAATACTATGTTGAACAGAAGCAACAAAAAAACCAGGAATACTTGTTTTTTCCTAGTTCTTAGAGAAAACGTTTTCAACCTTTCATCACTGAGTATGGTGTTAGCTGTTGGCTTTTCATATATGACCTTTATTATATTGAGGTTGTTTCTTTGTATTCCCAGCTTTTTGTGTCTTTATCATAAATCTGTGTTGAATCTTGTCAAATGCTAGTACTGCATCAACTGAGATAATCACGGTTTTTCACTCTATTTTGTAAATGTGTTATATTGCACTGACTGATTTCCATATGTTGAATCATCCTTGAATGCCAGGAATAAATTCCACTTGTTCATGGTGTATAACCTTTTTTTTTTTTTAAAGATTTATTTATTAGGGAGAGAGAGAATGCAAGCAAGGGGAGGGACTGGGGAAGAGGTAGAGAGAGAATCTCAAGCAGACTCCCCGCTGAACATGGAACCCGACACAGGGCTCAATCTCACGACCCTGCGATGATGACCTGGGCCGAAATCAAAAGGCAGACACTTAAGTGACTGAGGCACCCAGGTGCCCCACTGTATAATCTTTCTAATGTGCTGCTGAATTCTGTTTGCTAGTATTTCGTTAAGGATTTTTGCATCAATATTCAGTAAGGATATTGGTCTGTAGTTCTCTTGTAGTTTCTTTGTCTGGCTTTGGTATCAGGAAACCACCGCCCTCACAGAATGAGTTTCAAAAAGTCTTCCTCTGCTTTAGTTAATCAAAAGAACTAGAGGAAGATTGGTATTACTTTTTCTTTTAATGTTTGGTAGACTTTATTAGTTAAGCCATTCACTCTTGTGGGTTTTTTTTTTTTCCCTCTGATCATATATAATTAAATGACCAACAATAAAAAAGATCATTTAAAAGGTGCCATGAATTTATAATTTCTTAAAAATCACACTCAAATAATCAAGGCTTAACAAAGAAATCACAATCAGAATCACTAAACATAACTGAGATGAAAAAACCATAAGAAGAAACTTGTGGGCCGCTGTTAACACAATACTTAAAAGTAATGGGTTAAGCAGTCAACTTGAGTAGCTAGAGGCAAATCAAAATAAAGAATACAATATCACTCTTGGGTTTTATTTGTTGGGAGATGTTTGATTACTGATTCACTCCTCTTACTAGTTCTAGGTCTGTTCAGATTTCCTGTTTCATCATGAAATAATGAATAGATTGTATGAAATAATGAATAGATTGTATGTTCTAGGAATTCACCCATTTCATCTAGATTACCCAGTTGTTGGCATACAATTGTCCATAGTATTTTCTTAGTCCTTTTTATATCTATAGAATCAGGTATAATGGTATAATGCACCCTCTTCCACTTTAGATTTTGGTTGAGTCTTCTTTTTTTTTTTTTCTTACTCAATGTAGCTAAAGGTTAGTTAATTTTGTTGATCTTTTTGAAAAACTAACTCCTGGTTTCAATGATTTTCTCTATTGTTTATCTACTCTCTATTGCATTTATCTCTCACTGAATCTTTATTATTTCCTTCCTTCTGCTAGCTTTGGTTTTTCTAGTTCCTTAAGGTACAAAGTTAAGTTGCAAATTTGAGATTTTAATTTTTTAATGTAAATGACAGCTATACACATCCCTCTTAACAAGACTTATACTGTATCCCATTAAGTTTTGGTATGTTGCATTTCTGTTTTCATTTATCTCAAGATATTTTCTAATTTCCTTGTGATTTCCTTTTTGGTCTTTTGTCTGTTTAGGAGTGTTTCTTTATGTTCCACATATTTGTGGATTTTTCTGTTTTCCTTCTGCTACTGATTGCTCATTTTATTATATTATAATTAAAAAAAACACTTTGTATGATTTCAGTTTTTAAAAATGTATTAAGATTTGTTTTTTGGCCTAACATATGGTCTATCCTACAAAATAGTCCATGTGCACTTAAGAAAAATAATGCATTTGAATCAATATTCATCAGTGATATTGTCTGTATTTTTCGTGTAGTGCCTTTGCCTGGCTTTGGTATCTGGGTAATACTACTCTCATTGAATGACTTTGAAAGTATTCCTGGCTCTTCAGTTTTTTGGATGAGCTGGAGGAAGATTGTTATTAATATTTATTTCAATTGACTGGTATTAATTTTTCTCTCTGTTGTTAGATGGAATGTTCTATACAATACATCTACTTGGTCCAATTGGTATATATTATTGTTCAAGTCTTCTGTTTCTTTATGATTTAAATAGTTGTCCTGGGGCGCCTGGGTGGCTTTGTCATTAAGCGTCTGCCTTCAGCTCAGGTCATGATCCCAGGGTCCTGGGATCGAACCCCACATTGGGCTCTCTGCTTGGCAGGAGGCCTGCTTTTCCCTCTCCCACTCCCCCTGCCTGTGTTCCCTCTCTTGCTGTCTCTCTCTGTCAAATAAATAAATAAAATCTTTAAAAAATAAGAAAAATAAATAGTTGTCCTAAGTTATGCATATTCAATACAGCAAGCTTTCATTTATACGGTATAAGGTAGAACATTTAATGCTAATGCCAAACTGCCCCCCCACTTCCCTGCTTACAATAAACAAGCTAGCATGTCCAGGATTCTAAGCTTTCTGTGCATTCCTTACTCTATACAGATTGCTAAAATCACCAAATATCATCCGTGCCTGAGGAAGAAGGGAGGTACTAGAGAAGTGCATCCATTTTCCTGCATCTTTGATCTCGTGTATGTTCTCTGCACTGCTTCTGGGCTGATTCAATAACAAATTAAAGTGTAGGTAACTTTGGCCAAGTATGAGATACCATTCTCACTGACATCTGAAACAAAGGCCAAGCAGCCCAATCTATCTCAAAGAGTTTCACCAACACCACCTAAAAGCCCTCTTCAATCTCCACTGTGAGCCCGCAATCACAAATTATAAAGCGCAGCTCGCTTACTGGTACTGAAGTAATGCTCACTCCCACATCAAAGGTGGCTGGAGCCCTAAAAGGAAAGGCAATCGCAGGATACCCAGTAATTGTTGTAAAGTGTGAGATTGATGGCTGATCACCAAGCTCTTTTCTCTTTTTCCAGGGGACATGACTGGACTATATTTTCTTTGGAGTTAGGTGGGACCCAGCAAAGCCAATGATGCAGGTATAGTCTGAGTCTAAAGGCCTGAGAGCCAGGAAAGTCACTGGTATAACTTCCAGTCCAAAAGCCAGCAGGCTCAAGACCCAAACACAGCCAATGTTTCAGCTCGAGTCCAAAGACAGGAAAAGATGGAAGTGCCAGCTCTGACAGCCTGGCTGGAGGAATTCCCTCTTCTTCACTGGAAGGTCAGCCTTTCTGTTTAGTTCAGACTTTCAGCGGATCGGATGAAGGCTACCCACCCCGGGGAGGGCAATCTGCATTACTCAGCCTATCATTCAAATGTTTGCCTCATCCCCAGACACCCTCACAGACACACCCAGAAGAATGCCTGAGTATCTGGGCACCTCGTGGTTTGGTCAAGCAGACACGTACAATTAACCACCACAGCCACCCACTCCTCCAGAAGGCCAGCAGCCAGAAACTGTGCTGGGTCTTTGGGATAGTTTTGTTTCCTATGTATTTGAGCATTACCTTAACTAATACATACTTTTGACCAAGACCAGGTATTCTCTTCCTAAATCAGAAAAACCTAGAAACAATGAAAAGACCTCAAGCAATATAGCAAAAAGTAGAAAAAGAACCATAACAGCAGAAATAATAATTGAAAATACAACTTTCTGGCAGTTCAGATACCACAGTACTACAAAACAGTCCAAGGAGCCTGGCTCTGATCCTGTAAAGTGAGAAACTACTGAAGTTCTGAGATTAATGAGAGGAACAGAGCTGAAATCCTGGATATAAGAATATTATTTAAATTATATACTAAGGTCATTTTCAAAATTATATTGATGTAAACATTAGAATGATATATTTACTTATGTATTTAGGATTTATACTACCTCCTCAGAGTTCCAAAAGAATAGCTGAAGGCATCATGCAAAACACAACATAGACAAAAATATAAGCCTGCTGAGGACGGGAACTCCTTCTCATTTCTGTATTCACAGCACCCAAGAGGGCCAGCACATGATGAGTAAGAACAGATACGCATTCACAGAATGAATGAATGAATGAATGAATGAACAAATGAACGAATGAGTTCCTAAGTGAGAGGGGAAAAAAGGGAAAAAGATGTTATGAAGCAACCAGTTCGGAAGAGTTTGTTGTTGAGGCAACAGAACAGCAATACATTTAGTGAAAGGGTTTCTATGCACTTAGAGGGAAGCCAGGAATAAAATGAGGGGGGTTCTCACTGTCCAAAAAAGTCTACAAGATCCTTAAAGAAAAAAAATGTTTTTTTAGAATTAACTTCTGGAAAAATTTATGGACTAAATCCTTACATAATAGATGTCTGTAACTACTGGTTTGAGAGAAAATTCATTATGTAAATACTTATGACACTGGCCCTCTAAGGTTTGTTAGAACATTGATAAAAGTAACATAATAAAACTTTTCTATAGAGAAGAGAGATAGTGCTCTAGAAAGTTTGTATTTTATGGGGCGCCTGGGTGGCTCAGTGGGTTAAGCCGCTGCCTTCGGCTCAGGTCATGATCTCAGGGTCCTGGGATCGAGCCCCGCATCGGGCTCTCTGCTCAGCAGGAAGCCTGCTTCCCTTCCTCTCTCTCTGCCTGCTTGTGATCTCTCTCTGTCAAATAAGTAAATAAAATCTTTTAAAAAAAAAAAAAAAAGAAAGTTTGTATTTTATGATCTAATTTAGTATGGGGGAAATTAATCATATTTTTAAATTCTACTCTACATCTATGAAGAAACATGTCTTATTATGAGTTACTTGAGAATTTTGCTCCAGACAGACTGCATTTTAATAACCCAATTCATAATTTGCTAGAAAAGATAGTAAACAGAAAAATCAGATTAAAAGGTTTTGTGTTACCATATCACAAAAATAATATGGGACAAATTCTCACCAAAATTAGAGGGCATTCTTGGAGTTTTCCAAGTAGCAAACAGAAAATTCATGTAGCACACGGAAAATTCACTTTGAAGGATCATGGGAGATCCAACATGGAGAGGCAGGAAACAGTGGCATCTCAGAAGGCAGTCTTCTTCCAAAGACGCTGCAAGACTCCATTTGAAATGCAGCTATTTTCTCACCAAAGAAACTAGCATGCTTCAGAACGAGCTGCACAACAGATCTGTTAATTTCGTGATGGCTGATGTGTCCAGAAATTCAGGGGAGGTCAGCCAGTTGATATTAACATTCATCATTCACAAGTTCATTTAACAAATATTTGATTGCCAATTACGTGTCAGGAATTGTGTCAGTTACAGTAATTAGCAAAACATATATAGCTTTTGATCTCAAAGAGCTTACAGTCTAAGATGGAAATCCGACATTGAAAAATTAACCCAGGTATAATATGTAAACCACAATAAGTGACAGGAAAGTAAGTTCGTTCTAAAATTGGTAGTTGGGGAACTGAATTTACATGGTACGGGAAAGGTCAGAGGAAGCCTGCTTGAGAAAGTTACATTTAAAGTATGATGCAGGGGCGCCCGGGTGGTTCAGTCGGTTACCATTGGACTCCTGATTTTAGCTCAGGTCTTGATCTCAGGGTCCTGAGATTTGGCCAGCGGCCAGTCTAGATCCCCTGCTCGGTGTGGAGTTGGTTTGAGATTCTCTCTCTCTTTCTCTCCTTCTGTTCCTGCCCCCATGCTCTCTAAATAAATAAATAAATAAATAAATAAAATCTTAAAAAAAAAATTTTTTTTTAAAGGGGCACCTGGGTGGCTTAGTTGGTCAAGCGTCTGCCTTTGGCTCAGGTCAGGATCCCAGGCCAGCCCTGCATCAGGTTCCTTGCTCAACAGGGAGCCTGCTTCTCCCCCTGCCTCTGCTGTTCCCCCTGCTTGTACTCTCCGTCTCTCAAATAAATACATAAAATCTTTTAAAAAGTTTTTTTTTTGTTGTTTTTTGGTTTTTTTAAGAGTCAAGTGTGATGCAAAGGAGAGAAAGGAGTGATTTCCCTAGGCAAGAACAAAGCAACCAGCATGTGATGAAGGAACTCAAAGGGGAAGAATGGGGCAGGAAAAATGAGCAGTACTGTCTCGCGTACACATTATTTTCAAACATACTGATCCCAATCTTTGCAGCACTCTGTGGTGAAGGTATTGGCATCCCGTTTATACACAAAGAAAGTGTGTTCTTACTCAAGAATACAGAGTGCTGCTAAACAGAGGGGGAGACTCAACGTTAGGTCAAGTTTTAGGTTATACATTCCTTTTATTAAGGCTCTAAGGTTAGGAGGTTTAATTATTTAATTCTCACCAAATGGGATTAAAGTTCTAGGTCTATAAAATATAAGGTTAAATTTTTTACATTCCATCCTTCAGACATACATTCCAGTTTCTGTAGGTTTTATATGTGAAAAGCCATATTTTTATGTGTATCCAAACTATGACTTATGTACATATGTATATAGGCTTATGTACTATAACTACATATAGTTAGTTTAAATGGCTTTTAAAAGCTTTCTAGCAAAGATTTTTTTTAAAGATTTTATTTATTTATTTGACAGAGATCACAAGTAGGCAGAGAGGCAGGCAGAGAGAGAGAGAGAGAGAGGAAGAGAAGCAGGCCTCCTGCTGAGCAGAGAGCCCGATACGGGGCTCCATCCCAGGACCCTGGGATCATGACCTGAGCCGAAAGCGGTGGCTTTAACCCACTGAGCCACCGAGGCGCCCCTCTAGCAAAGATTTTAAAGCAGTTTTAGGTTATATAAAAATACAAACACCAGCAAGTTCATGGTAATACATTACTATGATCCTTTAAAATTTTACAGAGTTACATAAATTTCAGGATATTTAAGAAAATAACTGGCTTACTACTGGAACTATAATGATCACATATTGGATAACATAAATGTCTCTAGGTATCTCCTCTCCCTAACAAAAGCTAAAAAGAATGTTATTTTTAAAGATTTTATATATTTATTTGACACAGAGAGAGAGAGAGAGAGAGAGAGATCACAAGTAGACAGAGAGGCAGGCAGAGAGAGAGGGGAAAGCAGGCTCCCTACTGAGCAGAGAGCCTGATGTGGGGCTTGATCCCAGAACCCTGAGATCATGACCTGAGCTGAAGGCAGAGGCTTAACCCACTGAGCCACACAGGTGCCCCTAGAAAGAATGTTTTTAACTGTTAATACTTCTAATGTCCTATGGTAGACAGAATACTGATCCCCTAAAGATATTTGCACCCTAATGCTTGGGCCTTGTGAATGTTACCTCACACAGCAAAAGGGGCTTTAAAGATGGAATTAAGGTCTCCAGAGGCTGAAAACAGCCCTCAGCTGGCAGTCAACAAGGAAACAGGAACCTCAGTCCTACAACCACAAGAAACTGAACTCTGCCACCAACCTGAATGAGCAAGGAAGCAGAATTTCCTCAGAGCTTCTAGTAAGGAATGATACCCAGCTGACACACTGATGTTAGCTCCGTGAGACCTGTATCAGACTTCTGACCTACTGAACTAGAGAAAATAAACTGGTATTGCTTTAAGATGCTACATTTGTGGTAATGGCAGCAATGACAATAATACTTTCATCATTCCTGGGCTCCTTGATTATAGCTTCTTTGAAACTGTTAATACAAACGAAGTCTTCATTGACAAGTACGATAATATTTTTCTGTTCTATTGACTACTGCTCCTCCTGACTGCCTCCTTCTTGGAATCATCTCCTCCCTTGGTTTTCTTGTCACCATTCCTGATTCTTAACTCTCTTCCTTTTCTCAGCCTTGGACACAGGCACTTTCTCCAATCTTCTGTAAATGTTGCTATTCCTTAGGTTTCTGTCCCCAGGCTCTCTTCTTACATGACATAAACTCTTGGCTTCTACCTATAAAAGATAGCCAAGGACTCCCAAATCTTATCCACAGCTCAAAAGTCACTCCATAATTTCAAATCACTATCCCATCTTCAAGGATGTCCCAAAGTTTCTGCTAATTTGAACTTAGTCTTTCTTCCCAAACCTGCTTCTCTATCTATTAAATGTTCCTCCTCCCTTAGCTGTACCTCCAGTCAACTAAACCAGTCAAGTCACTTGGCCATTATCTTAAGACTATTCTTTCTCATGGATCCCCTATGTCACTGGTGGCTGAACACACTTGGGCATTTCTTAAAGGTCTTGTTCTATCCCCAAGCCATGACCTGATTCAGGAATCTATCATTTCTGAAGTAGATTAGCAAACTCCCACTTTGCATCTTCACTTTCAGTCTGGCCAATCTCTAAGTCTTTCCTCTACCTTCTCTCTAGCATGACTTTTCTAAAACAAGTCTTATCTTACTGTTTATAAAAATGTACAGTTCTCAGCAAAAAATCTGTCCTTTTAAGACTTATTTCTTTTGCTCCCTTCAACACTCACCTATGTATGTAATACATAATACTATTCTGTATGCTGTATCTTATAACTGAGGTGCCTTTCTGCTGATCATTTTCAGTGGCTGATTGAGGACTCACCCAAAACTGGTACGTCTCAAAGGCAGAATTTAAAAATCACTATTTTTAAAGTTTTAGTTGTCCTGCAGCTTTCGGAGGAACTCAACTACAGAATGATATAATAGAAAATACACTGAACTTGGCACATTCACACCAAGTTCGTAGTTCTATTATTGAAAAGGCAAGAGGTTAAAACTACCTGGGGCTTGTTGTTTTTCATTTGTCAACTGAAAGGGTCAAACTAGATGATTTAAAAGGTCCATTAAAATGGACAATTCTAGCTTTCTACTTAAGAGCACTAAAACTTACTAGGCACTGAAAAGCAGTAAAGCTAACTTATAACACTGTTCAATTTCTAGACATCCATCAACATACTTATTCATATACAATAACTATATCAACTAGATAATATAGATTATCTTGCTCTAAGGCTTTGGGGATAGGTCTAAATGGTATTGGAAGATCCAGCCAACGAAACGTGAAGGCAGAAATGTAAAGTGAAAAGAGGCCAATTTACCATTACCAAGGGAAGGCTACCTAGAGTGATTAAAAGACCTAGAGTGATGTAAAAATTTTAAAGCAAGCGAAGTCTTAAGACTAGATCAGGGTTTTGATGGCTTTTATGAATCAAAATTTCAAACTTTTTTCCTAATTTGAGACTCCTTCCCACGGCCACTTTCTCTCTCCCCCTTCTGTGCTTTGTTGCCACTTGCTTTTAAATCCCAAGCAAATGTCTCTTTGTTGCTTGGGCGATGCTATAAATAAAATCAGCTCAAGCGTCTGATTGATCGTAAACAGGCTTTGGGCGATAATGAGTCTATAGTAATTAGGGCTTCACTGGATTCAACCCAACCCTCCAGCTCCTTCCCTGGTGGCGCACACCGGGCTCCAGGCAGTGCATCTAGGGAGTGGCCAGGAATTACAGGTCCCCGCGCTAAGAGGGTTGGGTCTCTTCGCCTTTACAGAGGCAGAGATTGCGTAAACTGCGCCTTTTTTGGTTTTGTTCACGTTTTCGTGAAAACTAGCGGGTAGGGTGAGCGGCGCCCAGACACGCCCCCGCCCTCCGTACTTCCCTCCTGAGCGCGCACCTGCGCTCGAGCTTGGAACGGGGCTGAAATGGTAACCGCTGGAATAACGGACTCGGCTCCCTGGGGCCGCTCAAGCCCCCGGGGACAGGCCGGGATGGAGACGGCACCCGTCTTCTCTGCGCCCCAGCCCCAGCCTCAGCGCAGCAGGTGGACGCAGCAGTTCGGGAGGACCCAACGGACCCGGCGTGGCATCCACTTCTGCCGCCCGTGGCTGGCTCTCCTCCTCCAGAGGCCGGGAGAGCCCACCCGAGAACCTAGCTCGGGGCACCTCCAACCCCGAACTCCACAGCCAGCCCCTCACCTGGCCCCAACCTGTTCAGCCTGGAGGGTCGCCAAAGAAAGGGGAGCGGCCCAGGAATCCCCGCCCTGGGCGTAGAATCAATGACTCCCATTCCTCACCCTAGCCCGAGCAGAAAGAGCAGCAGGCAAGTGGCCCACTGCCCACGCACCTGTCTTGCGGGCCCGTTTTCGGCAGTGGCAGCTCAGATGTCCGAGTCGCTGCCACTTGGTCCCCGCGCTTCCCCAGACCAGTCGCGCCGGCGGCCGCCCAGCAGCGACTGCTAATCGCGCATGCGCGTGCGGCCGCAGGCTGGGAGGAGGCGGCGGCGGGAGGCGCGTGCACCGAGAAGCTCAACTGCCGCGGAGGGGCGCTGCTGGGCGAGGCTTGCGCTGAGCGGCCCAGCCAGCCCTAAGGCGCGTCTTCGGGCTCGCGCCAGCTCTGCCACCCAGTCGTGGTATGGACCGGGCTCCTGGACTGGCATGGGACGCATTCCTCATTAGCCTGAAGACTTTCTCCTCCCTAGGAGCGGCTGTCTTCTTTGCATTCAGAGGGGTTCTGCCTAATATTGCACAGAAGTGGGTTCTGAGTTTTATATAAACCACGTTTTGAACAGTGCCCAGTGAGTACCCCAGGCCTTTCCTAGAGTTCTGTATGTTAAGAGAGGAGAAGTCATTGTGGTCTGCAAGGAGGCTTCTTACTTCGTGTGGATATGTGTATGATAAAGATCTATAGAATGTTAACATAATTGCTTTCTTTCCGAAACACTATCAGTAAGAATTGGTAACATTTATTGTGCTCACTATACTCTAGGGGATTTACATCCATTATTTCATTTAACCATCACAGCAGCCCAGGTGAAGGAACTAAAGATAATTACTTGTCTGAAACTTTGATTAACAAATAGGGTTCAAATCCAGGCCTGTTTCTCTCAGAGCCTCTACTTGTAAACAACACACCAAAAATAAAAATGCAGTGTAAAGATAGGATTGAATCACAAGCTTCTTGGCCCCATTGATGGTTTGCCGTGCGGCTCTCACTAATATTTTACAGTAAATCTGGACAGAATTTGAATAGCTGAGATGTATGGTAGGCATATGTTTAACTGTTTAAGAAAATGCTGAGCTGTTTATGTTCCCAGCCGCCATGTCTGAGAGTTCCAGTTATGCTACTTTTCACTATTGCTTGGTATGGCCAGTCTTAATCCTTCCAGAGGTCAATCAATGACGTCTCGTTGTGGTTCCACTTTTTTTTTTTTTTTTTTAAAGAGAGAGGGCGGGGCGCCTGGGTGGCTCAGTGGATTAAAGCCTCTGCCTTCAGCAGGTCATGATACCAGAGTCCTGGTATCGAGCCCCGCATGGGGCTCTCTGCTCAGCAGGGAGCCTGCTTCCTCCTCTCTCCTCTCTGCCTGCTTCTCTGCCTACTTGTGATCTCTGTCTGTCAAATAAATAAATAAATAAAATCTTAAAAAAAGAGAGAGTAAGAGAGAGGGCAATGAGAGGAAGGGGCAGAGGGAGAAGGAGAGAATCTCAAGTTGACTCCCCGCTGAGTGCCCAGCAAACATGGGGCTGGATCTCAAGACCCTAAGATCATGACCTGAGCAGAGATCAGGAGTCTGTGGCTCAACCCACCAAGCCACCCAGGTGCTTCTCACTGTGGTTGTAAATACTATGTAGTTTTCTTCTATATTACCAAATCCCCTATCATTTGGTTCTATCATTTGGTGTCCTCATCAACAGTGTATGAGAATGTTTATTTCCACATAACCTCACCCAAAAGAATGTACAGTTAAGCTTTTGAATTTTTGTCAACCTGATGGAGCAATCTTTGAGATCTCAATGTAGGTTTAATTTTTACTTCTAAGTGAGGCTGAATAAATTTTTATATTTAAAGGCAATGTTTTCTTTTTATTGCATCCAGATTTTGAGTTATAGTTAGCATACCTTTCCCTAGGGGAGCCTGAGTGGCTCAGTTGGTTAAGCATCTGCCTTCTGCTCAGGTCCTGATCCCAGGATCCTGGGATTGAGCCCTCCATCAGGCTCCCTGCTCAGAGGGGAGTCTGCTTCTCCTGCTTCTCTCGCTTCCTGCTTGTGGTCTCTCTCCACTTGCAGTCTCTCTCGCTGTCAAATAAATAAAATCTTAAAAAAATACCTTTCTCTACTCCCAGGTTGTAGAGTGATTCACCTATATCTTCTTTTAGTACTTGTATTTTAATTATTTCTGACTCATTTGAAGTTTTTGTGGGGCATGTGAGTCTTTTATTTCTCCAAAAGCCTATCCAGTTGTCCTGATATCATTTATCAGAGTATCTCTTTGCCCAGCGATTTAAGATACTGCCTTTATCATTTACTAAATTTCCATATGTACTTGAGTCTATTTCTGGACTTTCTACTCTATTTCAGTGATTTGTCTACCCAAATGATGGTACAAAGTGCCACAGTGTTTTAATTATAAAGGCTTTGAAAAATGTTTTACTGTCTGGTTGTTCTAGATCCCCTCCTGGCTCTTCCTTTTCAGTACTTCTCCAGATATTCTTGGATTTTTTTTTTCCATATGAACCTTAGGATCAATATGCCAACCTCCAGCAGAAAAAGATTGTTGGCATATTTACTGGGATCACAATAAGATTGTAAGTTACCTTATGAAGAACTAAAATTTTGATGACATGTCCTATCCGAGAAGAGAGAAGCCTTTCTATTTGCCTGAGTGTCTTGCATCTTTAGGAGTGATTTATAGCTTTCTTTGTATAGGTTTTGCACATTTATCTTTAGATCAACTTCACTGAGATTCACATACACTAAATACCATTCATTTAAAGCTTACAATTTAATGAGTTTTGACAAGTGTACATACCTCTGAAACCACTTCCGCAATTAAAATATAGACTATTTCTATCACTTCCAAAAGTTTCTTGGTTTTGTACATTTCTTCTTAGATTTATTCCTAAATGTCTTTTTCACTGATATTATAAAAGAGGTTTTCCCCATTCGTAATATATTCTAAGGGTTAATTATCACTTTTAAGAAGTTACTCACTTTTGACTGCTAAACTTATATCCCAATATCTTACTGAATTATTTTAGTTAGTTTTGTGATTAAGTCCCCTGAGTTTTTCCACATATACTGTCATCCTATCTTCAAATAGAACTTCGCTTTTTTCCAATTCTCATGTCTATAACTCTTTTTCTTTTTCAAATTTCGTTGGCTAACCTAGCCAGAACAATGTAACAGTCCTGGAGATAGTGGGGTTCATTTGCTCTATTTCTGATGCTAGTAGAAATGCCTCCAGTGTTTCCCCATTAAATAACCATTTTTAGAATTGAGATATATATATTGTATCTAGAACTATCAGATTTAGCAAATTAAGATACAGGACACTCAATGAGATTCTAATTTCATATGAACAAATAATTTTTAGTACATATATTGTTCATATGTGTTTATCTGGCCCTTAATTTTATAATGTTAAGGAAGTATCCATTCATTGTAATTTTCTTTAATATTCTTATAGAAAATAAGTGTTGCATTTTTCTGCGGAGGTAATCAGATTATTTTTCTTCTGAGACCTATCAGTAAGAATCCTATCCAGATCCTGATCCACTTGGTATCAAAAAACCAGGTCATGGTGTGTTGTTCTCTTAATGTGGTTTAGGAATTTATCTGTAATACTGCATTTAAGATTTTTGCATCATATAGGTCTGTGGTTTTCTTTTTCTTTCTTTTTTTTTTTTTGTGTGCTACCATTATCAGGACCAGGTATTCATGTTATACTTCCACCACTAAAAGAGTTGGTAACTTTTCCATTATTTGCTATACTCAAACAATTTTAAAATACTGGGACTATCTGGTTTCGCAAAGTTTAGCTAAATTCCCTTGTGTAATCATCTAGGCTTAATGTCTCTTTGTGCTTGTTATTTCTCAATAGCTTTCTCTATTTCTTCATCAAAATTCATTGGTTTATGCTTTCTGTCTCTATTCATAATAATTTATGTAAACGGAATCCTCCTAAAAAATCTTCATTTTATCTGGGCTTCTAGAAAGAAAACTAATACTGGCAAAACACAAACCTATCCGCTCATATAAACTTCCTCATAATTCATTGCCTATGACTGGCAATTAATATGAGTAATAATATTAATATTATTAATAATGTAATACTAATATAATAATAATAGTATTAATAACATAGCATCTAAAATGTAACTAGGAGGGAAAAAGGTAATTAAGGGGAAAAACATAATTAGTTTTCATGGGAAAATGTCTGCCCAGGTTTAGCTCCCATTATTTGTTCATAATTGCTGCAATTCTGCCACAGAGTGGAAGGTCCATAAAAGTATACAACAAACCCCAAGATATTGTTACCCACCTATGCTGGTAGAGGGTTAACTCTTATTTACCCAAGAGTGCAGTCACATTTGCTATTGCTACCTCCTCAGCTTTACTGAAATATACTTGACATATTGCTGCTTCTCTTCTGAAAGGGGAGAATGAAATAGACACATGTGAATGGTTCAGCTTTCGTATACTCCTTATATGTTGATATGTGACACAGTTTAGACTGAGATAAATATGTAAAGTTTTGGCAGTCAAGGCGAGTTAATACATTAGCAGTATAAATTATGATTTTCATATTTTATTGAAGAATCAGGAGAAAGAAGAAACATCTCATTATTTCTCAAAACAAATAAAATGAAGCCCAACAGAATAACAAGAAGAATAGGGGAGTTTAATAGACTTTGCTAAGAAACTGATAGATCATTCAAGCAGACAAAAATTCATTAGAATTAAAAGAACCTGAAAATGTAAATTAAAAAGCCTCACATAAGAGAGTCCTTTACCCAATAAATAGGAATATTTTGAAAAGACACTTTTAAAGCACAAAACTAACTTTTATAAAAAACAAATGAATGCAACATATTTGAAAAGGGGTGTACAATTCATAACAATTCTCAAATCATCACACAGATAAAATCCACTAATATCAATGTAATTAAATAAGAAATCAACAGTAAAAGATGGCAAAAACCAATACATTTGAAAGAAAAAAAAAACCACAAAACTACCAACTAACCCCAGAGCTAAAAAGGTAATAATAAGAGAAATTATAAATCTTTAGAACTAAATGACTATCAGAATACCTAAATATCAAGAGGTTGGTAATTCAAATGACACTTCGGGGTAAGTTTATAGTTTTAAATGAATTTATTTAAAAGAAGATATCTTTAAATATTTAGAGCCAGGGTTACTTAAATTATGCTTTCTATTTCTTTAGATGTCCTAACAAAATGGATAAGAACATACTCCAATATACACAGAACTTGTCTGTGGCAATGGCAATTTTCTAAACTTGTAGATATTTAATGAGATTATGTGACAACATCACTAAGTTAACAAAATACATTTCTTAATTTCAAAAACTTCCCTGCTTTTACTATTTTTAAATTAAATTATAATAGTAATAGTACAAGCATCATAAATATTTTAATTTTTCTTGATGTAAGAGGTAGTTTAGTACTTTCAATTCTAGTAGTTTACTGTTTTCTCCTCTTCTATACAATTATGCATTTTCATTATTATAATTTCTGAAGGAGGCCATGAGAAAGCAAGGTTATCTGAGGTTCCAAGGTATTACAAGGTTTTTTTCTTGTTATGCTTATTGTCTTCATATTTTCTGAAATAAAAACAAAAAACCTGTAACATGCAGAAATAACATTCACAAAGATGGCATTATTTTCATGAAAATTTTTGAGAATGATGTTCTTTCATTATTCTGTCCTTTTAACAAACTTTCCCTTTATAAATAGAGAAGATAGTTTTACATTGGCAAAATACATGATTCTTAAGATGTATTATTAATATTGTCCTGGTGTTAAAATTACTGAAAGTAGACTTCTATCACTGGGATACCTGGGAAATCCATATTGTTGGATTATCATTAAAGCCAACAAACTGTTATAAATAAGGTACAGATATTTTTAAACATTCACTTTATTTTAATGTTTATAATTTAAAAATATAAATACTGAAAAGATTTAGTATAACTAAGTAAAGACATAATATCTTTTAACACTAATATATGAAAGAAAATCCTAAATATAAAATTAGAACTGAAGAAATTTTGCTGTGAATATGAGTACTACATTTCACATGAAATTAGTTTTGAACTTCTTATTAGTCAAAAGGAACAAAATACCCACAACGGGCAAAAGGAATCATGACAATTCTTTGGGAAAGAATATCTTTTTTAAATCTCCAAATTCTTTTAAAAATTTTTTAAAAAAATTTATTTGACAGAGAGAGAGAGCACAAGCAGGGGCAGAGAGGGAGGGAGAAGCAGATTCCCCACTGAGCAGAGAGCCTGACACAGGGTTTGATCCCAGGACCCTGGGATCATGACCTGAGCCAAAGGCAGATGCTTAAATCGACGGAGCCACCCAGTTGCCTCTCTAGCTCCAAATTCTAAGAGAACGTCGTCACATGTATTTTACATAGAAAAGAAACATAAAACTTGAAATAACGGTTTTGAAGAAAATGCAAATATGCCATACATCATTCTTTAATAAAAGTCAAAACCATAAACTCAATTCAGTTAGAGCATTTTGATGGGAAATATCTATCTACTTCCTTTCTTTCCATCACCTGCAACTAGGCATACCGAATGTAGCAACAGCAAAAAAAAGAACGGGTCATACATAGATTAAAAAAAAAAAAAAAGTCATTGTTCAACTAAATTCAAGGTTAAGTGGGGTATCCTGTATTTTATCTGGTAATCCTACTTCTAACACCTCAAAACACTTTGCCCCTTGATCAGTACACTCCAGTAAAACAAAAATAACTTTTCATATAGGATGAAGCACTAGCAAATTATAGAAACACACTATTTTGTTGCTTATGAACAGAAAAACTTCAAGTATCTTTATTAGGATTTACTTATATTAAAGAGGGAGAAAGAGAGAGTTGGGGGTGCTCCATCCCAGGACCCTGAGATGATGACCTGAGCTGGGACCAAGAGTCAGATCTTAACTGACTATGACCTTCGCATGCCCCAAAACTTTAAGTGTCTTATCTGAGTTTTTAGAAATTATTCATACAGAAATATTTCAGTTGTTTCTAAAATAAATTTCTTTTATATTTATTATAGATTAAGAACATGAAATGATAACGAACATTTAAACGAATGACATAGGCAAATTTTTAAAAAACTAAAACCCTAGGAAATTTATCACTAAGAAAAATTTTTTGTTTATTGAATTATTATTTTTGAGCTACAAGCTGGATGAATAGAAATAAACCAAACTATTTTTCTCCTTAATGAGCTATAGAAAATTTACCTTACATTTTAAAGTTTTATGAGAAGTGTAATATATAATTTAACTGGTTAAGGAACAAATTTTACATAAAAATTTTTTAAAGAGGTAATGAAATGAATATTATGGAAAGCGTAGCAACACTTGTTGATATGTTGGACATAGTTAAAGAAAGGAGGGGAGGGGTGCCTGGGTGGTTCGGTGGGTTAAGCATCTGCCTTCACCCTGGTCATGAACTCAGGGTCCTGGGATCGAGCCCCGCATCGATTCCCTGCTCGGCAGGAAGCTTGCTTCTCCCTCTCCCACTGCTTGTGTTCCCTCTCTCGCTGTGTCTCCCTCTGTCAAATAAATAAATAAAATCTTAAAAAGAAAAGAGGGTGACATTTATTTCACTGGGGTCATGAATGTAAATTTTATTTTACTTAATAAAATTTAAAATGGAAGAAAGTTGAAATATAATATCCAAACTCTTGGTTCTAGGTGATGGACAGCTAGACCCCATTGAAATGATAGTAAGTGAGCTGAAAAGATGTAACTCCAAACAATGTAAAGAATGAAAGGGGCTCTCAGCTGAAGAGACATTTAATTAAATTAACGAGACATAAATCTGATGGAAAAGTGGGGACTAACGGGTGGAGCCGAGAAATCTGTGACCTCGGCACCAGGAACGGGCTAGAATGGAGACAGCAAATTCGATGAAAGATGGGAGCCAAACTAGGGCTAGCCCTGGAGAAGGAAGTGGGTCTGTGGGAGGAGCACCCACAATCCCCAAGAACAGCAAGGGCTTTCGGCCCCAGGCAACTCACATACAGTCTTCTCTAAGGAAAGTGAATGTGCTGCCTGGATGTACTAGCTCAGGCAGTACAAAGCTCTCTATATTTTGGCATGTTGTTGCCCCTTCTCTCAAACCACTGGGAAAACAAAACAGGAAAAAAAACCACAAAAACTCCAACACAAAACAATCACAACCTAGCCATGCACATACTGTAAAACAGAGTTTACAAGCCGACAAATTCTACCCAGTTACCAAAAACTTTCAGGAACTCTCATTCCTTTCAATTTTATAAAGGAATATGAAGATGAATGCAGTGTCAGGGGAGGGGAGAGGAGGAAGAGGAAATAAATGACTCCTATTACCACCAGACCATCAAGAATCACTAAATATTTGAGGAAAGGGTGCAACCTAACAGAGACAGATCAAAACAGAAAGGGAGATTGATCTGAAAAAACAAAAAACAAAAAACAGCTCATTCAGAATACAGAGGAGAACGTTTAAAATCTTTCATGAAAGGATCTAATACTCTGAGATTTGAGGAAAATTATACCAACAAAACAAATAGGTGGTAGGGAAAAAAGGAACAAAATAAGAATAAAAAAATTCATAAGAAAAATCAGTCAAGGAACCCATCTAGTACATAGAAAAAACAAGTGACAGAAATAGTAGAAAGGGGCACCTGTGTGGCTCAGCCGGGTTATGATCCCGGAGTGCTGGGATAGTGCCCAGAGCCCCACCTCTGGCTTCCTGCTCCATGGGGAATATGCTTCTCCCTCTGCTTCTTCCCCTGTTCATGCTTTCTCTAGCTCTCTCTCATGTGCTTTCTTTCTCTCAAAAAGATAAATAAAATCTTTTTTAAAATAAAGAATAAAAGCTATGACACATAGGAGATCAATTCAGTAAGTTTAATATTTGATTATTCTTTCAGAAAAGAGAACTTAGAAAAGGGGCAAAATAATTAAAGTTATTAACATGTTATCAACTGAATTTTGTGTCCCCTTCCTCAAATTCATATGCTGAAGCCTAATTCTTCAGTGTATTTGGAAATGCGGGCTTTGAGAGATAATTAGTTCCAGAGGGTTCATGAATGAGTTTAGTGCCTTTATAAGGGGATAAAGAGACTAGAGTTTTCTCTACTCTTGGCCATGTGAGGATATAGTCAGAAGACAACTGTCTACAAACCAGGAGGTGGGCTCTCATCAAAATCCTCCATGTTGGCAGCCCCCTGATCTTGGGATTTCAAATCCCTGGAACTGTGAGAAATTCTTGTTGTGTAAGCCACCCAGTCTGTGGTATTTCTGTCACAGCAGCTGACACTGACTAAGACGTAATAAAAGTGAACAAGTATCTGAGCTAAATATGCATCTGTACTGCAGGAAAAATAATGTGGATAAATAAAAACTCGTAGCATAAGCGTACTATTTAGTAATATAAAGAAAATTATAAGAGGCATTTAAACCAGAAATGATGAAATGTCATTGCCTCTGGTGAATGAGATAAGGCTGGGGAAGTACAAGGGGTTGTTGCTTGTTGTTATAAGCTCCTTTTTATTCACTTTTAGCCAGATCTGGCCATATTGCTTGAAAAATATAAACAAAGCTAAAAATTTTATATGATTAAATTTTATTCCATTTTGAAATACAGCCTTGGAAAATAAAAGGGGTAATCTATTCTCCAACTCTTTCCTCAGTTTGGAAACATCTAATTTTAAATATCTAGAATTCTTAGCAAATAGCTCATTATTTCCCTGAAACTGTTTTGGATAGGGAAATGTGGTTGCAATGGAGGATGCTGAAGGCATTTCAAATTCCTAATGTGGGAGGGAAACTATGAGGTGGTGGGGTGGTCTTCTTGTTCTTGAAGGAACAAAGGGAGACATTCTGAAAGGAGCGAGTAAAAGAGAAAGACAGGTGACTGAGAGCACAACAGATAAAGGCTCCCGGGAAATTTACCAGTTGAGCTACCTTCTTCAAGCTTTTGTCCATCTCAGTCCCATTAAAAAAGAAAAACACCTTTTAACATGATGCAGGTCTAACTGAAACACATAGAATGCAGGGTTATCTTCATGGAAATGGTGCCACATGTCCTTGAAGTGGTATATGTATAAATAATGCATACTTTTGATTATATATTATATGCCCCTTTTACTATTGAAGTGTCAAAAGGTAATTCAGCATGAACACACTCCCATCCATACAAACCATGCAGACGGAATGTTAAATGGGAAGCAGATGAGGCTGGGTTAGAAGGGGAAGAATTCAAATTCCAAACCACATAGGAGCCAGCTAGTAGAAAGGTGAGCGTGGCTCTAAGGATGACCCAAGCTCAGAGCTGGTGGTTACAGGGGAACAGGCAGGGGCACTGGAAATAGTTGCAGAGTCACAGTTGGAACATACATGCTTATGCCGAGCAGCAGACATCAAATGACCTTTGCCCAGCAGGGCACAGAGTACAGGTGTTTGTGAAGAAGAAAACCAGACCCAAAAAGAATGGGTCTTCCCTACTCAGAAGAAAAGCTTCTGCACAGAATGAGCCCTGGACTGCCCATTCCTCCCATAAATACTAGAGAAAGTCTACAGAAAACAGACTCAACATTCACAGACAAAACAACAGAGAGTTTCAATAAGTAAGAAACAAAATTTAAGTTTGAGGGTATGTGAAACACAAGCAGCAGCAGATCCTAAGAATCTGAGTTCAGTCAAGGAAACAGATGCCACTTGAGGTATTTGGAAGAAAGAAATCTGCTTCATGCAGCTAGAGTGAACTAGAGGTGAACTCAACTCTTAGAAGAGTTACGGGAGCAAATGTCAAGAAGCCACTTCTGGAAACTGGAAATCCTCAGCAGAATATCGGGCCGTTATGAGAACCCTGGAAGCCAGGAGAAGCCACCAGGGATCTCAGCTGGCCAGGCAGCAAGTGTGAACTCAAATTCCTGTCTACAGCAGGCATCTCTTGCCCTCTTGGCCACTGTCTTCCAGGTCTACTGAGAGTACCTCTCACTGACAACCTAACGCAGCAGTCTGTGAGGGAAAGACATTCTGTGAGGTGTACTCCCCCAATTTTACTGTGAGAAGCAGAGAGTGGAGAGGAGGACGACAATGATGTAGAATTAACAACAGACAATAAGTATAAGAAGCAGTTAAAATAATGAATTACACATATACTATTATACTACTGTTTAAGTGTAAATTAATTTTCTCTGAATGCTAGGAAGGATATTGTGTATATAAAAAGAATCAACTGGAAATCCTGGAAATTAAGATTTTATTTTTGGAAGTTAAAAAACAAATGAACCAAAAAGTGAAAGTTCAAGAATGAACCAGCAGGGTGCCCCATAAAGATGATGAATCAGATGCAAGTATTTACTTTCACTCTTTCTAGAAATCACACTTAACCATAAGGGCCAGCTGAAGATGCATGACCTTACAGACAGAATGGCAAAGCAGACAATGGCAACCAAATGGAGGTGTGAGAGAGCTGTGTCTCAAGCTGTCAGTGGGGAGCAGAGAAGCACAATCCCAAGGGCAGAACCCCCTCCTACTGCTAGAAACAGGGGTGAAGAAGGGGTAGAACTAAGAGGATGGGTTGCAAGTCGCAGTGATGGGTAAAGCTCTAAATATCCTCGGATCCAGGTGATGATCTTTTCTTCACTCTCAAAGGATAATTCTCTGAAAAGGCAAACATAGGGTATGTATCTAGACTCAAACTAGGGTAAGGATAATAACGATAAATGGGACAAATAGGGGCACCTGAGTGGCTCAGTCCGTTAAGTGTCTGAGTCTTGATTCTGGCTCAGGTCATGATCTCAGGGTCGTGTTTTCAGGGTTGCGAGATCTAGTCCCACATCCGGCTCCACACTTGCCAGGGAGTCTGCTTGAAATTCTCTCTCCCAGTCTCCCTCTGTGCCTCCCTGCCCATAAAAAATAAATCTAAAAAAAAAAAAAAAAGAAGAAGAAGGAGGAGGAGGAGAAGAAAGCAGAATAAATAAGTAAATATTGACAAAGTGAACACCGAAAGCCCAGCTATCTTTGCTCACTTGTCTCCCCGATTCTCTAGCAAATTGACTAGCCCATGCAGCAAGACTGGGAGGCACTAACACAGGTGATTCTCTGGGAAAGAACCTAGCCACTCCGACCCTGACAGTGAAACTGACAGGTTCTGCCATGTGCTCAGAGCCTCCAACCAGCTTTCTCCATTTGAACGTACAATCTATATCACTACATACATGAGGAAAACCTTCAGCAACTTGAAGAACAGAGACCAACAACAACAAAAAACAACTTGGAGGAAATAGAAACTATGCAGGAAAAAGAAATTTTTAAAAATCTTTAAAAAAAAAACTATTAAAATCCTCAGAGGGTTAAGTGGAAGTATTTCAATCATAAAATAAGAACTGAGTGTTGAAAGAGGGGACAATGGCATTAGGAGCACAAAAGGGGTTCTTAGATATTAAAACTATAATAACAAAAACAATAATCAATCAATCAACGAAAACTGCCCTCCCCCCAAAAAAGCACTAATAAAAAGGATTTAAGATGAAATTTATAAAAACTTTCAGAAAGTGAAGCAAAAAGAAAGATAACAGGAGGGAGAAAGTAGGGGAGAGAGAGAGAGAGAGAATATCAATCCAAGGAATCCAACAGTCAAAATAGGGATCCTTAAAAAGAACATAGAAAATAGAGGAGAAAATTTATCAATAAAATAATTTGCAAATATTTTCCAGAATCCAAACATGAGTTTTCACATTAAAAAGCTCTACCAAATATGAATCACAATCAATAAAAATAGACCCATCATCATGAAATTGTAGAACCTTAAATACAAGACAAATATTAAAGGTTTACAGATGGGAAAATTGTTCTTATACCAAGAAACAGGAATTAAAATGGCTTTAATTACTTTTCATTGGTTACACTCTTGAATACCTTCAAGAATCAGAATTCAGATTTCTTTGCCTAGCCAACCTAACAATTAAGTTTGACAGACTGTAGTTATTTCAAGATGTTTTACTTCTCCAAGAATTCACTTCCTACACAGTCTTTCTTAAGAAATTACTGGAGGGTGTGCTTTACTAAACAAACAAGTAGACCAAGTATGATACAGATTTGGGATATAGAAAACAGGAAAATCAACCCCCGGGTTCTTAAGATATCTTCTAGAACTGGTCAGAAGGCTGAAGAAGAGGTATTTTTCAAGATTAAGAAGGAGTAGGAATGCAGAAAGCACTTGATGATATTCAACATTTATCCATGATTTTAAAATGTTTGAATATACCAAGAACAGATTTAGATAATTCACAGGGAATCTAAGGGTGAATTAGTGATAAGTACATTGAAATAAAATCAATTTAAAACTCCAAAAGAAGAAAAAAATAAAAATAAAAAAAAATAAAACTCCAAAAGAAGAGGCAGCTCGGTGACTCCGAGTGGTTGGGCAACTGCCTTCGGCTCAGGTCATGATCCTGGAGTCCCAGCATCGAGTCCCGCATCAAGCTCCCTGCTTGGCAGGGAGGCTGCTTCTCCCTCTTCTCATGCTCTCTCTCTCTCATTCTCTCAAATAAATAAATAAAATCTTTAAAAAAAACCTCCAAAAAAAGTTGTATAATAAAGGAAAAATAAAGGATATTATGTAGTTTAAGTGTAAACAGCATTTATACTCTCATAAAATCACTGAATACTGAGCTAACCACTGACATAACTATGTGGACAGAGTGGAGTTTGGGTGGAGTGAACTCTATCAAAGTTAAAATCTTTCATTCATTGAAAGAAAACGAAATTTAAAAAATGAAAGAGAAAGCCATAAGATGAGACTTGCAGTCAGACTATATATGGAATTATAACAATTCAAAAATAAACAGGTGAACAACCCATTTTTTAAATGGTCAAATACTCAATAAGACACTTCACAAAACATATACATACATTTCATTAAAATCTACATTTTGTAAAAATCTATGTATTTTATATATGTACACACACAAGCAACTAGCAATGATTCTCAACATCATTGGTCATTAAAGAAATGCAAATTAAAATCATAATGAGATATCAGGATCTGCTGTTTCTAGTATTCCATACAAATTGAATCATACAGTATATAGTCTTTTGCATCTGGCTTTTTTCATTTAGCATAATGCAACTTCAGAGATTCATCCATATTGTTACAACTATTGATAAGAATGAGCCTTCAGGGGTGCCTGGTGGCTCAGTTGGTTAAGTGTCTGTCTTCAGCTCAGGTTATGATCCCAGGGTCCTGGGATGAGCCCAGCATTGGGCTCCTTGCTCAGCAGGGAGTCTGCCTCTCCCTCTGCCCCTCCCCCTCCTTCACCCCTTGCTTGCATGTGCGTGCGCTCTCTCTCTCAAATAGATAAAAATCTTAAAAAAATGAGGCTTCAAACTCAAATCTATTGCCTCCAAATTCATTGTATGTCTACAGTATATGATAAAAAAGGAAAAGAAAATGCTTATTCATTCTTCTAAAACAAAATATTAGTATATCAGAAAGTTATCTGTATATGATTTTAAAATACACAAAACACGATTATAAATTAAGGCCAACAAATACCTGATAATTTTCTATATATCAATTTTTATACTTACTATTTTATACTTACTATATTATCAAAGGCTTAAATTTTTTTATATGATATAGTCTCTTATCCACTATGAAGTAAGTTGAGAGCTAAGACTAATCCTTATTATGCCATTTTTCCCAAAGAATGATGTTCGCCATTTTTCCCAAAGAATGATGTTCATCATTTTTAAAGAAGGTATTTGAATTATGAAGCTCCTAATAATAAATATCCTGTTAGAAAATTTTAAAATAATATAATTAAATAATTAATATATATAATTAAATAATTTTGACAATTAAAATAATATAGATTTTGAAAATATACAATCACATTTGACATATCATTAAATTATTATTTATTTCTATTTCACATGAGGTGAGGTATAAAAAAGGAAAAAAGCTAGATTATAATATCAAACTATGAATGATTAGATAAATATTCTAGTCTGTTGTGAATTTACAAAAGGTAAGGTTAAAATAGCTTATCCAACAAAAAATATAATAGAAGAAAAGAGTCCCATTATAATAGCACCAACAAACAGAATGGCATAGACAGTTTCTTTCTGCATCACCTGCAGCTATGTTTTATTTATTTTCATGGTGTTATTTGTTGTATGAACATTCATAACAGTTAAATTTTCATTATTCCTGGCGCTTGTTTGTTTTGCTTAATGAACACTTTTAATCTAGAATTTCACTTTGCCTAACTGCTAACAGCTAACATTTACTGAATCCACACTATGCTTCAGACAGCGTTCCAAAGAGTGCAGTGCAATAAACACATAGTGATAAGGAGTAGAAAAGGTGGAAAGAGGGCAGGTCATAAAAAAATGAATGAAATGATGGGAGTATGTGTATGTGCATTTCTCTCATTTTAATTGACAAAGGGTTAAAGCAATCACTTGCTTTGTTGTGTGAAGAAACTAAGAAGGGAGAGATTACAAAGGTGGGAAACATCTTAAAGATGATCTAATTTAAACTTCTCTTACAGATGAAAAAAGCACAGTGTTAGGGCTTGCCCAATATCATGTACATAAGCCACCGTTACTAAAACCTAGTTGTTTTGACTCTGAAGTCTTTGCTGCTTCTGCCCTACCAAGATGTTAAGTCAATTACAAATAACATTGCTTCCAAAAAAGATGGGAAATTAAAGAATGATTAAAAATCAAACAATTTTTGTTTGAATTTTTGTTGATATTTTGTTGATCTCAGTAATCTTAAAGAAGAATATTGATACATTTCAGTTCAATAATAGGAGCATTTTACTCAGAAATATTCTATAACTTTAAATATTAGACTAAGATGGTGAATTTTATTATGATTTTTAAAACATGTTTGTGAATTACTTGCATTGCACAGCTGGTAACAGTAAAACAAAGAAGTTTACATAGGCTAGATTTTTCTTACCATGACAGATAAGTTGGGTCTTGAAAAGAAAATTGCTCTGCCCAACATACAGTTATCATAAGATGAATTATGTTTAAACAACCATATTTTATTCGCAAGTTTTCATTTCTCCCTTCCTAAACAATATTTTATAAGTTCATGAGACATTGTATATTACTCAAGATACATTTCAAAATCTTACTTTGGAATCTTGTTCTTTGCCAGGGAGTGATGACTCTATACCCACATGCTGGAAAAGAGAAGGCTTATATCGAATACGAATTTGCTTATTTCGTTCTGCACATTTTTCCTAGGGAAAAATAAGAGAAACAACAATCTTCTGTAACAACCCAAATACTCCTTTTGATTGCATTTATGGATGGCAGAATTTTGTACTATATTAGTTTTTGTATTATATTAGGTTTTTATTTTGATATTTAAAAATTACATTAAACTTTATTTCTTAGCTTTTCCTTCATAAGGATAATAAAACACAAGTTGAGATATAAAAAGGTTTTAGTTAAAGCATGTATTTTCCTGAACTCTGCCTTAGAAAATCAGGCTACTGTTGTAACAACTATAATCTTCTGCTCCCTTCTTTTTATTTCAATAACATAGACGAAATTTTTTCATATTTTTCTATTTCTCTCAGACTACATTATTCTTTCTCTTTCCATAGTCATTAATTCCTAAACTGAGCTATATCTTCTTTAATTTCTTAAGTATAAAAACACATGATTAAAATGAAGAACCAATATTATATTTTATGAAAAAAGATTTGGTTAATCTCATTAAAATAAAAATAAGAAAGATGACCTGTGACACCTTTCCTATTAGAAGAAAACATCTGAAATTATGATTTTTGATAATTATTTTATATACTGTATACACAGAAAATTCATAAAAATACATCTCAAATTTATATACTCAATTTTTAAAAAAGATTTATTTGAGAGAGAGTGTGTGTGCATGCACGCTAGGGAGAGTAAACACCCAGTGGGGAGGGGCACAGAGAGAGGGAGAGACAAAATCTCAAGCAGGCTCCCCACTAAGCATAGAGCCAGAAACAGGGCTGGATCTCATGATCCTGAAATCATGACCCAAGCCCAATCAATAGTTAGATGCTTAACTGACTGAACCACCAGATGCCATTTTCCAGTAAAATTAACATAATTTTTATTCCAGTATAGTTAACATACAGAGTCATATTAGTTTCAGGGGTACAATGTAGTGATTCAACAATTCTATACATTACTCAGTGCTCATCATGGTAATTGCACTCTTACTTCCCTTCACCTATTTCACTCATCTCATCTACCTCCCTTTGGTAACCTCCGGTTTGTTCTCTATAGTTCAATCTATTTCTTGGGGCACCTGGGTGGCTCAGTCAGTGAAGTGTCTGACTCTTGATTTCAGTCAGGTCATGATCTCAGGGTTGTGAAGTCAAGTCTGCACACTGGGCATGGAGCCTGCTTAAGATTCTGTCTCTCCTTTTCCCTTTTCCCTCTGATCCTCCCCCACCCCCACAAAGAGTTTATTTCTTGGTTTGTCTCCTTTTTTCCTTTGCTCATTTGTTTTGTTTCTTAAATTGCACATATGTGAAATCATATTGTATTTGTCTTTTTCTGATTTTTTTTTCACTTAACATTATACTCTCTAGTTCCATCTATGTTGTTGCAAATGTTAAGATTTCACTTTTTGTGGCTGAATAATATTCCATTGGGTATATATATCACACCTTCCTTATCCATTCCTCTATGGATGGACTCTTGGGCTGCTTGCATAATTTGGCTAGTGTAAGAAATGCTCAAAAACATAGGGGGGGGTGCATGTATCTTTTCCAATTAGTATTGGTTTTCTCTGGGTAAATATCTAGTGTGGAATTATTTGATCATATGGCAATTCTATTTTTAATTTTTTGAGGAACCTCCATGTTTTCCATAGTGGATGGACCAATTTACATTCCCACCAGCAGCATACAGGGTGTTTTTTGCTGTTGTTGTTTTTCTCTCTTTACATCCTTGCCATCACTTGTTATTTCTTGTGTTTTTTATTTTGGCCATTCTGACCAGTGTGAAGTGCTATTTCATTGTGGTTCTGATTTTCATTTCCCTGATGATGAGTCATGCTGAACATCTTTTCATGTATCTGTTGGCCATCTGTATGGCTATTTATTTATTTAAGAGAGAGAGAGATTGAGAGAGCACGCACACAGAGGGAGAGGGAGAAGCAGACTCCCTACTGAGCAGAGAGCCTGATGTGGGCCTTGATTGTAGGGCCCTGAGATCATGACTTGAACCAAAGGCAGACATTTAACTGGCTGAGCCACCCAGTCACTCCTATCTGTATGGCTTCCTTGGAAAAAGTTCTATTCAGGTTATCTGCCCATTTTTTCAAATTAGATTTTTTTTTTTTTTTTTTGGTGTTGAGGTGTATAAGTTCTTTATATATTAGGATATGAACCTTGTATCAGATATATGTAACCCCTTATCAGATTTGTAAATATCTTCTCCCATTCAGTAGGTTGCTTTTTTTTGTTTTATTTTTTGAACAGAAGACTTACTTAAATGCATTTCTACTTGGTACTAACATGTAGGAAAATATTACATTAAATGACTGTTTTTGAAACTGTAAATTAATTATATAATCCTGGGTTAATTTAATTTGAAACTATAGTCAGATAAAATTAATTGAGGAGTTGAACTTTAGGAAATAGAAATTCTAACATTTGTTAAGTTATTAACAGAAATATCAATGAGATGGTATTATCAAATGCTGGCTTCCCAAATTACCCTCCCAAATAACCTGTTGATAAAGAAAAACTGAGTTCATTACTTATTGCAGTAAGGGAAAAACTGCCTTTCTAGTGTCTATTCAAGTCTGTGCCTATTTTTCTTTAAGGTTTTATTTATTTATTTGACAGAGAGAGAGATCACAAGTAGACAGAGAGGCAGGCAGAGAGAGAGAGGGGGGGGAAGCAGGCTCCCCACCAAGCAGAGCGCCCAATGTGAGGCTCGATGCCAGAACCCTGAGATCATGATCTGAGACAAAGGCAGAGGCTTAACCCACTGAGCCACCCAGGTGCCCCAAGTCTTATGCCTTTTTTTTAATTGGGTTGTTTCACTGTTGTTAAGTTTTAAGAATTTTATATGTATTCTGAATATAAATCCTTGCTGTATATGGAATTTACAAATATTTCTTCCTAGTCTATGGTGCCTTATCCTCAAACAGTAAAATCTACAGTACAAAAGATTTAATTTGGATAAAATCCAATTTAGCAATGAAAAAAAAATGGATCATGGTTTTAGTGTCATGCCAAAGAACTCTTCTCCTTGTCCTGGAGCCTGAAGATATTTTTCTACACTTTCTTCTAAAAGTTTTATAGTTTATGTTTCATATTTAGATAGATGATGTATTTTGAAATAATGTTTGTATCAAGTGTGATGTTTGGGTTGAGATCATACACACATACACACACACATACACACAAACACACCTTCAATTAATCCAATATATATTTGTTGAGAAGACTATTCTTTCTCCATTGAATTGCATATGCTCCTTTGTCAAATATCAACTGGCCATATTTTGTGGACCTATTTTTGAATTATCTGTTTAGTTCCATGGGTCTGTTTGTTTACCTCTTTACTATAAATGTTTGTCTTGCTTACTGTAGCTTTATCATAAAATTTGAAATTGAGTTCTGTGATGCCTCCGACTTTATTCTTCTTTTTCAAAATCATTTTAGCTAAATTAGTTCCTTTCCTTTTTCTTAAAAATGTTAGAATTACCTTGTCTACAACTACCATAAAAAATCCTGCTGGGATTTTGACTGGAATTATGTTAAGTCCATAAATCAATTTAGGAAGCATTTTCATATTTACTATACTGAACCTCCAATCCATGATCATGGTATGTCTCTTCCTTTCATCAGCATTGTAAAGTTTTCAGCATATAGATAAACCTACATATTTTGTTAGATTTAGATACACACACATCTACATATATACCATGATATTCTCTCTTTCATTTTAATATTGATAATTTATGTTTTGGGGTCTTCTTTGTCAGTTTTATTAGAAATTTATCCATTTTCTTACTCTTTCCAAAGAACAAGATTTTGGTTTTATTAATTTTCTCTACTGCCTTTATGTTTTCAGTTTCATTTCTTTCTGCCCTCGTAGCTATTATTCTCTTTCTTCTTCTTTATTTGGGTTTATTTCACTCTTCTTTTTCTAGTGACTTAAAGTGGAAGCTGAAATTACTAATGTGAGATCTTTCTTCTCTTCTAAGATAATGGTTTCTTCTAAGACAAATTTCTCCATAAGTAGTGCTTTAGCTGCATCTCACAAATTTTGATAGGTTGTATTTTCATTTCATTTAATTCAAAGTATTTTCTAATTTTTCTTTAGAGACTTTCTCTTTCACTCTGGTTTATTCAGGAGTGTATTGTTTAAATTCCACATCCTTGTGGATTTTTCAGTTATCTTTCTGTTATCAATTTCTAATTTTATTCCACTGTGGTCAAATTTTAGTTTCATTTTTTTGTGTGTGTGATTTCATCTTATATTTGTCAGCTTTGTTTTATGATGCAAGACATGTTTACTTTGGTGAATGTTCTATACATACTTTAAAAGAATATGATTTCTATTGCTGTTGGACATAGTGTTTTTAAAACATCAATTAAGGGGCTCGGCAGGTTAAGCATCAGCCTTCAGCTCAGTTCATGATCCCAAGGTGTGGGACTGAGCCTGAGCCCTGTTTCTCTCTCTCCCTCTGCTTGCCACTCCCATTGCTTGTGCACATGCACTTTCTCTTTCTCTTTGTCAAATAAATAAATAAAACCTTTAAAATAAAATAGCAATTAAATCCAGATGGTAGATGATATTCAATTCTTTTATCTCTTTGCTGGTTTTCTACCTACCAGCTCTGCTGCTTACTGAAAGAGGAGTGTTGAAGTCTCCAACTATAACTGCGGACTCATCTATTTTTTCCTTTAGTTCTGTCATCTTTTGCTTAATGTATTTTGAGTTTCTGTTGTTAAATGTATACACACTTCTATGATAGTCATATCTCCTTGGTGATTTGACCCTTTTACCAGTATGTAGTATCTTTCTTGATCCCTGGTCAAATTTTTTGTTTTTTTTGCACCAAAGTATACTTTGATATTAATATAGCTACTACAGATTTTCTTTGATTAGTGTCTGCAGGTATTTCTTTTTTATACCTTTTACTTTTAACCTATGTATATCATTATATTTGAACTGAATATGGACAGCAAGTAATTGCATAGTGTTTTTAAATCCATTCTGATGAACTCTCTCTTAATTGGTGATATTTTGGTCATTTATATTTAATTTAAATATCAACATATTTGGATTTACATCCATCATTTTGTTACTTGTTTGGGTTTTTTTCTTTTGTCTCCTTTTTTCTACTTTTCACTACATTTGTGGCCTTTCATTACTTCATTTAGTACGTATAAATGTCAGTAAAAGTTCTGGATACCGGAAGTCAAAAAATTAATGCATTCATCAAGGTTTAGTTTGGTGAACAAATTTTAGGGAATTACATTAGACAGATAGTATTTTCCTAAAATATTTTGCATTTACAAAGTAAAGAAATACTCACAGGAGTTTCTCCTGGGTTACACATCTTTACCTGAAAAATGTCCCCCAAGAGCAAGTCTATGGGTTTATCTTTGTAGAACATTAAAAAGAAACGTACAAAGTCAGTTAAGTCCTCAGATTTAAACAGTTTTCCTATGGAGAAAAAGTAAACAAATCCAAATAACTCTTGAGTGTTTATAAATCCAAATAACAATATATCATAAAATAACACTGATATACAGTTGTTCATTCTATTAACATGAGAAAATACCCCCCAAATCATTAAAGATTAAATATATCATATTCCTTCAAAATAAATAAAGCTTGAAGTATTAGTGAAGTTGAAGGATAATAAAACAAAATAATACATCTACTTAAGTATTAATGATTACCATTTCTGGGCAAGAAGTGTGAAGCAGGTTTAGTATAGTGAATACTCTTAGGTAATTTTGATAACCAGTGAGATCAATTTTCTAAATCAAATGAAAGATATAAACATAATAATAAAAGATATATAAATAACATGAAAACTATAGGAGATTTAATCTTTTACTTAATTTTACAGAAACTGATTTACAACCTGACTTTTGTAGAACTGTATCCATCTACCAGATTTTTTTATGTTTAACACTTAATTTTGATTAGAATACTGTATTATTTCAGTATTTGAGCATCATTTTATATGAATTTTATTTCTATTTCACATTTGTGATTCCTCAAGATTTGCTATCTTTTAAAGTACGATATTAGGTCTAATTGCTTTTTTTCTAATATACTACATCTTTAATTTTAAAATTAATTTAATTTTAAAATGAAGTTGAAGGTATAAAATTAGGTAAATTTTCACTTTAAAGTAAATAGTATAAAAAACATCTAACCATTTAATAAACATGCTGGTAGGAAGTAAGCATCCTTCGGTTTTTTTCACTAGGAGCTAAGTCTGTATGGGTTATTTAGTGAAATGTATAGTTGTATTTTAATTTTTTTGGCACCAGTATATACGGTGACCAAGTGATTTAATGATAGAAATAGTTGATTCAGTATTCGTGTTTTCCTTATCTGCTGTCAGTATGCTATAAAATTCTGCTTAGCAAACTCATAGTTTTGGTAATATTGAGTAAGAAAATTATTATTATTATTATAACAACAGAAAACAAAGCCCTTATAAACTTAAGCTTAAATAAGACTTCAGCTTTACATATATAGTGCTCCTGTTCAATGTGCTCTTGTGATCAGAATGTGAATATTCTCCATCCTTCTCACACCTGACTTTGGTGAAAAAGATAAAAAGGAATTTATAGTTCATAAAGCAATGTATCAATAAGCTTACTTCCTCTTCAAGCTCATCAGGTATTACTGCTACCTATAATTCTTCTTATTTAAATCAAAGCTGAGCAAAATAAGGTCTTAAAATTGGATTCTACAACACTTAACAAAAAAGTATGGGAAAGGTGGTGATCAAATAAGTATATGAATAACAGATTTCACGAGCAGTCAGAGAAATGCTTTACACTCCTCCCAGTGGCAAAAAAAAAAAAAAAAAGTAAGTAACAGAAAGAATCAAATACTGTCAAGCATATGGGGAAGCAGAAACTCCTTCCTACACACTGTTTAGGGGGGTATAAACAGTACAGTCAATCTGCAAAGCAATCTGGCTACGTAGAGACACTGCTACATTCACTCTCCGTGGTTCTGCTCCCGGGGACATATATGCCACTTCATTTCTTTGTGGCAGCAGAGAGTTAGAAGCAATCAAGGTCAATCACTCTGAGGCTGGATATATCAAATGGATTATTATGTAGGGCTTATGCAACAGCAGGAGAAACAATAAACTAAACGGGCATAAATCGACATGTCGGCAGTTTTAAAATCTAGTTTTAAGTACAAAAATGTAAGGGGCATGAACAAGCTTATCACATCACCTGTTTTTGTAAACTTTAAGCAGGTACAAACGTGATAAACACCAAGTATTGACAGGAATGCATACATATTTGTATGTATTCTTTGAACACAGTAGAGCACAAACCTGTTGGGGGGTGGGAGGAAGTGGGAGTAGGGACTGGGCCTCAAACAAAAGAATAAAATAAGAGAAGGCTCCTGCATGAAGAAACGATGACGCGCACCATGAAATGAGTAAGGTCATTCGACTTGCTACCTCAGAGTTCAAATAAAAGGAAAAGTGTAGAAGGAAGAGTGGAGAGAGTGGAAGGAAGCAAAAGAAAATTCAAAGAAGAAATGTTTTTAAAAATCACATCATGGGCACAATTTTAGGAACTCCTTGGTGGTGGGTCCAATTCATATATTTTTATACTTTTCTAGATAGGTCAGCTTTGGCATACCGGAAGTGACAAGGAATTTAGAGTACAGGAGTCCTAAGTTAGAATTCCATTCTCTGGAACTTTAATTCTTTGAGTTTCTATGTAAGCTGAAACTATTTTTCTACATAAAATCGAGAAGTACGCCTTAGTCACTGAACTTGCAGACTCTCAGCAAGCACTTAGCAAGTGGTATCTTTCCTACATTTTTATAACATATATGTATATGTCAACCTGCTAATCTATATTGTCCATCTAGGAAAAAATTGGTTTGAAAATACATTTTCTGAAATTCAGATACTTGAATTTGATCTTATCTTAAAAAGTATCTTTATAGAAATCATGCCATTCCTTTACATTTATTAACAAACTGATAAGTTTTTTAAGATTTTATTTATTTATTTGAGAGAAAGAATGAGAGAAAGAGAGCACGAGAAGGGGGAGGGTCAGAGGGAGAAGTAGACTCCTCACTGAGCAGGGAGCCCAATGTAGAACTTGATCCCAGGACTCTAAGTTCATGACCTGAGCTAAAGGCAGTCGCTTAGCCAACTGAGCCACCCAGGCATCCCAAACTGATAAGTTCTTAAGAACTTTTAAGATTATTGTGTGCTTAAAAATAGATATATTGTTTACCTATGAATCCAAGAATTGAAAACTCAATATAAAACCAATTTTTTGAAGTGATATTATGCACAAAATCTGTGATTTTTGTAAAGTATGTCTTTTTAGCTATGATATCATCTTCTAGCTAGAAAAAAAAAACAAAAAGTCATTAGTAACTTTGATACTTCCATTGAATAAGTTGCATTCATTTGAGAATTGAAAATACTTTCAACAGCATACACTAAAGAAAATGTTTTTATGAGGTTAGTTTTATTTTTAGTTCAAGTTGCTGAGGGTTTTTACTGTTAGTTTTCACTTTCGGATTCTGAGACCAAAGATGATAAGTTTCTTTCCTAAATGATAATATGGAACACTCAATCTAAATCCTCACTGAAAAAAAAATGGCTTACCTGAATCCATTTTCATCCTTACAAATACTTCCGTTTCTAATTTAAGGCCAACTAGCTTTATGCTCAAGATGACAGGTGCCAAGAGATGACAAAAGGGAACCGGCACTCTCATCCACCACCAGCTGGGTAGAATGATGGTGCACATAAGCCTAAGAATAGTTCTCCCTAAGAGAAGGGGAAAGGAAAACTAGAATTTTCCTTTCTTTTAAATCTGATATATATTATGTGTAATCTATCCACTAAAAAAGCCTCCTAAATGATTCAGAAAAATGTGAAAGTCCTCAAGCATATAACCAGAGCACAAAAGAGAACTGCATTGTTGTAAAATTGGGAAGAATTCATTGGCTGGATCTCGTGTTTCTGTTACATTCCACTAACTAGGAATCAAAAGATTTTTTTTTTCTTCCAGTAAAAGAGAGGACCCTGCTTCGGGCATTTTTCTAACATTCTCTCTTCTCCAATGATGTCTTGCAAACTCTTCTTACCACTACATATTGTCACACATACTAAGGTGTACACTCACTGCTGGGAAACATAACACTATTATTTAACAATACACCAGAATTCAGGGAATTCAATCTATATATAATTGCTTTATTTCAGAAATACAGAAAGGCACTGTAGCACTGGGTTGAACATACAATGCGAGCCTATGTAGGGAACCAATGGTAACCATACGCACTGTCTGACATACTGTAAGTGCTCAAAATACATCTGCCTAATGTAAGAAATTTGTGGGAAGAGAAACGTAAGGAGCATAATTTCTATTTTTTTCCTAATTTGAGAATTTCTTTACAGTTTGCTTCAGGTAACTAAAATTTCCTTTGTTAACAGTAAATCCAGCAAGAAGACTTACATAAAATCAACTTTAAACTTCCTTTTGGAACTTAAATATATTAACTATTTCCTGAATACAAAGTAAGGTGGAGGAACACGATGAGGAAGGACGGAATCAAAAGAGGAAAGGAGAACATGATACTTCCACTTTAAATTACACACATACACACATACACCACGGTCTTACCTGTAAATAATACATGGCCTTGGGTTGGGCATACAGCATCAAAAAACAAAAATCCAGTACTTGTTTGATACGCCAACTAAAGACAGCAATAAAATCTGTTAATATTTGTCATTATTATATAAATTTATTTATAAGCGCACTTCAGTAATTAAAACAATTTTTTACGCTTTGCTAACACAGAGTACTATCTACAGTAGGTGCAATTGAGTATGTTACACGGATAAGTTGTATTAAAATGTTTCCCATCTTTATTCAGTGGACCTTATCTGCCATCACTACACTAGGAGAAGCATAATCTGTTTTATGTTTTGGTTGAATTCTGACCTGTGTAGTAAAGTTAATAGTATCTCTGGCCTAAGGTCTTGTTCAAATAAAAATAAAGAAGAAACTCTATTCTAATTTAATACTAAGCTAGGTTTAGGCCACTTCCTGAACATACAAAGAGCAAGACACAATGCAGTTTTGCCCTTCTGAGTTTCATAATCCAGTATGAAAAGATAGAAAATAAAATCAGAATGATTAGGTAAGTGCTCTACAGAGACATTGGCAATGATGACGTAAAATAAGATGGGATGGGTGGATCGGGAGGTCGGGCATTCAGTGGGAGGACCAGTATTGCCAAGACATGAAATGCACGAGAAAGCATGTCACCTTAGATCCAGAGCACCAAGAGAGGACGGAAAAGCTGCTGATGGGGAGGTGGGCAGAGACGAGATCAGGAAGGAAACTTTGGACCTGATCTCTTATGAAAAAGGTGTTCTGGCTACACTGGGAGAATGAACTGGAAGAGAGGCCAGGCTAGGCTAGGCTTAGGGAAAACAAATAGATCATGGATGGCCTGAAGTAAGTCCAAGGCAGAGGAATGGAGACAAGGGGGATAATGCAGAGAGAGATTGTTTTTTTTTTTAAAAAAAAAAAAAAAAAAGAAGAGGAAGAAGAAGAAATGATGATGGAGACACAAAGAGCAGAAAGAAAAACAGGACCTACAATGTCTCCCAGCTTTATGACTCTAAGAACTGACTACTTAATTCAAAGCAAAGGAAAATCCCTAAGAGATTTCCAGATTCTGACATACCATTTATTACCATTAAACAAAACAGAGCTAATAAGTTTTCTGGGATCAAACTTTTTTCTGAATTCTGACATTTCTTTTACTCTAGTAATTTTGAGGAACCAAATCATTACACTTCTTATAATACCTATGACATTTATAATCAAACAATAGTGATCCTTTATACATGTATAGACCTTTTTTCAAAATTATTTCATAAGTACTATATTTTATTCTTACAATGACTTTCCCAAATATATATTGTAGATTTTATTATGCACTAGGGAAAGCAGAGGAAGGTAAGAAGACAAAGTCTAAACTACCTGTCTAGGATGACCTACGGCAAACAAAAAAACTGGAACAAGAATGAACCCGTAATAATTTATAACCCCAGGCTTTCCCCCTTCCTTACACCCTTGCTAATTATTGGCTGACAACGCGAACACAGATACTCAGTGGCATGCTGGTGGTAAATGTTTTAACAACTGATTCTTCGGGGAGTAGGGTGAGGGTGAACCACGGTTTGTGTTTTGCCCATCTCCGTGGTGTAAATGCTCCTACCATGGCTGATTTCATGCTACCGACTTGATACTGCTGGATGCAGACTGGGAAGAGCTGCACACAGTCAGCTCTTGCAAGCTAACAGGAGCTGGCTGTGGTTTGAGATGGGGTCTATCGGATGCCGGTTCCCACATTACATCTGATGGGGTTATTTAAGGTAGTACGTCATACCTCTCTGATCTTCCGGAGTCCTCAGTTGACTGCTTGACGTGTAATATGTTTGGATAAAAAAAGGCAGGTATTGAAATGATTTCTAATGACCCAGACCTTAGTTGCCTTTTGAATCTGTAAACAGAAGTAATTGGAAGCTTGCAACTTAATATTTGATTTACCAAAATAATAGATATTTAAAAAGAATGTCTTTGTGCATATCCACATAACATTTGTATTTGAATTATTTCACATGTTGATACACGATATCCACATTTTGAAACTAATACTTTTTAGTCTATTTCTTTTACAAATTAGTAAGCAACCTAACAAAGTTAAAAAATACAATATAAAATTAATTTCTTTTTGTAAAAATTATAGGCACTTTGAAATTTTGCAAGTTTACAATCAGGTATGTACTCTAAAAGATTCAAAATAATGGAACTAACGAGTTAACATAGAACATTAGATGACTTTTTAAAGTGCATAGTTTTGAGTTTAGTAAATGTCCTATTGAATACCCTCATGGCTGCTGAATGAGTGTGACTTGTCCACAACTCATTGGATGACTATGTATGCTTTTCAGAATCTTTAAAGTTAATATTTATAGACCAACTAGGATATTATTAAAATGCATGAAATATTGCTCACAAAACCTGTAATACACATCTTGTACCGTCAAGGTAAAGGACAGGACACACCAGGTAGAGCATTAAATGGTTTTCCTTTAGACATAGATAATATGACTTTAAATGAGATTTAAATTTAGGCATTACATTATTTATTGAAATGCCTAAAGTCTCAAGAAAATGTTTGTTTTATGCTAATAGGTGAAAAAGCAAGATGGGGATTTATATGCAGAATCTCTATTATGTGCAAAATAAGTAGTCCTCACTTTGCACAATTCTATTATGCATGAATCTGTTACCGTATGTCAGTTAAATAACAGCTCTCCCTCAACAACACTGGTTGAATTTGAGTCTTCACACTGGATTAACCGCGAATAATTCCATAAAGTACGAACTTGCTTCTGACTCTTCAGTCCACAAATCACTACATAAATCGCATATCATCACCTCACCATCTCACTGCTCCTTTCAGAATCTGTGGGTGCCTGATCACTGCTACTCTGTTGTTCAGTTTACTTACAGACAGCAAAACATGTGGTCTTGTTGCCTCCTTGTGCCATTGGAATGTGGACAATTGTATTCCTTTCATTTGCATTTTAAATGTTTTCCAGATGTTTCCTAATAGGTATGTATCATGAGCATGGGATAGCAGCAGCAACCTCTAGCAGTGCTAGAGAGAAAGTGAGACCCAGAAAAGGGTCTCTACCAATTTTGCGTCCTTCACTTAACACACTTTGAGCAAGTCATTTACTTTCTCTGACCTTCAGTTTCTTCATCTGTAAAACTGGAATAGCAATACATACCCGGGTAAGGAAAGAATTCTTCTACATACATAGATTCTTCCCAGGCTCTATGTATCAATGGAAGAGTTTTGTTTTGGTTTTTTTTTTCACTTATTTATTTTTTTAGGTGGGAGTGTAAATGGGTGAGTACAGGGGATGAAAGGCTTACTGGCTCTTCTGATTTAATGGTATATCAAATAGAAAGGTTTTTTATTTTTTAAAAGATTTTATTTATTCATTTATTTGTCAGAGAGAGAGAGAGAGCACAAGCAAGGGAAGCAGTAGGCAAAAGGAGAAGCAGAACCCCCTGCTGAGCAGGGACCCCCAGTGACTCCATCCCAGGACCCCTGGGATCATGACCCGAGCTGAAGGCAGTTGCTTAACCGACTGAGCCACCAAGGCGTTCCCAGAAAAGTTTATTTAAAAATCCATTTTAGTATGTTCCTTGAGGAGTAGAAAATATTGGTATGGAAGAAAAGAATGAGGATTTCTATTTGGTTTGGGGCAAAAATTACTAACATAATATCTACATTTTTAAAAGTTAAATTGCATAACTTTTTATAGCAATTTAGAATAGCAGGGGCAAGTGAAAATAACATTAAGTTGCAGTATATATAATCACAAAAAGTCTGGATTACAGATGCTTGTAAGTAGATTTTATCCTCCAGAAAATTTCAGGCAAAGTACTAAGGCAACAAAAGTCAAGTTACAAATAATTTCTATCTTGATGGTATAATTTCCCATTACTAATAAAGAGAAAGATTCCAGGCTCAGTTTTACTCAGTCTGTCTTAAGCAAGACCTTTGAAATCCTGTGTGGGGACACCTTTCTAGGATTCTTTAAATCTTTTCTAGCTTATTAGGCTATGGATAGCTTCAAAAGTTCTTGAGATAATGATACCAGAATTGCTAGCTGCCAGTGACTAGGGAAAACGGTATAACTATACATTGTTGTCATTAAAAATGAATGATTCTACCTTGTGATTATAAAAAAGTGGAAACTTTATAGCTGTATAGTTTTATATAAAGTAATAGTTATATACAGTTTCATGTAAGGTTATATATAACCTTAGTTGGGTCCTTTAACAACTACAGTCTCAAATTTAAGACCAATAAAATACAAAGCAATCTTTCATTAACCCCAATGAGCAGACCTAGCAAAGAGTTTTGGCTAAATTAAATATATAAAAATTTATGTATAGAAATGAAAAGCTATGAGTTTACATTAACTTAGATACAATCTCATTTAAAATTGCATATTCTATAAGATATATTTTTAAATTATAGTTGTATTCTATTCTCACAAAAAATAAAACAATTTTATTCCCACTCTTTATCCTGTATTGACATTAACATTCTCATCATCACGAGAATCTCTTTTTGAATCATCTGACATCGTTCTCTGGTACACATGATCATTAAGTCTAACTAAAATTCTAGTTAGTGACATTGACTGTACATTTTATAGCAAAACATAAGTGTTTTTATACACCAAGCAGTATTTTTATTTTTGATCTCCACAAGTAACCACATACTGTAATTTTTTAGTCATCTTCAAAGGATTTCAAAACATATCCCTAGAAACTGTTTGCAAAACACTGCCTTCTTTGTAATGGATTCTGTTAAGACTCCTTTATAAGGACACCAAACTAGCATAGATTTAAGTCATTTCAGGCTAATGTGTCTTCTTCAAACAGTGGTTTATTATGCAGAATAAAGCAACCAAGAGAGGCTATCCTGGAATATGAGAACATTTTAAGGATTCAAGTATGAGACAATTTTTTTCCCTGGGGAATCTTTTTTGGGTAAAATTAGACATATAAGGGTGTTTTAGTTAATCTCTACCAGTTCTATCTCCCTCCATATACATCGTCTACTTCAAAGCTTCATTACCATCCTCAAGATCAAGTTCACTGCTAATAAATCACTCATTCTCAACATACTATCTTTCTTTCACGGAGAAAAGAAAATCCTTTAAGGAGGGAATGCTTTCATTTCACCCTCCTTTCTCAAACTATTTTTTCCTACTCCTTCACCTGTTCCTATCTTTTTCCCCTAAACCTCCTGCCATGTGTACCCTGCATCCAACTCCCCCCTCCCCAACCCCCATAGACTTTATTCATCAGCTTCCTCCCATCCATGAGCAATGAGCGCAGGTACAGAGCCACTCCTGGGACTCCCGTCTCCAGACCCACCCCGCCAATCACAAGTTTTCCTTTAGGCTGCTGTGCTTCAACATCTCTCCCCATCAGTCGAGCTTGCTGAGAATAGCCTAATTCAATTCTTTACATCTTTAAATTTATTATGAAAATTAACACACACAGACACAAAAGTGGGACTATAATGAATCCCTGATCACTTGATTTCAATAACCATTACTTTTTTTTATTCACACTTGTTTCATCCATTTAGCCCCCTTTTTCTTGTTGAAGTATTTTAAAACAAATCCTAGATAATCAGTTCTCACCCTTTAAATCTTCAGTGTCAAAATCAAAAAAGCACATTTATTTACACAACCACAAGCCATTATCACACCTTACAAGGCTAAGAATTTTAATATCACATAACATTCAGTTGATATTCAAATAAGCCCATTATCCTAACAAGTAACTAATTGATGAAGACAGTGGGTGGGGAGGGGGTGCTCCAGGGAGTATCAAGGTCCTCTCATTATAACCAGTTATTTCTTCCTTCTTTTTTAAACTTATTATCCACACCAGTCATTTCAGTTCTTCTCTTTTCCCCTCAGCTATCTTTTTTCATAGAACTGGGTCGACTGTCCTATAGAATGTCCTGCATCCTAGTGGTTACCACGGATTGCTTCCTCTGTTCACTGTGTATACGCTACACTGGCTTTCAGATTATACTAAAGGTTGTTCTGTCTTAAATATATGATTTCACTCATATGTGGAATTTAAGAACAAAGAAGACGAATATAGGGAAAGGGAAGGACAAATAAAATAAGAGGAAAACAGAGAGGGAGACAAACCTTAAGAGACTCCTAGTCAAAGGAAACAAACACGGTTGCTGGAGGGGAGGAGGGGGATGGAGTAACTGGGTGAGGGGCATTAAGGAGGGCTCGCGATGGATGGGTGTTAGATGCAACTGATGGGTCACGAAATTCTACCTCTGAAACTGAAAAAAAGAAAAACAAAAAACAAAAAAAGAAGGCTATTCTGTCTTGTGTGTTGTGTTACATTGTATCTTGGAGAGCAGGGGGCAATGATCTGCTCCTGTTATTTCACAGCGGATTTCATTTGCTACACAACAGAAGCCACAGCATGTCTGACTGCCTTAGAGGCAGTGATGCTGAGACTGGTCTGAGGTTCAGGGGAGGGCACCCGAGCCCTTGCTGCCGGGTGCGCATCTGGCCTCAGCCCCATTCTCACGCTCCGCTCTGCCGGGACTGCAGGGCCGGGGCCTCTGCAGGCCACAACCCCGGCCCTCCCGCTAACCAGCTTCCAGGCAGGTTCTGCAGATAGCAGGCAGTATCAAGAGATTAGAAGGCAGTAAAAGAGGAGGTTCTGCTTCCTACTCTGGGGTTGGGGGAAGTCTGCAGCAGCAGCAGGACGGGAGCAGGAGGAGGTCGTGGAGTGGGTAGAGTGCCCAGCTCGGGCAGCGGGCCAGCGCTGCCATCCAGACATTTTCCACAGCGCAGCAGCAGCAGGGGCGGCCCAGCGTCGGCTGGGGGGTTGGGAGGTTGGGGGGGTGGGGGGGTGGGAGGCTATAACCCCAGCACCCTTTATGCTTCTCCCACTTCCTTTCTTCTCTTTTGTTCTCTCGGCCCCTGTCAACACTTTCTTGACCAATTCTCTGTGCTGAATTCCCTCCATCTGAATGACCAAAGGTTTCCTGTTTGGAGGCTGGCTGGCACACCTTCCTGGTAAAGGGCCCCGTCCACATGTCCCTTAAGGACATGCGTGAACCAGTTGTTTCGAAATGGTGATTTTCTAATTCCATTCATTCTGCAGTTATTAGCTAGAATTTTTTTGACGAAAACAACTTTGCTTCCCCCGCCTTGAGCTATCTGGTAAGGAGACAAAACGAAACACCTCGCTGGCGAAGCCAAACTTGTCTGATGGCCAGATTCCGCTTGAAGGCCGAGTTTGCGACCCTGGTCTGTAGCATGAAGTGCATAATGCTCAGCCTGTTACCCAAGCTCTTCACGATCTTATCACAGCCCGACTGAGCTCCCACTGATACTCCTTCCTTAATCCCAAACACCCACACTCCACGATACACTTCCATTTCCACAAATCTAGCGTGCTCCTTTTTGGCCTTTCTGCCTTCTCAAGCAATTCTATTTGCCAGGCATTCACTTTCTCCTTTTATCTGCTTTAACAGAATCTACTTACAGCTTTAGACTCAGCCTCAATTATTACTTTCTTTCTATCTTGCAGGTAGAGTGGAAGGCTTCCCCGTCTACGTGTTCTCATGCTGCCCTCTCCATACCAGTACCAAACACCAGCTTCCTGCTGTGATTTGTTCTTTACCAATTCTATCAGCCACTTGAACATAAAGATCTGAAAGTCTGCGTCCATTCCACAGCATCTTGCTTGATAAATAGCTTCATGTTGGTTCATCATCATGTGCTCACCCCTCCCAGGCTGCATCGGGCAGGAGATTGTAAGCAGAAGTGGAGAATGTGACTTCATACAGTAAGGAACACGAGAGTGCTTAAAAAATAATCTAGTAGGCCCAGTAAAAAAAAAAAAAAAGAAAAGAAAAATAATCTAGTAGGTTTTTTCAGAGGAGGTAGATTTCATGGAGAATAGATACAGCGATGATAACGCACACAAGCTGGGTTTTATCAGGCAGACAACCTACAAAACTGGGGAAAGTTATAAGCTATACTTTGTCACAGCTTAGAACGACCCGTAGTTCTTTCTATACAGCTACACTCATCAGAATGAATATGATCACTAACGCAATAATATAATTGGGCAGAAAAAATAAAACAGAAAAATGAAAGAACAGCTATTTTCAAACTTATCAAACACTACTTACCTTTTTGTAATCATGTCAACAACAGATTTTAAATAATCTTCATTTCCCTAAAAATGAGAAAAATATTTCACTGAAATTAAGCACGCCTCATAGTTTTGCTACTATATGGTTGCTACACATTAGTTTAGTTTAGGCATGGAATGGCATTGCTTCCTAAGAACTTTTTGTTTTTTCACTGTCTATAAAAGATTTTAAAATACCCACGTGTCTTAAAGACCCAATTTGAATACTGAAAATATTTCATTCTTCCTTTTGTCACAGTATAAAATATCACTACACATTATTTACACTTAAAAATTAGTATGCAAGGGACGCCTGGGTGGCTCAGTTGGTTAAGCCGCTGCCTTCGGCTCGGGTCATTATCCCAGAGTCCTGGGATCGAGTCCCGCATCGGGCTCCTTGCTCAGTAGGGAGCCTGCTTCTCTCTCTGCCTCTGCCTGCCGCTCTGCCACCTTATGTTCTCCCTCCCTCCCTCTCTCTCTCTCTCTCTTGCTCTCTGACAAATAAATAAATAAAATCTTTAAAAAAAAATAAATTAGTATGCAAAAACTTATGTATCTAAAACAGATTTGTCCTAAAAATGGGATAGCTTATTTCTAAGAACTGTTCTTTTTGAAAATGTCTTCATTTTATGAGTATTATAGGATAATAAATGTACTTCAAAATTATATCACAGTTTGGGGCACTTGGGTGGCTCAGTGTTAAGTCTCTGCCTTCGGCTCAGGTCATGATCTCAGGGTCCTGGGATCGAGCCCTGCATCAGACTCTCTGCTCAGTGGGGAGCCTGCTTCCCCCTCTCTCTCTGCCTGCCTCTCTGCCTACTTGTGATCTCTCTTTCTCTGTCAAATAAATAAAATCTATAAAAAAAAACTATACCACAGTTTTCCAGATGGTATTACTCAGCTTGATTCCCAAATTTTCTTTCATCAACAAACCTTGTGTGCCTAATCTTTATCAAATTCTGTGCTAGATTAGATAAAAGATTCATTTGTAAATAGCTTTTGGTAGTACATTCTCAGATTTTTTTTTTTTTTTTACAAAAGTGATTAGCATTACACAATATTGCCTCAGGACCCAAAGCATCCCTAATATGAAATTCTGTAAAATTTTGAATAACATTTCTATTGTCAAATCTGAGTACTCTGAACTGTATATAGTCAGACCGCTTATTTTAAAATATCCATCATGATGCAGATACCTCTGACAGTACTTAAAGTTCTTAAGATAGCCATAAATTGAATCACCAGCTATTTGCTACACTGAAATATTATAAAATATTTCATTTAAATATTTTATTTATTTATTTATTTTATTTGACAGAGAGAGATCACAAGAAAAAAAACCCAAAACGATACAGCAATTACCAGGGAGGAAGGGTATTTGGAGACCATAGACTTGGCATGAGGAGAACCACTTATTTTTCATACGTACATCTGCAACAGAGACAATCACCACACAGTCCTTCTCTTCAGAAGGAGTCATCCTGGAGACAACGGAATTCAGTGTTTGCTTCAGGTAACTCTGATTTCCTCTGTTAACAGTGGAAATACCCAGTGCAAAAGAGACTGCAGACAGAGGAGTGTGGAATCATCATTTCAAACCATAGAGAAAGACACAATTTATCATTAATAGCTATGCTTATTACTGAATTTGGGTTAGTTGTATGGTCATAAGTAGTGTCCAAAACTAAGTTATAAAAATTACCCCAACTACTATTAATTTTTATCACAAAGTTCATTTTCTGCCTGAACAAATGCCAGTTATCTGTGGATTGTTAGCTGTGGAGTAGCTGTGGACTGTCCTTTATATAAAGTTAGTGCTTTTTTGATTCCTGTTGAAAAATCTTTGTTTATCTTCAGGTCATAAAGATATTCTCCTGAATATGAATTATCTTCTCAATGGTTTATTGTACGCAGGAGGATGAGGGCCATGTCTGGTAGAAGCTGGTTCCTTGAGGACATGGGAGGACTGCACAAAGAAGTTGTCAGTTAAGCTGAAAAGTCGTACTGGGGAAGGGACTTACGTGACAAGTTAGTTGTGGTCAGTAGGAGGTGGTGAGTTCACTGCAGGCAGCGATCAGCTTGTGCTAATCACTTGGCTTATTCATAGGACCTCTAAGTGTTTTGGGGTTGCTGGAAGGGGAGGGGAGGTAGCAAGGGGGGGAAGTAGCAAAAACTGATTTGAAAGATACAGTCTATTGTGCAAGGAGCTAGCTTCACCCTATATGTCCTGAGGATCCACTAAAGGATTTTAAGCAAGGGTTGAGCATGACGTTATGCATTTTAGTACGTAGCTCTGAAGAGGGTATGAAGAATGGATTGACTTTAGTCAGTTTACAAGTCTATTTCAGTACACTGCGCAAGAAATGAAAGCTCAGAAAGAACAGCTATAGCGGGTAGAGAGCAGAAATTACTTGAGATATACTCAGAATATAGAACAAATAAGACTGGTCACAGATTCCCCTGTAGGCCTTGCTACAGGCTTCAGTGCATTTACAAACGTTTTATGTGCTGTGATCTTTCAGTTACCAGGGAAAAAAAAATCTCCTTTTAAATTACCTCTGGTATTGAAGATTTATAGGCAAACTGATCCTCCCAAGAACCTACGAAAATCCACCAAAGGGGCCTCAAAAGGAAGATCAATATATACAGCATAGATGGAAATCAGGAAATAGATGGGAATCAGAAAATTATCCAGGATTTAACACAATTCTGCTAACTAGGTTACCTCAACATCCCAAAACCCCTAAACGAGTTCTGCTATTCTTCCCGATTACAAACATCTCTCCCTCCTTTCACTCTCTGGAACGAGCTTCTGCTTATCTTGGCTGATGTTTATTTAAGGCTATGTTTATTCTTGGTATCTCGTATCTTATAGTGTTCTTGGTATCTTGTATTTTATAGTGTCTGTATACTGGGGTTTTTTCCCTATGTCTTTCCTCTCCTCCTCCTGTTACCTATAGCACTGGGGTAGCACACACTTTCTCATATATTCACACACATGTATGCATGTCTATGTATTCACACACATCTATGCACACACACACGCCACATTCAAAATACTCCCAAGAGGGAATCTGACGCAGTTAAAGACTCAAGTGTGATCCCAGGCAGCACCTTAATATCTCTAAACCTCAATTTTCTTAGGTGTAAAATATAGATAATCATAGGTCTTGCTGTAGTGGGTTGTGAGGGTCAAATGAGACAATGAGAGAAAACAAAAAAAAGCAAGCAAGCAAGCACGTACAGTAAGTCCGTCTATGGAACACAGGGAGAATTCAGATGCTAAAGGACATGCGGGCACCCCCATCCCAGCACAGCAGGCTTGGCAGAGGCATGTGCTATGGAACAACACTACTTATTCCCTAGAAGCCACATAGATAGAGGTGACAGAGGTCAGTAAGTTTTTCTGGAAAGCACCAGACAGTAAACACCTTTGGCTCTCGGGCCATACAGTCTTTGCCACAACTACTCCATTCTGCCGCAGACAAGTAAGAATGAATACTGACGAGGCTCCAACCAGATCTTTCTGTCAAGTAGCAGGTTTGGCCAGTAGGATGCAATTTGCAGCCACTGGCCTAGAGTGACTGGCTCATTAGAATAAACAAGGTCTGTGGGACCAGCCCTAAAATCCCTACTTCTAACTTAAATGCTTTGTCTCTTCAATACCTGCTGAAGTTAAATTCGTGCTTTAAGGATCAGCTAACATCACATCTTCTGTAAAGTTTTTGCTGACCTTGGTCACCAGAAAGATGGGGAAATAGGAAGATAACCAGGTAAGAATGAATTGATCAAAACCAAGGGAGACGAGAGTTGCCCGGTACTTAGCAGATGCTTAATATAAGTCACATGTATATGTGACTTATAATGACCTATTTTCAACACATCTGTATTTAAATTGAATTTGAATTCAAGTCTAAATATCTGTTGAACTATTTTTTTTGTGCCAGGTCATATACTGATTGCTGGCAGTCCAAATTAATGCCACATAGGCTGGTGGCCTATATATGAGGGCATTATATTAATGGATTACATTTTAAAACTTAAAAGCAAGCACAATAATAATAAGAGAAGCGTTCAAAAAAAGCTTAAGGGGCGCCTGCCTGGCTCAGTTGGTAGAGCATTCAGCTCTTGATTTCAGGATTCTTAGTTCAAGTTCCACATTGGGCATGGAGCCTATTTTAAAAATTAAATAAACAGGGACACCCGGATGGCTCAGTTGTTTGAGTGACTGCCTTCAGCTTAGGTCATGATCCTCAAGTCCTGGGATGGAGCTCCACATGGAGCTCTGCATCTGGCTCCCTGCTCAGCAGGGGGTCTGCTTCTCCCTCTGCCCTTCCCCCTCTCACACTCTCTCTCAAATAAATAAATAAATAAATAATAAAATCTTTACAAAATTAAACAAAAAACAGACAACAAAACTTAAAAGCATGTCCTCGAAGACCAAAATACCTATATTTGATTTTCTAATTCTAAGTTTGCTTACCACCTGTTTTCTCTTTGCCAATGATTACATCAGGATAAATTCTGCCTGCTTTCCTTAGATGAGGAAAAAAGAACTTTAGGATTTCAAATGTATTAGATGCTGTTTCACTCTTACCCAATGTATTCATTTTCTTCTCAACTGAAAGAAAGAAAAAATAGGGTTTCTAAGTACATGACCATAGGGATTTTTCTCTGGTACAATTTTTCATAATGAAATAAACAGATTTAATATTCAGTATATGAGACATACAATTAAATGTGAATTATTAAAATTATATGGCTACAAAATATAGCTCAAATACTGTTGATTCACATTTATTTCAAAAGTAATATTTAAGGGACGCCTGGGTGGCTCAGTTGGTTGGACGACTGCTTTCGGCTCGGGTCATGATCCCAGGGTCCCGGGATCGAGTCCCGCATCGGGCTCCCGGCTCCATGGGGAGTCTGCTTCTCCCTCTGACCTTCTCCTTGCTCATGCTCTCTCTCACTGCCTCTCTCTCAAATAAAAAAAAAAAAAAAAAAGTAATATTTAAGCCTAGCATATGAGCTACATAACCAGAGACTAACAGAACTATCAGTTCTGAATGAAGTGCAACTGAAACATGCTATAATTGATCTGATCTGCTATTTTGATTAATATCACATTATAGTTTATATCCTAAACATTGTTTTGTAGCTCAACATTTAATGATTCTACTTAGACCATTCATTTGAATATACCTCTAAAATTTTGAAAAAGAGGAACAAAATTAGAAGACTCACACCCTATTTAATTCATAATACATAATATGGTAATCAAGACAGTGTGATATTACATTAAGAAAAGATATATAGACCGATGGAATAGAATAGAAAATCCAGAGATAGATCTACATAAATATTATCAATTGATTTCTGGAAAAGGTGCAAAGGCAATTCAGTGCAGAAAGGACAGGCTTTTTGACAAATGGTGCTAGAATACTTGGACATTCAAATGAAAAAGACTGAATCTTGACCAGTACTTCACACCATTTATAAAAATCAATTCGAAAGTTTCATAGACCCAAATTTAAAATCTGAAAGTATAAAATTAAAAAACACATAAAAGAAAATCTCCATGACCCTGAAGAAGGTAAAGTGTTCTTAAAGATAACATCAAAAACATTATATAAAAAGAAAAATTGATAAATTGAACTTCACATACAAATATAAAAATGTTTGCTTTCTGAAGGACACCGTAAGGAGAATGAAAAGACTAGCCAAAATTGGGAGAAAGCATTCCCAAATCACATATCCATTTGATATGTATTCAGGATAATATATATGTATTTTTTAAGGAAATTTTTTTTTAAAGATTTTATTTATTTATTTGACAGAGATCACAAGTAGGCAGAGAGGCAGGGAGCGAGAGGAGGAAGCAGGCTCCCTGCTGAGCAGAGAGCCCGATGCGGGGCTCGATCCCAGGACCCTGGGACCATGACCAAGCTGAAGGCAGAGGCTTTAACCCACTGATCCACTCAGGCGCCCCAGGAAATTTTTTTAAGAAAAAAAAAATTTTTTTTTTTTAATTTTCTTAAAAAAGTTTTTTAAGAAAAAAAATTTTTAAGAAAATTCTCTTCACAAAAAACCTGTATATTAATGTTTACAGCAATACGTACTTGTAATTGCCAAAAAAATGAAAACCACCTGTTGGTAAAAGGATAGAAAAACTGTATCCACTGTACATCCATGTAATCATAGTTTACTCAGCAATATAAACGCAACAAAAATTTGGTCCCATAACAACTTCGATGAATCTTTGCTAAGTGAAAGAAGTCAGTCTCCAAGGATTGCACACTGTATGATTCCATTCGTATGGCATTCTGGGAAAAGGAAAACTCTAAGAACAGAGAACAGATTAGTGGTTGCAAGGGATTAAGAGTGAGGACTACCTGACTACAAAAGGGGAAACAGAGGCAGGACTTTTATCCTGGAGAAATGGGAGCCACTGCAGGATGATACACAGGACAGTGAACCTTCCCTTTGGTTACAGTGGAAATAAGCGGGGACAATTCTGGGGAAAGAGAAAAAACAGAGAATTATGTTAGCAGTCATTCAGATGAGGCATGAAGGAGACATGACTAGCAGAGATGGTGATGGGAAAATGTGCACAGATTTGTGAGATACTCAGGATTGTGAACTGACTAAAATGGGCAAATGTGAGAGGAGGCGGGGGGAGGGGCAGGAGTCAAAGGGACACTCAGGGTTCGGGCCCATCTAGTGTATGGGTCACGATGGTGGTGCAAATCACACGGAAAACACAGGAAGACCATTTCTGAGCTAGAGAGGAGAGGAAGTATATCAGTGATATCTCTTACCTGATTTTTATATGCCTCATAATAAAAGAACAAGTACTAATTTAGTTATATTTGTTGGGGAGAAGTGTCCTAAAATCAGAAAGCACAAAATCTTAATTTCCAAACACAAAACACAAAATCAACAAACAAACCACCACACGTAAAAACAAAAGCAACACAAACCTAAGTTTATGGACATATTTTTTCTCTGTGTCATTTCATACTTCATTTTACTCAAGGCTTTGATCAGCTCTTGGCGATTTCTTTCAGTTTTGTTTTTTAAACGTAGCATTTTTTCCTTAAACTCCAAAATATGGTTTCTACAATTAATTAATTGATTACCTGCAAAGAAAACATATGTGTATATATTTATATACATAGCAACGATATCATACCATTTTCTATAACATATAACTAAAAAGGTAAGATATACACTTCAATGTAACTATAACACTATATTTGTGTGTACATATACATGTACATAGTTTATAGATAAATGTGTGTATACGATACACATAAGAAGAGGCTAGAGAAAGAGTGAGATTTAAAACAGTACTATCTGGAAGGTGGAATTATTATAAGTGGTTTTTCCCTTATTACTTTGTGCTTTTTTATATTTTCCAAATTTTCCATTTTGTGCACATGCTAGATTTGTAATTAGAGAGAAAAACCAATTGAGACCAAAAATTCACTTTTAAGAATTTATCTGAAGAACAAAACCAAAAATATATACCCAGATTTGGCTCTAAGGATGTCTAACATAGGCAGCAGCATTACTAATAACTATAAGAAAATCAGAAACAGCCTAAATGCTCAACAATGGATATATGCTAAATAAATTACAGAATATCCTTTTAAAAGTTACAGAGGCTCTCGTTTTAAATCAAGTGTAATTGAATCCCAGTTTCACCACTTAATACTTGTGTGACCTTGGACAAGCTACTTTATGTTTGTTAGCCTCTGTTCCTTCATGTATAAATGGATATATAAAAATTCCTGTCCCAGAGTTGGGAAGAAGTGATACAGTAATGCACATAAGTCATGTGGCAAAGCACACACACACAAAATGTCTGATAAATATTATTTATCAAAGGGCTACTTTTTATTCATTTGCCAATGTAATACCATACAGCTATGAAAATTAGCTTAGAGAAGAATATTTAATGTTGCAAAAAAAATTTTTTTTTTTTAAAGATTGTATTTATTTATTTGAGAGAGAGACAGTGAGAGAGAGCATGAGCGAGGAGAAGGTCAGAGAGAGAAGCAGATTCCCCGCGGAGCCGGGAGCCCGATGCAGGACTCGATCCCAGGACTCCAGGATCATGACCTGAACCGAAGGCAGTCGTCCAACCAACTGAGCCACCCAGGCGTCCCCCAAAAATTGTTTTTTTAAAAAACAAAACTATGTATAAAATCATCTCTCTTTCTGGTAAAACAACACATATACAGATAGTAAAAAAGAGTAAGCATACAAGTTTATATTTTGTTAATATATAATCTTTAGTTTGTTGGATCACTTTTTATTTCCTATTTTTACAGAATTCTTTTGTTCTAGAACGTTACATTGCTTCTATAATCAGAAAAAAATTAACAGATAAAATAATTCTGCACCTTTTATCTGTCAAGTACTCTGTACTGAGGGAAGTACAACAATAAAGAAAGATATAGTAGTCTTGCCTTCCAGAAGTTTATAGGCTAATTGGTAGAACTAACTTAACTGGTAATTTAAATCATTGTGATATTTTGGATGTTACAGATTTCCTTCTCCTTGGGTTTTAACTAATTAGGAATACATAGATAACACCAGATCCAAATAGAAGCTGTCAGTTTTATCTGGGGCTGTCTGACAATGGCTATATTGCCAAACACAGTGGGATGTCCTATTTCCCTGCCCAAGTTAACTCACTCCCAGCCCATTACTGAAAGAGCCACAGTGAGGCTATAGCCACATAAGGGATGACTTGCCACATGTGCTTACTATTTTGGAGGAAAAAGTAGAGAGACCTAGCCCTTCTTGGAGGGAGTCCATAAGAACTTTTATGAGCGAAAGAGCCCAGAGATGGCCCGAGTTGTCTTTTCAAGGAAGCCATTCTGCCTTCCTGTCAGTGTGGCCCACAGAAGTCAGGTCTGACCCATCTCACCTTTCAGATGACTCTCTTCCTTTCTGAAAGAAAGTCCAAGTGGGCACTTGAAAATGGCCGTTCTAGGAGAACAAAATGAAAGATGTCTCCGTGAAGGAAATATGGGCACGATAAAACAAGGCAGCTAGCCCTGACTTCTAGTGATAATAGTGTGCCCAGAGGATGGGATCCAGACAGCTTGGGAGGGGAGAGCAGGAGGTCAGAGGAGGAATCTGGAGAATGTGCTGCCTGAGGGGAGAACTCTGGGAGTGGGGGTTGGGAGGAGTGTGAGTTCAAAAGTCAAGGGAAGCAAGGACAGGTGTTCTGTTTGGAGCACTGCTGAGGGAAAGACAAGGAGGTTTTCAAAAACAGGGCGCTACACACCCAGAAGCTCTTCATTATTTAAGGGTCAACAGGGGAAATTCAGAAGTTAAGAGAGAAATCTGGTTCTGCTGATCTTTTTGATAAGCTAGTTAAAGGGCCTGAACACTCCCCTACACACCAGTGTTTCTTAAACCTTTTTTCTAAAAAAACCCTCTAATTGTGGTAAATTTGAATAAAAGGGATGTGGGTGGAGGCATAACCTGAAATAGCCCCCCACAGTCCTGAAATTTCTCTGACATTTCTTCAAAATATGTGCAAATTTTGCAGCCCACTCTACAGTACATATTTGTTGTTTTTGTTGTTTTGGTTTTGGGTTCGGGATTTTCATTTACTTATTTTTTTAATTGATGTTTGGTTGACATATTAGTTTCCAGTGTGCCAGTGAGTTGATATTTGCATATGTTGTGAAACAATCACCAAAATAAGCTAGTTAAGATGTAGCTGGGTTTTTTTTTATTTAATTTTTTTTTTCAGTGTTCCAAGATTCATTGTTTATACACCACACCCAGTGCTCGGTAATACCCACCACCAGGCTCACACAACCCCCCCACCCCCATCCCCTCCAAAACCCTCAGTTTCTTTCTCAGAGTCCACAGTCTTTCATGGTTTGTCTCCCCCTCCGATTTCCCCCAACTCACTTCTCCTCTCCATCTCCCAATGTCCTCCGTGTTATGTTATGTTATGTTATGTTATGTTATGTGTTACTTATGCTCCACAAGTAAGTGAAACCATATGATAATTGACTCTCTCTGCTTGACTTACTTCACTCAGCATAATCTCTTCCAGTCCCGTCCATGTTGATACAAAAGTTGGGTATTCATCCTTTCTGATGGAGGCATAATGCTCCATTGTATATATGGACCATATCTTCTTTATCCATTCGTCTATTGAAGGGCATCATGGTTCTTTCCAGTTTGACGACTGTGCCCACTGCTGCTATGAACACTGGGGTACCAGATGGCCCTTCTTTTCACTACATCAGTATCTTTGGAGTAAATACCCAGTAGTGCAATGGCAGGTCATAGGGTAGCTCTATTTTTAATTTCTTAAGGAATCTCCACACTGTTTTCCAAAGTGGCTGCACCAACTTGCATTCCCACCAACAGTGTAAGAGGCTTCCCCTTTCTCCACATCCTCTCCAACACACGTTGTTTACTGTCTTGTTGATTTTGGCCATTCTAACTGGTGTAAGGTGGTATCTCAACATGGTTTTGATTTGAATCTCCCTGAGGACTAATGATGATGAACATTTTTTCACATGTCTGTCAGCCATTTGCATGTCTTCTCTGGAGAAGTGTCTGTTCATGTCTTCTGCCCATTTTTTGACGTGATTATTTGTGTTTTGGGTGTTGAGTTTGAGGAGTTCTTTATAGATCTTGGATATCAGCCCTTTGTCTGTAGTGTCATTTGCGAATATCTTCTCCCATTCCGTGGGTTGCCTCTTTGTTAACTGTTTCCTTTGTTGTGCAGAAGCTTATGATCATGATGAAGTCCCAAAAGTTTATTTTCGCTTTTGTTTCCTTTGCCTTTAGAGACATGTCTTGAAAGAAATTGCCTTGGCCAATGTCGAAAAGGTTACTGCCCATGTTCTCCTCCAGGATTTTGATAGATTCCTGCCTCACGTTGAGGTCTTTCATCCATTTCAAGTTTATCTTTGTGTATGGTGTAAGAGAACAGTCGAGTTTCATTCTTCTACACATAGCTGTCCAATTTTTCCAGCACCATTTATTGAAGAGACTGTCTTTTCTCTACTGTATATTTTTTCCTGCTTTGTTGGAGATTATTTGACCATAGAGTTGCAGGTCCATATCTGGGCTCTCTACTCTGTTCCAGAGAGTGAAAAGGGGAGAGATCACAACTAACACCAAGAAAATAGAAACAATCATCAGAAATTTCTATCAACAGTTATATGCCAATAAGTTATGCAACCTAGACAAAATGGATGCACTCCCGGAAACCTATAAACTTCCAAAACTGAATCAGGAAGAAATTGACAATCTGAATAGACCAATATCTAGTAACGAGACTGAAGCAGTGATCAAAAACCTCCCAAGAAACAAGAGCCCAGGACCTGACAGATTCCCTGGAGAATTCTACCAAACATTCAAAGAAGAAATAATACCTATTCTCCTGAAGCTGTTTCAAAAAATAGAAACAGGGGGCGCCTGGGTGGCTCAGGGAACTAAGCCTCTGCCTTCAGCTCAGGTCATGATCCCAGGGTTCTGGGATCAAGCCCCGCATCAGGCTCCCTGCTCAGCAGGGAGCCTACTTCCCCCTCTCTCTCTGCCTGCCTCTCTGCCTACTTGTGATTTCTGTCAAATAAACAAATAAAATCTTAAAAAAAAAAAAAAAGAAACAGAAGGTAAACTTCCAGACTTTTTCTATGAAGCCAGCGTTACCCTAATCCCCAAACAAAGACCCCACCGTAAAGGAGAATTTCAGACCAATATCCCTGATGAATACTGATGCCAAGATTCTCCACAAGATCCTAGCTAACAGGATCCAACAGTACATTAAAAAGATTATCCACCATGACCAGGTGGGATTTATCCCTGGTATTCAAGGGTGGTTCAACATTTGCAAATCAATCAATGTGATAGAACAAATCAATAAGAGAAGAGAGAAGAACCAGATGGTCCTCTCAATTGATGTAGAAAAAGGATTTGACAAGATACAGCAACCTTCCTGATTAAAACCCTTCAAAGTATAGGAATAGCGGGAACATTCCTCAACTTCATAAAATCTATCCACAGCGAATATCATCCTCAATGGGGAAAAGCTGACAGGCTTCCCTTTGAGATCAGGAACACGACAAGGATGTCCACTCTCGCCACTGTTGTTCGACATAGTACTAAAAGTCCTAGCAACAGCAATCAGACAACAAAAAGAAATAAAAGGTATTCAAATTGGCAAAGAAGAAGTCAAACTCTCTCTCTTCACAGATGACATGATACTTTATATGGAAAACCCAAAAGACTCTACCCTCAAACTACTAGAACTCATACAGCAATTCAGTAATGTGGCAGGATACAAAATCAATGTACAGAGATCAGTTGCTTTCTCATACACTAACAATGAAAACATAGAAAGGGAAATAAGAGAATCGATTCCATTTGTTATAGCAGCAAGAACCATAAGATACCTGGGACTAAACCTAACCGAAGAGGTGAAGGATCTGTACTCAAGGAACTACAGAACACTCATGAAAGAAACTGAAGAAGACACAAAAAGATGGAAGAGCATTCCATGCTCATGGATCAGAAGAATACACATTGTTAAAATGTCTATACTGCCTAGAGCAATCTATACTTTCAATGCCATCCCGATCAAAATTCCACTGACATTTTTCAAAGAGCTGGGACAAATAATCCTAAAATTTGTGTGGAACCAGAAGGGCCCCTTATTGCTAAGGAAATGTTGAAAAAGAAAAACAAAACTGGGGGCATATCATGTTGCCTGATTTCAAGCTTTACTACAAAGCTGTGATCACCAAGACAGCATGGTACTGACACAAAAAAAGAGGTAGTTGTTTTAATATAAAGATAACGAAGTCACGTTCTCCCTTCTCCCAACTTTTTTTTCCAGGTGACTTTATATATCTTGGAACAGCACTACTGGCTATCATGGGAACAGGTATTTCAATCGAGAAACGTAGCTGAAGACTATTAGATACAACATCTTTCAGGAAGATCATTCTGGTGCCCATACAGAAGATTGTTTCAGAAAGGCAAAACTAAAGCCAGAGAAACCACCTGTCAGGAACCTAAAGTGATAGTAGTTTCATGCGAAAGAAGATAAAAGAATAAATCAGGGCAGAAAGGATTAGGAAATAGGGGAAAATATGAAAAACATCCAAGAGCTTTTATTGAAAAGACTTTGAACTGACTTAGAGAAAGGAGATTAGAATCCCTGCTAGGTTTCAAACATGACTACAGATTTCTGCAGTCTGAGTTGGGAAAACAGGAAAATGAGCAGTGATGATGCTTGTGAGACATCTATATATGTGGCAAACAGTTGGCTATGTGACTTTGAAGTTCAAGGGAGAGATTAGGGCTGGTGTTACAGATTTGAGAGCAAGAGTGAGATTCACTTACAAAATGGAGCAGGAAAATGTAGTGATAAAAACTGTCCCAGTCTCATCTCCTGCTGTGTCCTTCCTCCCTGCCTTGGTTCACACTGCCTGGGGCAGAGGGTTCAGAGTCTGAAATCCAGCAGGGTGCTTAAATGTCTGGTTCCCGGAGGTCTTGAATCCCTGGTCAGGGGCAGACTTGGCCCCTCTTAACAGCACTGTCCATCCATCTTGCTGGTTCCATTCAGCTTTCACACAGACCAGCTTGGAACACACGTGTGTCTTGCCTGAGCTGCCTTACGAAGATAAGAAGCAGCTAATAAACTGTAATATCCTGATATTTCTCTTCCAAACCTCAATAGATCATCCACCCCAGGATACAACAGAGGAAAGTAAACCTGCTGTTTCACTGCTCTCTAACAAGACGCTTTGTCTCTCCCCCTTGGGTTGGAGGGGACTCCACCTCTCCAGTCCTCACCCAGTGGCATGCTCCACCTCTAGGATCTGTCACAACACCTCTCCATCTCCAGCTCTGTGTCACTGAATCTCTCAAGTGCAACAATTTCATATAATATGGAGTATCCTGCCAATAGGGGCTCCCCATCCATGGGGTACATGCACAAACAAGTAGATTCGGGTTTTATGCATAGTTGGGCTTGCTGAAACAGGGCAGTGGAGGTTTAGGGAAAGACCCAACTGGCTGGTTAACCATTATAGAGAATCCTACCATTATGAAGTCTGCTGGCAGTCTTCCACAGTGAGTGTTGTGCCCCATTCCTGTAAAAGTTCTTAGCCTGTTATGATACAGCCAGCAGAACTCAAGGCCCTACATCTCTAGTCTTCAATAGCGAGTGGGTGGTGGCTCCAGATCTCTGGTTTCCTCCCTCAACCCTCCTCCAGGGAAAGGCCAGACAAGAGTGAAAAGGCACTGCTGAATCCAAGCCACAATTTAATCTGTACATAAATCACTCAGTAAGAAAAGAAGGAGAACTTGGCTGCTTTGAATTCATTTTTTCTCAGCAGCCTCTTGAAGGCTCCTACTCTGGGCCCCAGAATCGGTCCAGCTGGAGCAATGACAGTTTGGTCGCCAGAACCTGCATGGGTACTGGTTGGCAAATTGTGTTAGTCATCGCTGTCCCATAGAGCAATACTAAGAATTCTCCAGGTTCTCTACAGATGGAAAGACCTGGCTATAGCAGAGAGATCACCATTTGGTCAAGAATAAAAGCAATTTTCTGTTCCTTCTTGAAACACTGTGACAGAGTATTCAGAATTCATTAACAATTCCAAGCAGAGCCTGAGTTTTTCTTTGGGAAGGGATGCTCTTCTCAGGGACTTCTACATCTCACCAGCCAGAACAGTTGCCTGGCCACACAATTCATTCCCTCATTCAACAAAGACTTATGAAACTAAATATTGCTACATGTCCCGGGGATATGACAATGCACAAAACAGTCAGAACTCCTGATCCCCTTGGAACTTACATCCTACTGACTGGAAAAAAAGAAAAAATAAGTGAATTACATACTCACTAATAAGTGAAATATATTTGAAGATGGTAAGTACCCAAAAAATACAAAGCGGGGGAAAAAGAGTGTTGATGGTTGGGGGAGGTTTTAATTGTGAACAGGGTGATCCAAGAAAGCTTTTCTAAGGAGATAACATGTGAGCACAGACAAGAACAAAGCAAATGAAGGACTGCAGGTAACTCTGGTACAGAGAGAAGAGCATGTGCAAAAGTCCTGAGGCAGGAGGGTGCCCATTATCTCCAGAAACAGCATGGAGACCAGTGTGGCTGAAGCAAAATGAATGACAGGGAGAACAGAAGGTGATGAAATTACGAGGCCACCTTTGTATAAGTACTGTAGCTTTTACTTTAAGCAAAATGGGAAACCAATGTAAGTCTGTAAGCGTAGTATCACATAATCTGATTTACCAGAACAGGATCCTTCTATCTCCTGTGTGAAAAACAGAGTTGGGGAAACTAAGACTGAAGAAAGGGGGTCAAGAAAGAGAGGTCTGTGGCTTAGAAAAGATTGTGGGTGGGATAGTGGCTAAGGAATGGTTTAATTCTGGATATATTTTGAAGATAAAGAAGACAGGATTTGCGGACATCAAATGTGGGATATGAAAAAAAGGGAGGCAATGATATTCTGAACAACTAGAAGAAAGGAGTACCATTTACTAAGATAGAGAAGAGGAAGGGAGCAAGTTTTGGTGTGAATATTAGGAGTCAGGTTTGAGACATGTTAGTTTTGACATGTTTATCACACATTTCAGTAGGCAGCTCCATGTGTGGGCCTCAGGGGAGAACTGGCCTGGCCTGGACAGAGACATTTAGAGAGACCTGCGGTAAGATGCTGGAGATCACTAAGAGAATGAGGATGAGCACAGAAGAGTTGAGGCCCAAGGACTAAATCCTGGGGCACCCCAAGTTATAAGTTGAAGAAGTCAGTAACGAAGCTAAGACAGATTAGCTGGTAAGGCAGGAGGACACTGGGGTGTGTTTCAAGTCCTTGGAAACCAAGTGAGAAAAACGTGTCAAGGAGATGAAAGGCATCAACTGTCAAGTGCTGTCCGACAGGGCAAGGAGGATGAGGACAGGGTACAGGCCATGAGACAGCAGTGAGCAGTCCCTGGGGGCCTTGATGACAGAGGTTCTAGGGGTCAGCGAAGTGAAAGCCCAGCTGGAGTGGGTTCAGGAGAAAGCAGGACCACAGGGCTTAGAGACAGGGTAGGGGGACAACTCTTTTTTTGAGAGTGAAAGTGGGGTGGGGGCAGGGGCAGAGGAAGAGGGAGAGAGAGAGAATCCCAAGCAGGCTCCACACCCAGCACAGAGCCCCATGTGGGGCTCAATCTCACAACCCTGAGATCATGACCTGAGCAGAAACCAAGAGTCAAACGCTTACCCCACTGAGCCACCAGATGCCCCAAGTGAATTTTAAACTGAACTGTGCTTTAATCAAATAACTGCCACTATCCCAGATAAATCTTGAATATTCATAGTGGATACTATTTGAAGGTGTCGACAAACTTTAGAAGTAGACATAGTGTAACCAGTATAACCCTATGTTATTGAGGTTCCTCAGGTAACACTCTCTCAGCAAACTGAATCATGAAGTTGATACATCATGGGTGATGCAACATGGCTACGCTTCCACGGTGTTAAGTCAGTCCCTTAGGGAGCGATTTGGTAAACATGAAAGAAAGAGTTTTCTCTATAGGAAGTAGTATTTGCAGAAACAACCATGCAAAAAAGTTAAAGCATGTATTCCCTAGTCTTAGATCTGCTTCTTACCCATTTTTACTTGATTATGCTATTCAATGATATTCTATTTAAAATATTTACATTACTTTCATAGTCAATCAGGTATTTTGTGAGGGTGAAATGTTATAAAACTATTTGCAAAGGCTTGAAATAAACAATAATTTAATGTTTTGAGCCAAGTGTGGTGGAATTGTGAAAACAAACACCAGTCCATGTGTGCAATGGGCCAATATGAATTCCGCCCATAAGCAAGGGGTCAGGTAAGATCCTAATTACTACTGACCTTTGTTTCTCACAGCAAGAGTCCAACGCACTGCTATCCAGTAGAAATAAAATCTAAACCACGTTTGTAATTTTAAATTTTCTAGTAACAACATTTTAAAAAAGTAAAAAAGGATCAAATAATTGTGAAGAATATATTTAATATTTAATTCAATATATCTGAAATATTTTTCAACATGTAATCAACATAAAAAATAACTAATGGAATAGCTTGCATTCTTTTTTATACTATGTATGCTAAATCTCGTGTATGTTTTATATTACAGTGCATTCTTACCAAAGAATAAAATTTTGCTTACTGGAGAAATATTTTGCACTGCTTCTGTCTTTAGATTTAAATTTAAGTTTAAATTAGTCAAAACAAAACTTAAAGTTAAAATTCATTTTCTCAGTTGCACTGACCATATTTCAAGCGCTTGGCAGTCACCTAGATAGAGGCCGCCATATTGGACAGCAGGCTCTTGGCAGTAGCTGTGAACTTATTAGAAATGCAGTATCTCTTGGGGCACCTGTGTGGCTTAGTCGGTTAAGCGTGGACTCTTGATTTCGACTCAGGTCATGATCTCAGGGCTGCGAAATCAAGCCCTGCATTGGGCTCCAAGCTGAGCATGGAGCCTGCTTGAGATTCTTTCTCTCCCTCTCCCTCTGCTCCTCCCCACTCGCTCACACATGTGCACATGCTTTCTCTCTTTCTCTAAAAAAAAAAAAAAAAAGAAAAGAAAAGAAAAAAGAAAGAAAGAAAGAAAGAAGTGCAGTATCGCAGACCTCTCCCCAGATCTACTAAGTAACAATCTGGGCTTTCGTTAAGATTCACAGGAGATTGGTATACACGTTAAAATTTGAGAAGCACTGTTATAGATGTCTTTAATTGTTTTCTCTTTCTCATCATTGACTTTACCATAGTTCAGGTCATTACTGCCTCTAGCTGCACTATTATAATTGTCTCTTAATTAGTCTCTCACCTCCAATCTACAATTAATCTTCTGGAAACACTGCTCAAAGACTTTAAATGGTTTCCTGAATGCTTACTGAATTAAGTCCAAACTACGTGCTTTAACATACAAGGTCTCATCCATAGGGCCATGACCTGACTCTTCCACACTATTTCATTCACTAAACCCCTCCAGCAATGAGAAGCATCACGGGGTATGCATTCTTTCTGCCACTTAATACTCACTTAATACTTCACTGAACTATATGACAGCTAAACATGGATAGTCAAGTTGCTGCTCTAAATTATCTGACAAGAGATGAAGGAGCATGTATTTAAACAACCAATTAATATAATTGTGAAAATGGAGTTATCCTCAAGTGCTACAGGCAGAGAGAGACAGAAATGCTTACCTAGTAAGGAAGACTGAGCAGTGGGGGAGGGACGAGGGAAAAGGTTTCAGAGAAGAGGGAATATTTGAGAACTTGAAGAATGTACAGAATGTTGCCCTACAGCAGAGGGCAGGGAAGGGCATTCCAAACTAAGAAAATGACAACATAAGTGCGTAAGTATGAAATGGTACGGCGTATGGAGGGGAAAGCAAGTAATTCACTGGGGGGGTCAAAAGGAAGGAAATGAGGGGCATGAAGTTGAAGAATGGGCAGACCACTTCAGATCTATTATTCATTTATTTGTACCCAGTGTGGCTCCAAAGAAAGACTATCTGAGGCAGCTGGTAGGAGATGAAGGTAAAAAGACAGAATATATTTTGGATTATTCCACTCCATGTATGCTTTGCAATAATCAAATCCCACTATGAACAACGCCCTTTGAATTCCCTTGGATTGATCCCTCTATGCGTTAGGTCTTATGATGAAATATTTCAGACTTTGAAAACCATATATAAAATAGTTTGAAAGACAATAATAAAAATTAACATCCATGAATCCACTACTACCTTAGCCTTAAATATTCCATCTGTTTCCTTCTAAGATTATGTTCCCTTTCCTCCTTACTCCCAGATAAGCAGAATTCTGAATTTTGTATTAATCTTCCATTGTTTTTCTTTCAAGTTTCACCACTTGTGCAAACTGATTGATATTTGTTTTAAGATATTAATAAGTAATACTTATACGTATTCTTTTGTACTTGCTTCTTTTTCTTAATGTATGTTTTTGCGATCCATCCATACTGATAAGTGAAGCTCTAGTCCAATCATTTCCACTACTGTTAAATGTTCCACTGTTTTAAAGATACAGTAACACATTTAGCTCTTCTACTGTTGATGAACAATTATACAAAATGCTACCAAGAACATACCAGGTCAATATATTCAAGAGTTTCCCTTGTATATATCTGGTGGTAGGGATGTTGTCTTAAATATTGAACAACCTGTATGATGTGGGTACTGATCAGTGACAAGAAGAGTTGGCCATAAACCACTGGGTGACACTGCACACCAGTTTCAGTCCTGACTGGCAGAACTGCTAGGACACAGGAAGTGCAGGTCACACAATGAAAGTTACTGAATGTATGCATAATCCCCATTCCCAAGGGGAGTGTGTGCAAATTCCTGCACTTCCGCATCCTCACCAAATGTCTTATCTCCTAAATTTAAAAATCTGAATGGTATGAAATGTTATAAAAGAAATGTTTTAATTTGCATTTATTTGATTGCTAATGAAGCTAACATTTATGTTGCACTTGGCCTTAGAATCTATTTTGCTGATATTAATATAGTTACACCAACTTTCTTTTGGATTAGGTTGTTGGTATACATTTTCCATCCCTCTTCCAACATTTCTCTACCTTTAAAATTTAAATGTATCTCTTGTAAATATCATCATGTTTGGTTTTGTTTTTATATCCAATCAGAAAAAAACCGTAATTTCCTTTTTGGAGTATTAACTATAATGAGTGATATTGTTATACATTATTTTAGTATCATTTTAATAGTTAGACCGGAGATTTCATTGTGAATCCTTGACTTACTACAGTCTAATACAATTTCTCACATTCTCATTTTTCAACAGTGCTACAGGTTTAATACCAGTTAACTCCATTTACCCCTCTTCTATCTTATCTTGTAATCGTTGTCATGCATTGTTGTTCTAGATATACTTTAAATTCCACCAGACATTTCCATTATTGTCTTGAATGGCCCACACATGCATTCTGGATGCTGCTTAGAGCTATGCACTAAAAGAATAATATTCCATTATAATAGAATATATATAACTTCTTTATCCATTCATCCATCGAGGGACACACAGGTTGCTTCCACAGTTTGGTTATTATAAATAATGCTGCAATAAACATGGGAGTACAGATGCCTTTTCAAGTTAGCGTTTTCACTTCCTTCATATAAATACCCAGAAGTGGAATCACTGAGTCATATGAATAGTTCCATCTTTAATTTTTTGAGGAAACTCCATGCTGTTTTCCAGTGACTGCACCAATTTACATTTCCACCAACAATGCATGAAGTTTCTCTTTTTCTCCACATCTTCACCAACACACATTATTTCTTGTCTTTTCAAAAATAGCCAACCTAACAGGTGTGAGGTGGTGTCTCACTGTGGTTTTGATTTATGTTTCCCTGATGATTAGTGATGTTGACTGTCTTTTCATGTAGATGGCTTCCTATCTTCTTCAGAATAAAAGTCATAGTTCTTACTATGGTCTCCATGATCTTATCCCTCTACAACTCCTCCTTGTTCACATTAGCCTCCTAGCTGTTTCTCAAACTATCAAGCTGACTGCACCACAAGGCTTTTGCACCTGCTTTTCTCATTGCCTAGAAAACTCTTCCCCCAGATAGCCATACAATAGTCTCCTTACTTCATTCAGGAATAGGCATGAATATGACTTTCCTTAACCACCCTATCTAAAATAGCACTTTCTCTCCCCTGTCAACACCTGACATCATAGAGTAATATCATTCCTGTTTGTTGTTTATTTCCCTTAATCAGAATGTAAGCTCCCTGAAAGGCTTTAAAATTTTTTTGTTGCCTAGTTCCTACAACATGAAGAAGTATTTATCAAAATCATTAATTCACTCATTCATCCAACCATGCAACAAATATTTGACATACCTATTATATCAGGCATTTTTCCAGATGCTGGGACACAGCAGTGAACCAAGCAGGCAAAAACAGAAAAGAAAAAAATTCTCTGCATGGAGCTTACGTACAAATGGAGCAAATTAATGAACTGTTAGCGCTATGAGCTTATAGAAACAAACAAAAGGTTACACGCACACACAAATTTAAAAGGGGAAAGATTCCCACTAGGTTGTGGCCAAGTTTTTGTTGTTGTTTTTTTTTTAATAAGTAGGCTCCCTGCCCAGCATGGAGCCCAGAATGGGGCTTGAACTCACCAGGCTGAGATCAAAATCTGAGCTGAGATCAAGAGCTGGGCACTTAATCAACTGAGCCACCCAGGCACCCCCTGGCCATCTTTCTAATAAATATAACCAAGTTTTCATTGGTAAGAATTACAGCTATGGATCAAATTTTAAAAACCATTCGGACTATCTTTGGTGTCTTATAAAAATCGCTGCTTCCAAAACTAAATGAAGTCTGTTTTGTTGACATAAGAACATCTCAGGATTGATTCTGTAACTATTTTAGAGCTGGCTTACACAGAAACATAAACACAAAACAGTGTTTTATCAGTTATTCCAAGAGTGGTGCATTTTCAAGAACAATATCTCATATTCTGAATTTGAACATATGAATGATGGGAATAGAAATGCTTCAAGGGACAAAACTTCTCCTTTCTGGTCATAGCACAAAGTCCACAGTTTATAATAAATAATATAATAATATTAGTTTTATTAAAACACCTTCTGACATTATCAATCCAAACTGCCTTCCAAAGTTACTTTAAAAGGGAGTTTACAGCAGCAGTTCTTTCTACCCATGGGTCCTGTTCCCGTGCTTTAGTAAACCACCATCTTGCACCAAAAAAGGGTGGGGGGAGGGAGTTTACATTTTACTTTCTAATTCTGAGTAACGATTTATTTTTTGTTATAAAAATAGTAATAGTTTGTTGTCCTAAAATACATAAAAACACATTTGGATAATGTTCTTACAGAAAATCAGGAAGAGGAAAGTGTATAAAATGATTAAAGAACAGTAGTATAAATCAGATAAATTATTATATATTTCTAAACCTTTGAAACAAATGGAGTAGAATGTTGATATTGTGTATACACGACAAAATTTCGTATTAATTAGAGGACTAAAGACACTTCCAAACTCGATCCTGGACACTACCACCAAGGGCACTTTGTGTGAACCCTGGGTCATAAATGTGTTTAATAAAAATGAAAATTGAACCTAAAACAACCTAAGGACAATCCTGGAAATCTGGCTTAAAATATATTAACTTAAGGGGCGCCTGGGTGGCTCAGTGGGTTAAATCCTCTGCCTTCGGCTCCGGTCATGGTCTCGGGGTCCTGGGATCGAGCCCCACGTCGGGCTCTCTGCTCAGCGGGGAACCTGCTTCCTCCTCTCTCTCTGCCTGCCTCTCTGCCAACTTGTGATCTCTGTCTGTCAAATAAATAAAATCTTAAAAAAATATATATATATATACATATATATATAAACTTAAAATTAGCTTAATTCAAAATCCAACTACATGGACGCTAAAATGTTACACTGGACCTTGGACAAGTAGAGCTGAAAAGACAAAATGCAGCAAATCTAGTTAAATTTGAAACTCAGATAAACAGTAAGTCCTTTGGTACCAATATAGCCTGTGCAATTTTTATACTAAACGTTTACTCACTGTTTATCCAAAGTTCAAATTTCCCTGGGCAATCTCTACGTTTGTTTGCTACAATGGGAGCCCTAAAACAAGATGAATTAAAAGGTCGGTGTGTTGCGAAGTAGTAACACAAGCCGCACGGCTCATCTGAGAAAGTTCAGGAGCCACACCCGTACTCTAAATGGGTCTCCATCATCGCACCCCTTTCTGGCCTCGCAAAAAATACTCTCGGGAGCCTCGAAATGTGGCTCAGTAACAGAACTCGAAACCCCAAGGTGGGAAGGTGTTGGCTTTGTAAGAAGAGCTCTTAACTCAGACAGGCACGTTTCTGGAAAGGATGGGGAAGAACAAGACGCGGACGGCGGGAAGTTGGGCGCAAAGCGGACCCTCGGACCTTCTGGGGGAAAGGACGCGCGGAGGCGGGACTGCGCCGGGAGCCCCCAGCCCTGGGAGGGCCGATCCGTTAGCGCGCGCGCCCTGCGGGGGTCGCGGCCACCGGAGCGGACTAAGGACGCGCGTTACAGTCTAACCGCCGGTCTGACAGGGGCGCCGGGGCTGCATCTGCAAAACACCTCCTACGAGAGCGGGCGGCCGCGCCGGGCTCTCACGTCGCTCCCCCTTTCTCCCCCCCTCCCCGAGCGCCCTGGCAACCCCAAAGACCCCAAGCCAGAGTTTCCGGGCGGGAACGGTGGTGGAGAGGCCACCCGCAGCTTACTGGTTTGAGTCGTCCTGGAGATGCAGAAGCAGAAGAAGCTGAAGAGCATGACGGCGGCCAGCGCGATCAGCACGTTCACCTGCTTGGTCCTCATGGAGCTGGCCTGACTGCCCGTGGCTCGCAGCCCGGCGAGTGGAGGCAACGCGCAGCGCCCCCGCGATGGAGGAGCCGCGCGCACCGCGCCTGCGCCTCTGGACGCGCCCCCCCACCCCGCGCCCCCTGCCCCCTGCCCGCATCCCACCCCTATCGCTGGGGGTCCCGGCTCGGCCGCCTTTTTAGTGCCACCTTCCGTGGCTCAGCACTTAGCATCTCGAACCTCTTGCTAGGACCGCTGGTAGTTCAATGCCATGAACTTTGGGAAAACTCTCCACTGCCTAACCTGCGGCTGGTGGATGCTCAGGAGCTTGCTTTATTTTCCTGTAGCTGTGACTTCCGTGCCAGACCCTAGGCTAAGCAGTTTGTACATACTATCTCGGTAAATCCTCCAACATCCCAATTTTTTAAAGGCAAGATAACAATAGTTCTAATATGCTATTGTTCTCTTCATTTTATCTTGAAAGAATAGGAGCTATTGTGAAATGGAGCAGTTGGCTACAGGACAAACAGCTGGACGGGGCTCCTCCACAAATCGTGTACATAGAGAAGTTTATAAATAAAATATGGTAAAAAGATCCTAAATAAAATATGTATCTTTAGCTTTAAATGAAAACCATCAAATGCCCAAATATCTTAGGGGGCTTAGATTTTTGTGTGGGAAATGACAAATATCAGACATTCAGCTTAATCCCTTTATCTTTTATACTTTAGTACATCCTCCCCCAGGAAAGGAGCGGGGAATCAACGTTTGTGAAGGAAAGAAATTATATATAAGATGCGTAGTGCAAGGGAGACTTGATAAGCTATGCCAAGTTCAAGGTATCCGTTTCTCAGCCCCTTAAAAACTAAGCCTGGGAAATACTAGGAGAAAATCAGGGGGTGCATGGGTGGCTCAGTGGGTTAATCCTCTGCCTTTGGCTCAGGTCATGATCTCAGAGTCCTGTGCATCTGGCTCTCTGCTCAGCAGGGAGCCTGCTTCCCCCTTTCTCTCCCTGGCTTTCTGCCTACTTGCGATATCTCTCTGTCAAATAAAATCTTAAAAAAAAAAAAAAGAAAGAAAGAAAGAAAATCAGTAGGTTGAGACTCTCTTTGGGGTCCTTGAACTGTGTTTTGCTATTTAGGTTCTCCCCACTGATCAATCTTCTTACTGGCCAGGTCTGGTAAAAAGTGTTCTTCAAACCAGCACTACACCACTGGCTGAGTTAGTTTCTGGCCCTCGAAAGAGAAAAAAGATTTGAACACATGCCAACCTGAGGATGCCTTTATAAGCTGTATTTTCTCCTGTGCTGATGGCAGAAGTTGTGACCTTCCGTTGAGCAGTCACCCAGCCGGATCCCAGGATTGGGAGCCAATCCTCAACTCTATTCTCCCTCATCCCATTGGCTAAGCTCCTCTGGAAGCCACAGGGCCAGGAAGTTCTCTGTAGTGTACTAGACCTTCCGACCTGTCTGCGGGGGAGGGGAGTGTGGAGCTGGGTGGAGAAAGACTAACCTGGGGGAAGAAGCTCTTCAGCACAGGAATCTCCAAATTCAGTATTTCACAGTCCTTTTACTTGGTCTCCAGTTTCACACTTTTAGCTTTGTGTTGAAAAACAACATCAGAATCCACTAGCAGTATACAGGGAAAGTTTTTAATCCTTTTTAAAGTAGGGGTCTTCAACAAAAAGATGACATGAATAATACCTGTTCTAGGTTGCTGAGTTAAGTAGCGTTCAAAGCCAATTCGCATATTCCTTGTCATTATGTAACACTCAATACATTTTGGTTCTCTGCTGTTGCTCGTCAGAAACAGTATTAATTTTCTCACTAATTCTAATTATTTTTCCCCCACAAAGCAGTGGAGAACTGTCCCATAGTTTATGGCATTTAACTACCATTAATTATTTTTTTCTCTATTATTATTTTGAGCAGACCGCCTGCTCAAAAATCTTCCAGCAACTCTGTTAAAAGTGAAAAGTGTTGGCGTGGAGTCCAGACCCTTGCACAGTCTGATTCCATCTACCTTTCCAGCTATCCTCCCTATTCCAGCTATGTACTTGCCTCTAATGTAGTACTCACAAGGTCTACTCCACTCAAACTCACCAAATACCATGTTTTCAAGATTCAGAAAAGCACTTTGCTCTCACATCTTAATGTTTTAGAAATCAGCATGTGTCTTCTAATTTTTCCATTTTGTATAATTATTTTTTTTCTTTTGTCTCTTTTCCAAAGAAAGGAAAAACCAAAATCTTGATAATCAGGGGTGCCTGGGTGGCTCAGTCAGTTAAGCATCTGCCTTTGGCTCAGGTCATGATCCTGGGGTCCTGGGATAGAGTCCTGCGTCCCCTCAGCAGGAAGTCCAATTCTCCCTCTCCCTCTGCCCTTTCCCCCCTGCTCTCTCTAGCTCAAATAAATAAATAAAATCTTTAAAAAACCCCATGATATGGGGCACCTGGGTGGCTCAGTGGGTTAAGCCTTTGCCTTCAGCTCAGGCCATGATCTCAGAGTCCTGGGATTGAGCCCCACATTGGAATCTCTGCTCAGCAGGGAGCCTGCTTCCCCCTCTCTCTCTGCCTGCCTCTCTGCCTACTTGTGATCTCTGTCTGTCAAATAAATAAAATAAAATCTTTTTTTTTAAAACCCATGATAACTGGAAGAGATTATGCTGAGTGAAATAAGTCAAGCAGAGAGAGTCAATTATCATATGGTTTCACTTATTTGTGGAGCATAACAAATAACATGGAGGACATGGGGAGATGGAGAGGAGAAGGGAGTTGAGGGAAGTTGGAAGGGGAGGTGAACCATGAGAGACTATGGACTCTGAAAAACAACCTGAGGGTTTTGAAGGGGCGGGGGTGGCAGGTTGGGGGAGCCAGGTGGTGGGTATTATGGAGGGTATGCATAGCATGGAGCACTAGGTGTGGTGCAAAAACAATGAATTCTGTTATGCTGAAAAGAAATTAAAAAAAAAAAAAAGTAAAACAAACAAACACGATAATCAGTCAATGGTTTGTCTATGAGTCGGAACACATGATTGTCACTCAACATCTCCTCTGTGCCAGTCACTGAACTAGGTACTGGAGATACAAATGGTCCCCTGCTGGTTCTGGGCTCTGCCTTCTTCACGCTCAAACATGGATGCACTGCACACGCTCATGTCCCTACCTTCCAAAAGTGTTCAAGACTCAGCTGAAACGACACTACCTGAAGACTTCATTGACTATCCGTGTGTACAGAAATCTCTATCCTCTTTGAAAACTTGTAGCACTTAGGTCCTCTCTCAGGACACTTGATGTACACCATATTTATTTGTTATGCACATATTTTCTTTCTTTTACCATGCTTTGAGTCCTTACAAGAGAAAGTTTGTGTCTTACATATTTCCATATCCCACTCCATATTGTACCTCACATATTTCCATATCCTACTCCCTCTTGTGGATTCCAGGGTGTCTTACAGATCAAAAGTAGTGATTGAAACACAAGCCTGTAGTACAACTGAGCGGTCTTCTCAACAAACTACCCGCAGTTGCTAGCTCCTTATGGTTCATGCCTACAATAAACACCACTCCAGGAAATCCAATGGATAAAGAATGCAGTAGCGTTCTCAAGGACCGTCAGACTTCCATTTTGCGATTTGCTTTCTAAAATTAGTGGCACCTTCAGACCATGGGAAGTAGAGAATTGCCAGGGCAAATAATGCTCAATATGTATAGGAATATTTATGGGAATAACAATGGGAATGGGGAGAGTATTCTCTGGGGGTATGACCAGCCTTAAAGCCATCAGGGCTTCTTGAGTGAACTTCGGTCTGAATGGTGGTCTCACGACTGTTAGGAGCAAAGAAAAATAAACTTAGTGGGGACGGATGTTTCTAGTTCTGTATATATATGGGATATACGGGTGGAAAGAATCTGAAAGATAATAACTTGATAAAATGCCAGTTGTCCTGGCCCTGTTGTCTGTTTCATGTTATTTAGAAATAAGTCATCTGTACCCACCTGAGTGCCATCTGTTTGGCACAATTCAGGAAAATGACAGCACTGAAAGGAACTTTTAAGAATCATCTATGACAGCCATTCTTCTTAAATAACAATCACCTGGAGGGATGCCTGGGCAGCTCAGTCAGTTAAGCGTCTGCCTTTGGCTCAGGTCAGGATCCCAGGATCTTGTGATGAGTCCCCCTTAGGGCTCTCTGCTCAGTGGGGAGCCCGCTTTTCCCTCTCCCTCTTCCTCGGCCTGCTGCTCCCCTTGCTTGTGTGTGCGGGTGCTCCCTCTCCCCCTCTCTGACAAATAAATAAACTCTTAAAAAAAAAAAAAGGAATCACCTGGAAACCTGGTTAGACAGTTCTGGGCCCACCTTCAGTTTTGATTCAGTGGGGTAAGGCTGGGACCCCAAAAGGGGCGTTTCTAACAAGTCCTCGATGATACTGACAGTCCAAGGAATGACTCTTTTGGGAATCACTGCACAGCAGCCCTTTATAGAATCATAGGTTGGATTTGGGGAAAAGTATAGATTACTTAGCTTATTCTCTTTGCTCAAATCATTCCAAAATACCTATGTAATAAAGACACTGCATTCTCTGCCATCAGTCTGTGTGTGTGTGGGGGGGGGGGGGTTCCATGATGTGCCCTGGTCGTTGTATTCTAGATGTTAAATTTGTCTCATATCCCTGAATGTACCAAGACAAGCCTGATTAGGGGGGAAAAGGCTTCAAGTGTCTAGAATTGTCCCCTGAATTGAAAGACTGTAGTCCTACCAAAGAGGCCTGCCTAGGTGAAGGCTGAGAACAGCACATGCTCCAGCTGCACTCTGTGGTGCAGAACTGTTCAGAGCAAGGAAGGCATCTCATATTCATTCATACAAAAGCATCATGTAGGCTTCCGGAAGCTTCGACCAGGCATAGTTCTGGTCTTAACAAAAACGAGGAGGCCACCTAGATGACCACATCAGGTACCTAGAAAAGCAGCAGAAAAACCAGCACAGCTCATACGTCACAACCCAGATGATAGTACCAGTCTTCTACCATTGGGGTAGGAGCTCAGGGGTCCTGGGTCGCGGTTTTCTCCAGAAACTCCTGGCGGAGTTTACAGGCCAAACATGTGAATCTGCTTCAATCTAGTTTTCAGGGACAACAGATCTGAGGCCTGATCCTGTCATCAACCATGATGTGGCTTGTATGAGAAATCACTATAATAAGTGTTAAGTTCTCTTACTATCAGACACTCTCTCTCTTTTAAGATTTTTATTTATTTGAGAGACAGAAAGAGAGAGCACAAGTAAGGGGAGTGGGAGAAGCAGGTCCCCAGCTGAGCAGGGAGTTCGACATGGGGCTTGATCCCAGGACCCTGGGATCATGTCCTGAGCCTAAGGCAGATGCTCAACCGACTGAGTTTCCCAGGTGCCCTTACTATCAGTCACTCTAGAGGACTAAGTAACAGTCTCTTTCCCCAGCATCATCATTTACTTGTTCTCCTTCTTTTAACATTTCATCTTTTTTCCATTTATCACCTGTCAGAATATAGACTTAGTCTCCCCAGGCAAGGGCCTCTGGTTCAGCCACACTCTCAACCCACAAGGAGAGCAGCAGTTGGAAACTTGCCAGGGCCTTCCCTTTGTCCATTCCCAGGAGGAAGGGGTAGGATTGTTTCAGTCAAGTACAACAAAGTATATTCCCACTCTGTGAGGTCACTGGGAGAAACATATAGCCAATCCTTGCTTGGCTACATGATGTGAAGTCACTATCCAACACAGGCGGGTTCCTTAAAAATATGCACATTTATGTAGAAAGGAACAGAAATTGTGTCTTGGGCAGCAATTCTCCCTTCTCTGTCTTCCAAGTGAAATGTTGGACCCTAAAGCACGAGGTCCAGTAAAATAAGTGTGTACAATGGGAAAGAGAGAGTTCTCACCATCCCCCACCCCCTCATCCCCATGGCCATATTGTGATTTCTAATAAGAAATATATATTGTGTCTTCAGCCAGTCCTGGCACAGAGCTCCTAAGACCCTTGAAATTTCCTGAGAGAGAGTGATAAAAGTGATTTTTGTTAGGTTAATGAAGTCACTTTTGGAAAGCATGTAAGGCAGGGGTGTGAGGGGTGTTGAACATTCAGTCCTATCCCACCCCTGACCTCTGGGGATGGGAGAGGGGCAGGAGATTGAGTAAAATCACCAAGGGTGCCAGAGATTTAATCAATCATGCCTATGTAATAAAGCCTCCATAAACACCAGAATGGGTGGAATTAGGAGAGCTTCTGGGTTGGGGACCATGTGGAGACTGGGGGGAAATGGGGTGCTCAGAGAGTGTAGAAGCTTCGTGCCTCTTTCTCCACACACTGTCCTACGGATCTCTTCCATTTGGCTGTCCCTGAGTTAGATTCCCTTATAAAAAAGGGACAAAACACACATTCACCTAACTGATGCAGCCAGCCCTCTGTATCTTTACATTGTATTTTCAATACCAGCTCTAGTTTCAGTTTAACAGCTACTTTATAGACTGAGAAGAATCTGATGTGTCCCTATGTTAGGACTGGAGGGGCCGTTTTCTGCACACTGGAATGTAGAAGGCATTCTTTGGTCCAGAGTGTGGAGCAAGGTGAAAGCGCCCACAGTGACCACCATCAAGCGGAGTGCGAACAGGCTCTTTAAGTGACCCACCTGGAAATAGCTACAGGCCCTAAATGACCAATTCAACAAGGTAGGCACAGTTCGTAAGATTACCAAAAAAAATAAATAAATAAAAGGAAAATTCTGTACATCCCCGTACTCCCTCTCCCCCGCCCTATTACTAGGGCCCCTCACCATCACCTCCAGGCCTCTTCACCTCAGTCTTTCCTTTCTGCCCTGCCTGCTCCCTTGCAGTGTATTCAAGAAACTTCTCTTTTCTATTTTTTAAAAAAATATTTTATTTACTTTTTTAGAGAGCACAAGCAGAAGCAGCAGCAGGCAGAGGGAGAGGAGAAGTAGACTCCTGGCTGAGCGGGGAGCCTGATGCAGGACTTGATCCCAGGACCCCGGGATTATGACCTGAGCTGAAGGCAGCCACTTAAGTGACTGAGCCACCCAGGCGTCCCAACTTTTATCTCTTTTGTTCTGCTTTGGATGAATCCTTTCACTGCCCGTGCCGCCCACGTTTGGTGTCCCCTCGTCCGAGCGGGACTCCCCACACAAAGGGAACCAAATAGCCCTGGACAGTGTTTGGGCTTTAGTCCAGGACAGAATAAATGTCAAACTCATTTGGATCCTACAGGGACTGCAAATAGTAATCCTGTATCCTCTTAACGACTGGCTTTTATGCTTGGAGTCTTTTGCCCAGGAGATTTTCTTGAATGCCATCTTTAAATGGCTAATTTTGTTGTCATTAGCAGTCAACAGTCTCCTACCACATTAGTGGCACAGGTGAGAGACAAGTGGAACAATACCATTATTCTTCCCACTCTTGTCTCACTTTGGCACCACTGTACCCACATTATTACCCACATAGCTACTTCAAGAAATCGGCAGGGCATCACCTAGGCATTCCATTCCCCTGCTGAACCAACTCACTTCTTGTCGTAGGCATTTCTTTTATTTTCTTTAAAGATTTTATTTATTTATTTATTAGAGAGAGAGAGACAGCAAGAGAGGGAACACAAGCAAGGGGAGTGGGAGAGAGAGAAGCAGGCTTCTTGTTGAGCTGGGAGCCAGATCCGGGGCTCGATCCCCGGACACCGGGATCGTGACCTGAGCTGAAAGCAGAGGCTTAACGACTGAGCCAGCCAGGCACCCTGTCGTAGGCGTTCTATGATCCACTAAAATCCTCCTTGGGAAGCCTTGTGAGGCTTCCACAATTTTATCACCTACCCTGGGAGTATTCTTATGTTCCCTCACCGAGATTCTCATTTGGTGACTGGCCCACTACTCTTTGAACATGCGGACATTGCCCTGAGGTAGAAAACAGTTCTCCCCCCACTGTCAAGGATTCCGCCCTCATGGTGGCCCCTTGCCTGCACTTGCCTTTGCCTTATTTCACTGGGTGTTTACTGCTTGTAGAGCAGATGGTGGCTGACTTTTACACTGCAGTTGTTACGGTACAGGACCCCTCATGGATAAACCAAGAAACTGGTTTTATTTTGGTGAAAGGAAAGTCATGAGGTTTAAACTGGTCAGCCAGAGAAGTGGACTATGAATTCGTCCGAAAGCACAGATGCTATGCTCGTGGGTCATGGGTGTGTTATAACTCCTCAGAGAACCCTCTCATGACACAAATTCCATTTTATTTGAGAACTTGTTGTGCAGTTTCCTCTTTATCACAACTTCTTCCTGATATCACATATATCATATCACAGGTCGTTCAGGTCTTGATATTAATTTGCTCCTCTTAAGTTATGGGGAACTGTTTTCATTAGAGCCCAACAGTGTGCTGGTAAACTGGCTCTCTAGCGCCATCATCAGGAACTTTTGAGTAAAAAAATCCCAGTGGTCGCCACAAGGCGGCAGTATCATCTTATTCAAAGCCTCCAAACTGCTTGTATTCTGTGTCAGACTCTTGGAAAATTATGTGTGAATGTATAAGAATCAGAGGGTGTCGGAGCATTCATGGACCATTGCCCGTTATATATTTTTCATAGCTTTCCAAATAGTTCATAAAGGTATTGTGCCTTCTTTTTATTGATAGAGTTCTGGAGAGAGAGTTATGTATTTATTTAGTGTTCATAGAATACCTCTGGTTGTCCAAAGTGATCTTTAGAAATTTCAAAGATTGCATTAAGTTCTAAATTTTATCTGGATTGATGAACCATTTGGTTAGTTATATTTGCCACTACATATCTCATATCTTCTGAGTTTCTTCCTTCAAAGGGGAAATGATCATAATGTTATCAATACAATGAATTAACTTAATTTTGATGGTAATCATATCTAAACTCAATCTCACCAATTGTGGCAGTGAGTTGGAGAGGTCAGATATCTTGGGGGAAGGACCATGAACAAATACTGCATTCCTTCTCGTGTACAAGAAAATGGTGCTTGAGTTCTGAGAGTGGGATCGAGAAGACAGCATTTACTGAAATGATCACAAAAATCCCAGTCCCAGATGGCATACTGAACCTCTTATAGTTTTTACAATGCCTGGCATAACAGACACTTGTTTAAATCATGGAAACTACTTTGGTTAAATCATAACGTTAACATGTTATTTTTAAGAGCCTTCTTTTTTCTTTTTCTTATTTCTTTCTTTCCTAGGCCACAGAGGATTAATGCAAACCATTAGTGGAGATTAGCTCTTCTGCTCCTGTGTTTCCTTAATGAAAGGTGAGATTTTCTGTGTCCTTACAGAATCTGACACTGCCTTATATTTACTATAAAGGAAGGTTTGGGCAATTCTTAGGTCTTCTATTTTGCGTGTCCAATTAAAGCTACATGAAGGGCAGACTTCTCTGTCTCTTAAAAACATTTGGCTTTAAACTGGTAGCGACAAGAATTATCCTCACATCGATTCTAATTATATATTCTGCTAAAGTCAAGAACTGGAAGTTCTTTCTTATTCTCCATCTCATTCTTCATCATTTTCTCATTCTTCCTCTTCCTCTTCAGCTTCATGGTGATCCCGGCGCTACCAAACTTGAATTTTCATACCTTAATATGGTCCTTTCATTCTTCAGCTGGTATTGCGCTACATTTTGCATCATCATTCACTAATCCCTAAAAGGTATTTCACTACCCTCTGCCACTCAAAATTAACTTCATCAAACAATCTTGGAGGGTGCCTGGGTGGCTCATTGGGTTAAGCTGCTGCCTTCAGCTCAGGTCATGATCTCAGGGTCCTGGGATCGAGTCCCACATCGGGCTCTCTGCTCAGCAGGGAGCCTGCTTCCCTCTCTCTCTCTCTCTCTCTGCCTGCCTTTCTGTCTACTTGTGATCTCTTTCTATCAAATAAATAAATAAAATCTTAAAAAAAAACAACAACAATCTTGGACCTCCTACCAGGGATCAAATGAAGATTTATTGACCCTCCAGTTAATTGTCCTTTTCTCCCACAAACTTAATGGATGAATCAAAATCACCATCCTGTGCTAAACACTCTTTACCTCCCTATTTCCCTTTGGTATCATTGGCTTGAAACTCTCCCAGGCTGGGAAAACTGGAACAGATCTGACAGGTTAGCTTAGGTGAGGTGGATGTAGGAGCTGGAGTAGGTGTCTCTCCTCTCAACTATTGCTATCAAATGTGCTACCAAGCCCCTGGTAGGTCATCCAATTTCCTGCTTCTCTCTTCCCTCTCACTCTCCCTTCTTTTTTTAAGCAATCATAGAAATCATTTAACCTGATTCAATATTTATTTCCTTTGTCCTGGTTACCATTTTCACCCCAGTCCATTAGCTTAATTCTGAATAGATTCAACTTTCTTTTCATCAGTAAAGCTCGGTACTAGGAGCTATGAGAATCAATGTGCTTTGGCATTCTGTATATTTCCTCTTCTCCCACTAAAAGAACCAAATGGGGAACCATATACTTATGAGGTGGTCCCCCTAATTACAGTGTATAAAATTTAAAATAGATTTAGAGAAGTATAGCACAAATCATCATACAACCAGTGTTGCCACTGTCCTTAATATTTTTTTGTCCTTCATATTTTTAATACTTCCACAGGAGAGAATCCATTTCACTGTTAATGAAAGGAGTATACAATTCTCCTTCTCACTATAAATTTGCTGCATTCCAGACCTCACACACTCCAAAAGGGGGCATTGATATTTAATTTGATTCCTCTATGGATCAAATGCTGAACATTGCAATGAGCTATTGATTAAGTCATGCCAAACAACCTTTCTATTAAGCAATTTCTAAAATCAACAGTGCTTGATTGTTTAGTCTAAGAATCTAAGAACACAAAGATTCCTTAGTACTATTGAAAAATATAACCAAACACCATTACACCATAACCTTTGTTTTCCGTTTAGGTTATTTGACAGAACCAGGTAAAAGCACACAGATTAGTTCAGAGACCTAAGTGGGGTCCCACCTTCTCCTTGAAGCCAGAATTCTAATCTCGAGTTAACCATCAGTTAGCCGGCCACATGGAAGAAGAAAACCAAAGAGAATGAGAGAGAAAGAGAGAAGGACAATCTTCCCTGAGAGACAAGAAGTGCTTAATATATTTGCCAGCTACATGCAAATGAATTAGTGAAAATAGAAGAGGTAATCATATGCACATGACATTTTTAAAATATATTTTTTTAATTTGAGAAGAGCTTGTGGTCATTGTTGGGTCTCCTGGCTGGGGCACATGACATCTAATGTACAGTGACTTTGCTTCCAATAAAGTCAGTTCAATCAACTTTTCAGGTTCTAACCAAACAGGTTACCATTACTTTCTCTTGGAGGAAAACATAGATAGAAGTGGACCAACTAGGCAGCATGGAGACAAGAATACAGTTTTTCTTTATACTCTGTACTCTCAGCATAGCAAATTTTAAAAGTAGAAGGATTAAGAAATGGTGCTACAGGACTATCTCACTTTCAATTATACAAAGCACTTGTGTAATAATTGAAAGACCCTTAAATAGAAGTTTGTTTCCACTTCTTAATTTGCCAAATTGGCTGTATACTTTGCCTTTTTGAGTCTTTTCATGTACAACAAAAAATATTCAATGAGATCTTTAAGTTTCCCTCAAGATCTAAGATTCTATGATTCTATTATTATAGTACATGTCCAGTTTTCATGACCACGTTGGTTGTTGGTTGCTTCCATGGGGCTTCGGTGTCTAATGTTTTACAATTAGCACCTTTTGAAAAAATGTTGAAGTGTGGAAAAGTGTGTATTGCTGCTGCCATGTGTGTTAACACATAAGGGGATGCGGGGATTATACAAGCACACACTTGCCTAAAATATTCCTGGAGGTATGAACTAGAAACTAATGCTGGTTGCTTTTGAGAAATGGGACTGAGGTTTCAGGAGTTGTGGGTGGGTGGGGGGTAGGTTATTTCTCCACGGAAGCTGTCCTTTGTACTTAGATTTACTCTCCTCTTATCCTTTGCTTCTCCAGCCACACTGGCCTTCGTGCTTTCTCCCATTCATGAAGAATGCTCCTTCGCACTTGTGGTTTTCGTGCCTGGAACGCACTTCCTCCAGATACTCTTGGGTTTTGGACAAAGTCCCAACTTCTTTACTCAACATAGCAGAGTTTTTGGTGTTTTTTGTTTTGTTTTGGTTTTGGTTTTGCCATGTATTAGCCATGGTCAAGTCATTAAACATAAATGCCGTTTCCTCATCCATAAAGTAGGGCTATTAATAAATACTTCGCAGGATTAATATTAAATGTAGGTGAAAGTGCTTTTGCAACCTTGGCGCTATGAAGGTTACCAAAAGTACGCTGTTTCTCCGTTAGTTCTTGGAGTTTAGGAGTAGCACACAATTCCAGACCGCGCAAACGACCTGAGGTTTAAGGCGAGACGTAAGGCCAGAGCGGCGCTTTTGACAGACCAACCTTTGGCGCGGGGCGTGCCTCCAGGAAGTCGTTGCCAGGGAAACCGTTGGGCGTCCTTAGAATCCGAGCACGCGCTCCAGCGACTCAGAGCTACCTCCTTCTGGCGTTAGCAATTGGTGGAGCTCGGGCCAATCGGAGTGGCGGGAAGGGCGGGGCGGGGGCGGGCAGTATCCCGGGGAGGGCGTTCCCGCGGCCTCCCTCCCCGACTTCCGGGTCGCGGTGCTTGCAGGGAGTGTTCCGCGGTTACCGTCGTTTCCGTTGCCGGCTGTTTGCAGTTGGGGAAACCGAGGCAGCTCCAGCTTCCCCCCTAGTTCTTCCGCTCTTGTGAGGTGGCTGCTGTTTCTTTTCCTCTCGGCCGGCGCTGCTTTGGCGCGGCTGTGCTGAGGTCGCGCGGGCTGGTTGAGCCCCTCGGTGTCTTAAGGAAAACCGTGGGGTGCCCAGGCTGGCGGGGCTTTGTGCGATCCGTACTTTCCCACTCGCGGGCAGCGCGCGACCTGGGCTCGGCCAGGCTCCGGAAGGGGGGCTCCGTGCAGCGACTCCCCGAGGTTCGGGGAGCTCAGGCGCCTCGAGGCTGGCGTTCCCCGCGCTCGGCAGTTCTCGCTTCTTTTGTCCTATTGAGCGCGGACCTAGATGGATTCATTTTAAAGTCGCAGTTCTGCCCCTATATCTGACGGTGGGCGTTGCTTCTGCACTGACTTTCGGGGATTTCAAATTTGACAGTCCCTCGGGCCGGAGTCGAGAGACGATGTACCTGTGGGAATGTTGAAGGCAGGAAGGAGATAAAGCATTTTTATTTTAAAGTAACTTCTCACTGGTATTCCCCCTACCCCACCCCCCCCACCCCCCCGCTTCATTGAGAAGTTCAAGATTTTTCTAATGGCGTCAAGATTCCGCTTTGTCGAGGGTGTAGTTTATTACTCTTCATTAGTATTTCTGCCCTTCACCTCTTAAATGGAAAATCAATTATTAGCCGGGGTGTGATCTACTCTGGGTTCAACTTATATACTTCAGTTTGTAAGCCATGTGTTGTGGTTTTATTCGCTGGAATCTCCTGACTGTAGGACAGATGTAACTGGAATTATACATCGGCTCAAAGAGCTCTTCGTTATACAAACCATTCAGATGTATGGCATATTTTATTTAATTGTTTCTAAGTTGTGTCCCTTTTGTTCTTGAACTGTTGAGCCCCATTCTCAGAGAATATAGGGAACTGAGAAGTTGAAGCTAAGTAAGTAGTTTGATTTTTATAGTTAATTCCTAAAAAGTGAGAAATTGACTATTTGACCATCCATTATTTAACTGATCTAAATGGTATTTATTACATCTGTCATTGTTTTCTTACATGCCTAACTACTACTGCAAAGTAGACCCAGTGGAATAACATGATAGATACAATTTGGGATTTGATAAGTTGAAATAACTATTTTTTTCCACTTAAATCTAATTTAAGGTCATTAAATCTGTCATATATTTCCTTCTCCAGGATTAAAAAAAAAAATGTTTATTTCTTTGTGGGAGTTCTTCTATGGGCACTTTTTTCGCTTTTGGATGAAATGGCTCTTACGACAGATGACTGGAAAATGTGAATTGCAGCGAATTTTTGATACCTATGTAGGTGCACAAAGGACACACAGGATAGGTAATGTTATCTGAAAAAGAATAAATCAATTTTAACTCTGAATCAATATTTTTTCTCAATATTGTTAGTGACAGATGCACTCATTGTGTATCCTGATCAAGAATCTTCAATTTAGTTTTTTAGTCTTTGAAATCTAGCTTTGAATGATTCCAGTTCTAAAACTATGATTTGATAGAAAAGGAATCATAATTTCATTCCACATCTGTGCAAAAAATGATCTTCTCTGGCTCCTAAAATTCATCAGTTGTACCTTAGATTATAGCTACAACCTATTTTCCAGAGAAAAATCTCTATATTTCTATATCCTTGGAAATTTTCACTTACATGATGGGGAAGAGTGTCTGAATCTAGACCAGTTTTATATTCAGCACTCTTATCCGTCTTTTAGTCTTTTATGTAATTCGTGAAAGAACAGTAATACGTATCTAGTGATCCCTGATGAAGATCATTACAGTCAGAGTCTGTACTGTCCAGTGTTGTAGCCAGTAGCCACATGTGGCTATTGAGCACTTGAAATGTGATTAGTCTGAATTGAGATGTGCATAAAATGCACCCTGGATTTCAAAGACTCTATATGAAAAAGGAATATAGAAATACCTCATTAATAATTGTATATTCAGGATATGGTGAGATAATATTTTTGATGTATTGGGTTAAATATATAAATTTTATGTGTTTCTTTTATTGTGATGGGCTACTAGAAAATTTTAAAGTACACACATGGCTCACACTTCGGCTTGTGTTGTATTTCTTTTGCACAGTGGTGTTCTGTTACCTTCTAAAGTTCATCAGCTTTCAACGCTTAATTGAAAATATTGCTTTAAATTAGAACACAGAGGAGTGAGAAATGTGGTTGAGGTGATTACTCTTTGACCAGAGTAAGGAAGACCAGGGATTGGCTACAGTTCATGTTCATTATATTAAATGGAAAATCATGACTTAACTAAATCCTCCTTTTTGTTGAACACGTGTACTTCAACTAAGAAATCCACCCCTGTGAGATCTGGGGAGTGGGCGTTGGTATCCAAGGCAACTTGGGAAGAATGAGAGCTATAAGGAGGGAGTAAACCTCAGGGCAGCTGGATGATTGAAGTTTAATTACTTCCCTAGTTTTTTTTTTTCACAACTTCCTGGCTGACTTCAGTTACTGCCTATAGTTCTGATTTGCCCTTTTGGCTGCTCTAAGAACAAAGTACCTCTTGATAAGAAATCTTAGCAGTCATGGTTTATGTTTTGTACTATGGGGGAAGAACATAGGCATTAATTTGGCAAAACTATTTTGCTTGAATTTTTCAAATTGCTGAGAATAAAGATACTTAGTAAATGTGCCAAGAAAAAATGTTTAAATAGTCTAGTAGAAATGTTATAGTCATTCTTGAAACAGAAGACAAGAATGGAGAAGCTGCTTTTCTATCTCTATTCAAAAGATAGTTGGCCATATAATCTGAGTCATTACATGTTTGCCCTTTTGTTGTAAATTAGTCACTGGCTCCTCAAATCTAAATGCTTACTTCATAAGGCCAACAGATGAATAAAATGTAGTAAAGCACACTTTCCTTGTATGTTCTTTAGATGAGTTTCTGGGACCTAAGCTATTGTGAGGCAGCTATGAATGAATTTGCATTGGTTAGTAGACACCGGGGGTTTGCACAGAAACATGACCTTGGGGAATTTAGAATGGTCTCAACTCTTTGGCTCTGGTGTTGTATTGGGTTGAGGATCTTGGAATCATATCTAGTTCTCTATACGTGAGGATAACATTTAAAAATGTTTGCTGTGTTATACAGGTAGAAATCACATTTTCTAGAACTATTAACTTATTACTGGCTTGATATTTATATTATTTGTTTATGGAGTAATTCACAAACAGCTTTTAAGTGGTAACATTCTTTTTTCTTTTTATTTCAGAAAATTCCTTGACATACTCCAAGAATAAGGTAGGATTATATCAAGGTGGTAATTCTAGAAAACTCAACCTGGAGATTCTTTTTCTTTAAAAGAATGCCTCAGGAAAAAAAAAGAATGCCTCAGTTTTAGAATTATTTTTAATGTGCTACTAGAAGAGTCTTTGCTGTAGAGTATTATGAAATTTCCCACTTTGAAAGTATTATTTTATTTTTGAAACATTTTCTGTGTGTGTGTGTGTGTGTGTGTGTGTGTGTGTGTGTGTTAGTGCGCTACTCATGCATAGAGAAGGTATTTGAATAATTTGTCCTTATCTGAGGTTTTGTTTGTTTATTTTGCCTCAAAACTTGACAGCCTTTGGGAAAGCATCTTCTTAAGGAAAAAAAAAAATCTCAGAAACTGTGTCCTTCAGATAGATTCTTATGTGAGATAAAAACAATTTTGGATAGTTACAAAAAAAAAAAAACCAAAAACCCTGCATCACATGCCTTTTGATCCAAAATAAGTCCTACTTCATGCTCTTTATTAGTTAGCTTTTGCTGTGTTACAAACTTATAAAATCTCAGGGGCATATATAACAATACATTGTTTATTTCTTGCCCATGGCCTTCAGGCCAACTGGAGAGATTCTTCTTCAAGTAGGTCCCAAATTCAGGTTTGTTGCAATTGTGTTATTATTGCAACCCAGGTTGAAAATGTAGTGAGTACTTTGAGAATGTTCTCACAGTAGATCATTGAATGTCCAACCACAGAGACATATTTTTTAAGTTTCCTTCTGTCATGTCCATTAACATCCCATTGGGTAAAGTAAGTTGCATAGCCAGTCCAAGTCAAGAAGTGGACAAATACACTGTGCCCACTACGAAGCCATGGTAAGCATGTGAGTATATAATTTAATTATAGGGGAGTGAAAAATTGGGACAAATGATTCAATCTGCTACATGCTGTACTTCTCTGTAGTAGTTCACAATTTTTTCTCTTTCTATACATAGATAGATTTCTATATATATATAAAATTTGGTATGGGAAAGGTAGAGTATGGGTCATCTAGATCATTGTTTAAAATCCCATAGTAGGTCACAGCCAGCATTAAAGAAAACAAAAGAAATAGAATACAAGATAATCAGAAAACACTGGTTATAATAAAGTTAAATATTGTTTTATTAAATTTTAATTTTAGTTATCTGTGTGCATCTATTGATATTCTAGATATCTATAGGTGTGTTTGTACTTGGTCGTGATCTACAATGTGGGTAAAAAATAGAATGAAAAAACTGTTGACTTGTTATTATCTAGTGATACCAATATGAGTTACTAATTCATGCCAGAAAGAAAATGGGCACTGTTGAATGTTGCAAGCATATCAGTTACATTCTGGGGAGTGACCTATAAAATAAGTGCCTTTACTGATTTAGTTACAGTCTTTTTTATGAATGGTCAAGGTAAGAATAACTCTTACATGAATATATATTGGGAACGGGAATCTGGAGTCTGACTCTTGTTTGGAATCCTAGAGAGTGATTAATATTCTTGTTCTTTTTAAAATAAGAATGTAGGGATCGAAAAGGTAACAAGTTGCTGTTTCTAAAAATTTATCCACCCGTATAGTTCTTCCATTAATTGAAACTTAAAGATGTGGGTGCCTGGGTGGCTCAGTGGGTTAAGCCTCTGCCTTCGGCTCAGGTCATGATCTTAGGGTCCTGGAATCGAGTCCCGCGTTGGGCTCTCTGCTTAGCAGGGAGTCTGCTTCCTCCTCTCTCTCTCTGCCTGCCTCTCTGCCTACTTGTGATCTTGCTCTGTCAAATAAATAAATAAAATCTTAAAAAAGCAAAAAACAAAAAACTTAAGATGCAGTGTCACAAAGTAACAATATCATAAACTGTGGGAGAACCTCTAGAGAAGTTCTGAAACTAGCAGCTCAGTGTCATAGCTGTCTGTGTAACTATTGTTACTACAACTGATTGTAACAACAGTTTTGGTCACAGATTTTACTAATGAGATTTTATATGTGGTATAATAATGCCAAACTTAAGTGGGACTGTACATAAGATCTTGCTTTTTAAGAACTTCAGTGCCTTGGTCAAATCCTTGACCAAAAATTTGAATGGTGCCATATGTTCAACAGGATCTTCGGGTCTTTGGGATATACAAAAGAAATAAAGAGCAGTGTTGAATGTAATTATGAATAGGCATTTAGAGAAGGTATAGGTAAACTTTACTGGGAACTTCAAGGTCATGGTAATGAGTTAAAGAAAAATACAGTGTTTATTCTTTTTTATCTGATTTACTGACTATGAAAAGCCCACTTGAAAAGTAAACATTAACATTGTATTGTTAACAGTTTTATTGGGACACCTAGATGGCTCAGTCCGATAAGTGCTGCCTTGGGCTGGGGTCATGGGGCTCGGGTCATGATTCCGGGTTCTTGGGGTCAAGTCCTGCATGGAGCTCCTTGCTCATCAGGGAGTCTGCTTCTTCCTCTGACTGCTGCCCCCCACTGCTTGTGTGCACTCTCTCGCTCTCTCTGACAAATAAATAAAATCTTTAAAAACAAACAAAAAACCCAACAATTTTTATTATTAAAAAGTGTAGATTGCTAATGGTATTTTGTAGGGCATACTGAAAAAAAGGATAGTCAGCGAATGGGTAGTTCCTAACTAAATTAAATCACAGAAGCTGGTTTTCTTGAAGTTTTAGATCTAAGGTAAACTTGTTGTTAAACAAATGGAGGAAGCCTCATCAATTTAAACATACCATCTCTGGTATGTATTACATCTCACTTGTATATTTCCATTTACTTTGTGGAGTAAAATCAAATTTCAATTTTGTGATATATTTCTATTCATTTGATCTACTTTTTTATCAGTATGAGAAAAGTCCAAGTTCAAATCCTGATTTCATCACTGGCTCGTGGTTTGACTTACGTGCAGGGTACTTATTTTCTCATCATAAAAGGAGGTGTTAATATCCACGTGATTGTTTTAGGATTGTAAATATTAATATGAAAGCAGTCTAAGAATACATAGTACATGATAGGTATATGACAAATAGTAGTTGTTAGTAATATTAATGATAATGATATTAAACCAGTATATACTACAAGATTTTTAGAAGTTTAAATATTCATGAACCCTTGTTAGGTATTTAAACACTTAACCGTGCTGATAATTGCTGTGAATAAAAGTGATTTTAGTCTATTAAGGCCACTTTATTCCTTAAAGCAGTGATAGTATGTTCCTACTGGGTTGTGAACTATTTCAGTGGAAATTCTTTGATTGTTAAAAATTGAGTCTCATTTGCTTATATTTTAGGCTAAGGACTACTTATTAATTGTATATTAAGGGTTACTAAACTTTAGGATTTATAAGTGAAAACGAAAACCTTATTGGAATTCGAGCAGTCTAATTCTGTACTGTTCTAACAAGTCTGGCTGCCATGCAGTGTATGGTAATGTTGCAAAACTCAACTGTACTAATGCATATACAGGCATTGGAAAAATTTGAAATTGAAAGAAAGAACACTTTGTCAGTCTAATAGTGTTTTTGTCTGGCTGTGCTTTTCAATCATAGCTGCTATCTTGGCTTTTAAATAATAATGACAACATTCTCGCTGTTGAATGATAAATCAGTTTTATGGCATCAGTTCAGTTGTCTGTGGGTCGATGGTGTGGTCCAGTGATGTACATTCGCGTATTTTTTTTGTCTTTAATTTTGCAAAAGCTAGGCTTAGATCCCTAACCTTTAAGTATATAACCATATAGGCGCTGTGGTTCACAAATGAAATGCTCATACTCTGTATATATAATCTCCCCGAATTTACTTGCATAGTGAAACTCACTGTTGATATTTGCTGCCTGGAAATATGTGTTAATCATGTAGTTTGTAACCTACTGTCAAGGTAGGTGCAATAAAAAAGACCGTTTCACTTTTATGTTCATCAGATGCTGTTTAATAATAAAATCATACACAAAGCATATGTAATTTTCTTACAAAATATATGATAAGTGATTCATATTTGTTGTTTTCTTATTCTTTATTATCACTTTTTCTTTAGTAAAAGTAAACAATATTGGGAAAATTGTCTTTGGGTGTGTACATGGCTCAAGCCAGGTTAAAAAAGAAAGTTTTGGAATTACTGATTTCAGAAATTCTGTCAGGACTATATATTCCAGTATTGAATATACCTTCAAATTGAACATAGAAAATGTTGTAATGGTTTATATTTATCCTCCATCCAGGCTGCTATTTTATTTTTGATGAGGAAGCAAAGACCTACCCAAAAGTTAGAGAATAAGCCAGAGATTGACAGATGGATAAAAAAGTAAGACTCAATTAACTGAATGTTGTTTCAAAAAATATACTCTAAACATAAGGACACAAGTAGCAAAAAGATATGCCATGCAAACAAGCATGAAAAAGCTGTTGTGTCTTTGTTTCAGAAAATATAAACTTGGAATATTATCAGTGACTGAATTGTTTTTGTAATGATAACAGGGTTTATTTATTAAGAAAATGCAACAACATTAAAAGTATGTGCGCTTATTAACAAAGCTGCCAAATACTTGAAGGAAAAATGGACTCAACTAAAAGGAGAAATACATGAATCCACAGTTGTAGTTGGAAATTTTAATACATTTTTCTCAATAATTGACAGTACAAAAAGACCCACCCCCCCAAAAAAAAATCAGAAGGGGTGTATACCATTTGAACAATACTTTGAACAATACTTTTACAATAGTACTTTGAACAATACTTTCTTTTGACCTAAATGACATTTTTACAATGCTATACCCAATAAGTGTATAATACACATTCTCAAGTACATGTGGAATATTCATACAGGTACATCAATATATGGGTCTTTAAATAAGTCTCAATACATTTCAAAGGCTTGAACTTATACAGAGTATGTTTTCTGTCCTCTATAGTACTAACTTAGAAAAGTGTGACATCTAGAAAATCCGCAACTATCTAGAAATTAAAAATTGAACTCATGGATCAGAAAAGAACTCACAAGGGAAGTTTTTTAAAAAATTGAATTAAGTGATTTTTAAGGCCTCAAATGTATGATTTGTGCTTACACCTTAAACCAGAAGAGAGCAAATTAAACCCAAAGTTAGTAAAAGATATAAAAAGAAGATGAATTAGCAAAATGGTAAACAGACAAAAATAGGAAATAACAAACTCAAAAGTTGATTGTTTGAAAAGATTTGATTCTTAGCGATATTAATAACCCTCTCGCAACACTGATCAAGAAAGAGAAAACCCAAATTACCAATATCAGGAATGATAGAAGAGACATCAGACTACAAATTAAAAAGTATTAGGGGATACTATGAATAATTTTATGCCAATAAATTCTGTAGCATAGATGAAAGGGACAAAGTCCTGGAAAAATACAATTTATCAAAATGAATACAAAACAAAATTTAAAAATATAAATAGCCACACACCTAATAAGCGGAATTTGTAATCTAAAAATTTTGCACCAAAAAACCTTCCTTTATTTTTTTTTGTTGTATTGTTAGTCACCGTAAAATACATCATTAGTTTTTGATGCAGTATTCCAAGATTCATTAAAATCCTCCTTTACTAGTGAACTCTTATCAAACATTAGGAAGAAATAATACCACTATTATAAACTCCTAGAAAATCAAGTAGAGGGGCACCTGCGTGGCTCAGTCGTTGGGTGTCTTCTTTCAGCTCAGGTCATGATCCTGGGGTCCTGGGATTGAGCCCTGCATTGGGCTCCCTGCTTGGCAGGAAGCCTGCTTTCTCCCTCTCCCACTAACCCTGCTTGTGTTCCCTCTCTGGCTGTGTCTCTCTCTGTCAAATAAATAAATAAAATCTTTGGGGGAAAAAAAAAAAGTCAAGTTAAAAAAACACACACACACATTTTGTGAAGCCACTAAAACCCCGATACTAAAACCAGACAAGGACAGTGTAATACATGAAAATTAATAAGCTGTATTCTTCATGTGCACAGATGCAAAAGTTCCTTATTAGCAAATTGATTCCAGTAATCTATAAAAAGGGTAATGTATCACAGTGGAGTTTTCAAAGTCAATGAATGTAACTCACCACATTGACAAATGAGAAAAATAAAATCCTTTCAATAGATACTGAAAAACTATTTTGACAGAACTCAATACCCATTCATGATTAAAAACTCAACTAGGAATAGAAGGAACTTCATCCTAATAAAGCCATCAGTGAAAAAATGGAACTAACATGATATATAATACTGAAATATTGAATGCTCCCACATTGAATTGGGAACAAGGTAAAGAGGGTTGCTCTCTGAATTTTTTCAGCATTGTGCTAGAGATCCTAGGTAGTCCAATAAGGAAAAGAAATCTAAAACAATGATGGAAAAGAAAACTGTTCATTAACACATGACATAGTTTGTGAGTGCAGAGAACCCTAAGAAGTCTACAAAAACTACTCACATTATCAATATAGGAGTTTAGCAATGTCTCAAGGCACAGTGTGCTTCTATAAGTTAGCAACAAACTTGGAAAACAGGATAAAAACACAGTCCCACTTACAGGAGCATTCAGAAATATAAAATATTTAATGACTAATGAGAGCTATACAACCCTTCTGCGCTAAAACTCCTTTTCCTAAGAAAAGTTAAAAGTGGAAAGATACCGGATGGTCATCAATTGGAAGACTCGTGTTGTTAAGATGTTAATTCCCAGGGGCGCCTGGGTGGCTCAGTGGGTTAAGCCTCTGCCTTTGGCTCAGATCATGATACCAGGGTCCTGGGATGGAACCCCACATGGGCTCTCTGCCCATCAGGGAGCCTGCTTCTCCCTCTTCCTCTGCCTGCCTCTCTGCCTACTTGTGATCTTTCTCTGTCAGATAAATAAATAAAATCTTTAAAAAAAAAAGTGTTAATTCCCAAATTGACCTATGGATTCGATGTAATTCCAGTCAAAATCCCAGCAAGCTATTTTTGGAGAAAATGACAAGATCATTCTGAAGTTTTGTTTTTTTTTTTAAGACTTTATTTATTTATTTGATAGAGGGAGATCACAAGTAGGCAGAGAGGCAGGCAGAGAGAGAGGGGGAAGCAGGCTCCCTGCTGAGCAGAGAGCCCGATGCAGGCTCGATCCCAGAACTCTGAGACCATGACCTGAGCCGAAGGCAGAGGCTTTAACCCACTGAGCCACCCAGACACTCTGCATTCTGAAGTTTATACAGAAATGTAAGTTTCCTAGTATAGCCCTCGTAATCTTAAGAGAATGAAGTTGGGGCTCCTGAGTGGTTCAGTCAGTGAAGCATCTGCCTTTGGCACAGGTCATGATCCCAGGGTCCTGGGATCGAGTCCCACATCAGGTTCCCTGCTCACTGGGGAGTCTATTTCTCCCTCTTCTTCTGCCCCCCACGCCACCCTGCTTGTGCTCTCTCTTGCGGGCATGCCCTCTCAAATAAAATCTTATGAATAAATTTTTAAAAAGTCATAGAAGAGTGTCTACAGGAAAAGTATTTGCTGAGAGACTAGACATTATTTCTAATATGAAATCTGTCTCTAAGTTTATGTAGGCCCTGGGCAAGTTCATTTAATCAGTTATTCATTCCTTCATAATGTAAGAGCATGTAAGAGAGACAAAGGCCAGTGGCAAATCTGTAAAAGTAAGCAAATACATTGTCATAAGTACTCTTTCAGTGAGTATGAGCGTGAAAGGGAGTAGCTAACTCCAGGGCTGAGGAAGTCCTCACAAGAGCAGGTAATATTTGACTAGGTGTTTCATGTTTCAGGAAGCAAAAGGTTTCTATCCATGGTAAAGATAACCCTTTAATTACCACTGGGGTTTAAGGTTCAAGTCATTTCCTGTAGCCATATTACCTCAGGGTTTGACCAATTAGACCTTGTTGACCATATGTGTATCCTTACCAACTGTTAGTCTTTGATCATTTTCCTTCTCACTTTTTCATTTACTTGGAGGAGTCTTCTTTTTGTTTCCTTTTCTTCCTTTTTAAAAATAATCATATGCATTGCTGTATGTGTCTTTTAGTGAAACAGTTGCCTTTCTTAAGGTTTTTATCTGCTAAATATCTCCGTTTAACAGTTATTTAGTCAGTTATCTTTTACATGCAGGATAGGAAAAGATGAGCTAGATACAATCTCTGTGCTCAAAGAATTTTCCACTTAATATACAAAAAGTAACTAATTTAGAAAGTAGAAAGCATCATAAAAAGGTTATAGATAAATCACTTTGGGGATTCCAAGAGAGGAGAGGTTAATTCCCCTTGAATAAAATTAGGGAAAACTTCTTGGGCCTGGTACATGAGCTCGCTTAAAAATGGGCAGTGTTGATATGTTTAGTGATTGGGAAGGAACATTCCAGAAGAAAGGTCCAGGAGCTGCAGAGGCATAACTTCAGGTATGATGAGAATATTTTGCCTGGGGTTATAAGGGATACCAGAGAGAATTTTATTGGCAGTTTACAGAGTGATAAGAGTTAAACTTTTTAAGGATTAAAAAAGTCCTGAATTTGCTTATTTGTTAAAAGAAGGATCCAGTGGACATTTATAGGACATATGTAAGAAATCTGTTTAACGTGAATAGAAAAAAGACTAAGGATACCGGTTACCAGTGACTGTCTCTAGTGGTAGCAGATTAATTACAAGAATATTTGAGTTCTCTTCTTTTTGTTCTTCTGCATTTAAAAGGTTTTTTGACTTCTACATTAAAATTTTTGTACACATACATGTAATTTAAAAATTTTATAAGAAGTATCTGCTTCACACACCCAGTATGGTGGCAGCTCGTATGTTAAGAACTTAACGGTTGAGAACCTATTGGTTTTCAGTTGAGGAAACCTTCATCACATCCTGCTGCTTCTGTTTTATGTATGTATGTATGTAGGCATGCTTGCATGTATGTATGTGGGTAAGTATGTATGATTTTAGCCCTGGGGGAACAAATTTTGTTTCATTTTGCATTTTATTATATGCATTGTATGTTGACTAAATATCCCAAAACTTACTGTAGTGTTTCAGCTCTAAGAGATTTTCCTCATTCAGCTTTCTTTCACATAAACAGGTTTTGCAGAAAGCGACTCTTGTTATCCAGAGTGAAGTGGACAAATGTGTAGAGGATATAATGAAGGAAAAGAATATTAACCCTGAGAAGGATACCAGGTATGTTGTTTTCATGGTGTTCTCTTTTATTATATACTTCTATTGTGAGGTGTGGAGATGACACACAGTCAATTGTAAAACATTGGAGCTGAAGGGGTTGTAGAGTTCATCCAGTTCAACCCTGTCACATCAGTAGATGAGGCCTTGAAGAAATGCTTTCTAGATCAACATGTAACACACAAGCTGTGGAAGGCATTACTTTAGTGTGGTAAGAAGGAACGATTTTTAGAAATAATAATTTTCTCATTTTCAGTTTTAAAATCTGTATGAAGGCATGCTTACTGCAGATATCGGGTTATAAACAGCTCTATTTGGATGTAGAAAGTGTGAGGAAAAGGCCGTATGACTCTGATAACCTCCAACATGAAAAGTTGCTTCTCAAGGTAAATTTCTGTTTTCTCTATCTAAGCCAGTAAAGTCTGTGTGCAGATTCTAGAGGCTTACCAATCGTCCAGTTTCTTTGCCCCTTATTATTGTTGGTGAAAGATTTAGCTATTTTTGCAATTTTCTGATAAGCCTCATTAAAATATATTCACGTAAATTTTATTTTAATGCTTTTAATTCTGAAATAAATTAAAACTTACTGAGAGAGGTATCTTTTCAACTGATGAGTCCGCAAGCTTCAGATGTTCCCCTACTTTTTATGTAAATTGCTTGTATAAGTTAGGCATTCTTTTTTAGCTTACTTAGAAATTGTAAACATGACTCTCCCTTTTCATATTATTATGTCAAAAATTTTGGGATTTACAGAATGTGAATTGCCAAATGGTGCCGCCATAGATTTAAAAATTAAGAAAGTAATTGAATTTTCCTATTTCTTATTTCTAAAGTATAAATACATAAGGCCAGTGAGAGGACAAAAGTAGAGATTACTAAACCTGGAATAAGCTTTCCAGATCATCTAGCCTATCAGCTTCATTCTAGTTTTAGGGATGAGGATTCTGAGGCCGGAGGAGATGAAGTAATTTGCTTTGGGGCCAATTTCATTTTTAAAGGGATAAAGTAAAGAACATAGCACATTGTACTTGGAGTTAGGAGTTTGTTGTATCTAAAAGTGCTATGGAAAGAGACATTGATAATATCTAAGTAACAGATAATATCTAAGTAAACAGACAAGTTTTTTTAAAAACAAACCTTTTTTTCTGAGAAAGTATAAACATACACTTCACCTAAAATTAAAAATAAATCTTGATTTTGTAAAATGAGGATAATGAAAATACACACCTCAAAGGGCTGTTGGTGTAGACTGAACCTTTATATTTAACTGGAGGTTGGCCACCATTTATATCTTCATTGTTTTCATTCCCTTAATTTCTGACCTTTTCTACACAATCCCTTCCCTTTAGAAGGGGTAAGATACACATCCTAGCATTTGGTTCAAGGGAATTTTTATCTTGGCTGATTCATTATGAGACTCCATTTTCAAGGTAGAGAGCCAGTTGCTGGCGGTGAATCCCACAGCCACTGTGCATACTCCACCGTGTTCGTGGGGAAAGAGCTAAGTAGGTACACGTTTCCTTAATCTGTAGTTTAAGGACCACCTTCACGAAAATTAACCAGCGTCTTATATTTACAGTGTAAGATTTCACATTTGCCCCATGAAATCAGAATCTCCAGGGGTAGAACCCAGAAATTTGATATTTGTGCATTGGCATAATCAAACCCCTTGCCGAACTCGTGGAGAGACACTGATGTGTTAGTAGAAAGAGAAGGGACCAGAGAAAAACCCAGTCTAATGATTGGATTAGCTTCAGGGCCAGAGTCCTGACCCTGTCTTAAAGTAAGGTCACAAGTCTTCACATTTTATTTTAGGTGACAGGATACTCCTTTCATTAGGAGTCCTTTATTCAACAATGCCTGAAATGGTAGTGAAATGGAAAAAAAATGCAAGTATTTCTGTTCTGCAAATGTTGACACACTTTTTAATCAACTTTTGTAAGTCTGTTTTGTTTGATGACTTGTGGTGTTGAATTTAGAAAATGATTAAATTTTTTAAACTTTGTTTTGCATTGGTTAGTCAGTTGCTAATCTGTGATTGCTGTTTTTAAATGCTCTGTGTTAAGGAACATATTTACTTAAAACCAAGCCATATTATTTTTTCTTCTAAAATTATGAAAATTTATAAAATAATAATTGTACGGATTCAAATGCTGTCAGTCTTACTTCTTTGTGATTCCCTCTGTTTCCCTTTTTCCGTTTAGGGACTAATCGCCCACCATTAGAGTAGAGCCTATTTAAGTATGTAGTATTTGAGTGAAGGGCCAAGTACCTAACACTGCTTTGTTTTGTTTTTTCTTAAGGAGGCAGTTTGCCAAGCCTGGTGTATATCTATCTATCTATCTATCTATATCTTTATTTACTAAGTAATATATATAGTAAATAAAGGTATCTCATTGTTTTAGATTTCTATATACTTGTCACTTTTTAAAATCTATTGTTAATATCAGTCTTTTAAGTTGGAATAAGTATGCTGCATTTTTAAGGGTAACTGAAAAGTTCTCTAAATATAGTCTTTGTTGAACTCCTATGATTTGTCTACTAAAGCTGTTTAATTGAAAGCATTCAGCTTACTTGTATGTCAGCTGTGAGAAGAAAAATGTCTTAGTAAATTAAGAACATCGCTATTATTTGTAATATGGAAGTATGTTTGTACAGCTTTGGAATCTTCTAATGCCCACGAAAAAGCTGAAGGCTAGAATCTCCAAGCAGTGGGCTGATATTGGTTTCCAGGGTGATGATCCTAAAACAGACTTCAGAGGCATGGGGATACTTGGATTAATCAACCTTGTGTAAGTGAAATACATTCTTTCTTCTCTGAAATGATGCATAACCTCCAATATTGTTAAATTCTAATAAGAATTGATCTAGTTGTTTCATACAATCTCTGAATTTTAATACCTACAGTGCTTAAAGTATTTTCTCATGTCCTGGCAACAATATGAAGACATTGGAAACATTTTGTGTGTGTGTGATTTCTTTACTTACTGATATCTTTCTTCTTCCTTTCTCTTTCCTCCTCCTTTCTGATACCTCTTAAGGAAGCATGTATACTCTTATTCATTTTATCTTCTTGCCACTTCTCTCTTGGCTCTCCAGTTCCATATTGGAAATATAGCTTGATACTAATAAAGTCTCTTCACATATACTCTTCACCATCTGTGATCAGTGATCTAAAGCCCTGACTTTTCAGAGCCTATATGAACTCTCTTTTTTTTTTTTCCTCCTTTAATACTTACGCTTGGTCATACATATGAAATCCCCAAATATGTAATTAAAATCAGAATAGATGGCCAAAACTATTCTAGAAAGTAAACTGGAAGATTAGTATGGATGTGGATATGCAAATTAAGATTCCACTCTTAATGTCTGTCCTTGAATTGTGATTTATAGACCATAAAATGCCTAGAATGGGAAACCTAACCATTAGCATAGTTTGGATAATTGTTACTATGAAAAAATTTGTCCTAAAACTGTGCTAATATTATTAATAGGTCTGTATAGATAAAGCTATTTGGGGGGAAAATAGAAGACACAGTAGGGTTTTAATATCTATAATTTTTCCAGTCATAAAAATATTTAATTTTCTGTAATACCTAAATTTTGTAAGTATAAAGATTATAAAGATTCCCTATAAGTATACCTGCCAAAGATACAACACAATACAAAAATAATAATTACACAGGCACTTGGGTGGCTCAGTCGGTTAAGGGTCCAATTTCGGCTCACGTTGAGATCCCAGGGTCCTGGGGTCAAGCCCTGCATTGGGCTCCCCAGGGAGCCTGCTTCTCCCTTTGCTCCTCCCCTCACTGTGTACTCTCTTTCTCTCTCAAATAAATAAATATAGTCTTTTAAAAAATTACAAGGTAATAATTTAAAAAATGAGATTGCCAGTTTTCTGCTTTGATAAACAAACTTGCAGTTGGAATTGAAGTAGAATAAATGCAGTTTGTTTCCACTTGGAAAAATTTTTAAAAATTTTAAAATTCATTGTTTTTCAGAACACATGGATTCTTTGCTCATAGCCTTTAAAGACCATCTTTCTTCTTGGAACTTGTAAACTACACAGATATTTGAACCTCAGTGAATCAGACACTATTCTGGTGTTTCTGTTTTTTTGAAAGAGAGAGTGCATTTGGAGGGGGATGGGCGGGCAGCAGAGGGAGAGGGAGAAAGAATCATAAGCATGTGGAGTCCAACACAGGGTCAGTCTTACAACCCTGATACACCATGACCTGAGTCAAAATCAAGAGTTGGATGATTGACTGAGCCACCCAGGCACCCCATAGTGTTTCCTTTCTTTTTATGAGTAACCTTGCTTCTAAGAAATCAAGATTTTTCAGCATTTGCCAGAGAAAGAATTTAATGTAGCTTAAAATTTAAGTGAGTAGGATTTGATTCAAGATTGTGGCAAGAGATTCTGATAGACCTTTAAGTGGTGTACAGATACTTATATTTAGAGCTGGTATCTACTGATTTAAATTTATTAGTAATTATTTGATTGCCAGTGATGTACTCGAGATGGTTGAAAACATGAAAAATTCATTCTGATTCCCCTAGAATCATGTTTGTCATCCTGTGCATGGAGCTATGAGTCTTCAGGATGGAAGTAAAGATACAGTCAAGAACCAGACAAGCTGTTCAAACACCCTTGTGTGATTTATTTTTTAACTTTCTTGGCCTTTGTCATCTAATCTCCTGAGATATTTTGTTGCTTTAAAGGATAGCTGGTAGTTTGATGATGATACTTAGGTAAATGAATGTTGAGGCAGGTGTAGAAGAAAGGATATTGTACAGAAAATGAATCCAGGAGAGACTGAAGAAAGCGGAATAGATGAGGAAATAGAAGCAGCTAAGTTGAATATACTAATTAAGGCCAAAAGTATGTGGGAAAGGAGAAGGAAGGCAGGCAGGCAAGAGGTGAGAGGGAAGGAGGGAAGGGGGAACGGAACTCTACAGATTATTGCAAGGAATAGTTTTCCTATTGCATAGATGTTCATTTTGCATAGATGCTGTTAAGGTAGGGGTTGACTAATTCATTAAGGAAATTAAAAGTTGTTCTGTGTTACAGATTGAATACTTTAAGAGTAGTTTGGTTATAAAAATATTAATACTGAATTGTATTAGTATCATGACAAAAAATGAAAGATAGTTTAGTAAGGGCATCCTTAAAGTCAACCTAGGGATAAAGGGGAAAAATTAGTATATGTAAGGAAAGCATTGCACTAAAACAGGACTGTTTCCTGTTTGGGGAATTACATATCCCTTTGAGAATCTGGTGAAAGTTTTATATATTCTCTTCCCAGGAAATGTACACACAGAAAAATTTATGCATAATTTAAGGTGGTTCATGGATACCCCTTCATTCATGAATGATCCTTCATTCATGGAGTTCTAAATTAACAACCCTTTTTTTAATGGGTTGAAAATTAGTAAAGAAAAATAGAAGTCTACAGTATTAATCTATAGAAGGAAAATGGGAAAACTTGGTTAGAAATTTCTATGCTGTGTGAAAATTTCAGTGCTTGTGCCTTCTAAAATTTAAATGAGCCATGGAAAGCCACTTTTTATTCTACTTTTTTTTTAAAGATTTTTAAATTTTATTTTATTTATTTATTTGACAGAGAGAGAGCACAAGTAGGGGGAGCAGCAAGCAGAGGAAGAGAGGGAGAAGCAGGCTCCCTGCTGAGCAGGGAACCGATGTGGGGCTCCACCCCAGGACCCTGGGATCATAACCTGAGCCAAAGGCAGATACTTAACCGACTGAGCCACCCAGGCGCCCCTCTGTTTATTCTACTTCTTACCCTCATACAAACATCTAGTCAGTCATCATACGTGTGTATGTGCATGAGTACCAGTGCGTCATGAGGTGACCCAGGAGGCTGAACAGAAGATTTAGTCCCTCTCTCGAAGAATTCAAAGAAGTTGCATTAGTATAAGACAACAGGATGTATGAGCCTACGAATAGGTAGCTTCATATATTTCTCCATTGTACCTGCTAATACTTGAGTTTTATGGCCAGCATTTTAGTTATACCACTGATCAAGGAGGGCTTTTTTAGTGCAAAAGAAAGGTTATTGCCTTTCCTCTGCACAGAAAATGGCATTAAACAGTACAGACTCCAGTTGCAATAGAAAGCGTTAGCCTAGGAGAAAGGATGAATGTCCATCCTAATAGGTACACACGCACTATTTTATAGAAAATTTAAAATAACAACAACAAAAAAGGACTCTAGATTTTTTTTAAAGGTAGGTAGAAAGTCTCTTGTTAAATCATTTCTTTTTAAAATACTTCAAAGCGTTGCCAAGGGCCCGTGTCCTGTACTAACTAGATAGGCCTGATCCCTCAGAATTAAATGTTGATTCACAAGCATTTCCGAGTCACAGAAGGGATTTGAGATGGAGATTGGGATGATTGTGGCAGTCCTGGGACTATCCTGTTGACATTAGCTTTTTAAATTTCTTCTGGATATCTTCAATTTGAATAATGTGTTAATTTTATGGTTTTTCTTCAACTTTTTAAAGGTATTTCAGTGAAAATTATACCAGTGAAGCTCACCAGATTCTTTCCCGTTCAAATCATCCAAAATTAGGGTAAGCTGGATACCTCAAAGAAATTGTAAATTCTTGAATTTTAAAATGTTGATTAGATTATCTGAATTTGAAAGTATTTCATGGTATTTTTAAAAGTGAGATTATTTTTATTAATAAGAACTTCATAAAGATAGTACATGATCCATTATTTTTAAGGTGAAATGTGATCGTACACCAATTTTGTATTATTTCAATATCTTTTTGTCACAAGATATAGTTTGTCTAGAAAATGGAGGTAAGGAACTTTCTGAAAGTTTCTTGAGGAATAGATTTGAAAATAAAAATGCGAAATTGCTTTGACAGAGATATAGGAAAATGAGAAATAGCTTTGAAAATCGTAAAGTGAAATGCAGTTGAGGTCCGATTATCAGCTTTATCACAATTATTTTGTTTTTATATTCCAGTGATACCTACCTTTGAAAAAACATTATAACAATATTATGTCATAAAAATAAATACCCTGATAATGGAGGAGAAAATGTCAGATTATCCAGTGTGTTTTAGAAACCAATGAGAGTGTACTCTTTTTAATTTTTTTTAAGGCTTTAAAAGGTTTTTGGTATTTGCATGACCAAAGTTTCATTATTACTTCTTAGATTATATCCAGAAAACCAAAGGCCTCTAAAAAAAAAATAAAAATCTTTTATCTATTCATAAAGCCAATACTGTATTAGAAATGCACCAAAGTAATTTTTCACTAATTTCTTGCATAATTTTAAATTTATCTCATGAGCTATTTGGCTAGCTGGTGTAACTGGTAATGTCTCTGACTTAGGTACTCTTATGCAATAGTTGGAATCAACCTTACCGAGATGGCTTATAGCTTGCTGAAGAGTGAAGCTTTGAAGTTTCATCTCTACAACTTTGTTCCTGGTATACCAACGATGGAACACTTTCATCAGTTTTATTGTGCGTATTAAAATGAGTCAAAACTAGATATTTCTAGACATATTTCTACTAAATATGTAATTTACGCTTGACATTTTATTTTATTAAGTTCTTTGAAAAACAGGGAAATAAGGAGGGGGGCTCCTGGATGGCTCAGTCAGTTAAGCGTCTGAGCCTTCGTTGTAGCTCAGATCATGATATCAGGGTAGTGAGACTGAGCCCCATGTCGGGTCCATGCTGGGTGGGGAGTCTGCTTAAGATTCTCTCCCCCATCTCCCTCTGTTCCTCCCTGCTCATGTTCTTGCTCTCTCTCAAATAAATAAATCAACCTTAAGAAAAAAGAAAAGAAGGAAATAATGGAAAATGAGTCCCCAAGAATATTTCATCATCAGTGTCTATAATTGCTGAATAAAAAAATTCAGCAAGGTCATTTTTTCACATATATGTTAATTTAGGATTTATGCAGTTTTCCTGTAGACATCCATTTTCCAGTCAACTATAAAATGAATTTCCCTCTTGAAAACTTGTTAGCGAATGCTGTTGAGTCAAGGACAATCCATTTGCAGATTATTTTGTTAGTCTTATAAGGAAATCAAATTTATTTATTTATTTTTTTAAAAGATTTTATTTATTTATTTGACAGAGAGAGATCACAAGTAGGCAGAGAGGCAGGCAGAGAGAGAGGGAGGAAGCAGGCTCCCTGCCGAGCAGAGAGCCCGATGCGGAGCTCAATCCCAGGACCTTGGGATCGTGACCTGAGCCAAAGGCAGAGGCTTAACCCACTGAGCCACCCAGGCGCCCCAGGAAATCAAATTTAAAGGAACATTCTCCCCCATCTCCCACTTCAAGGCCAGGTTTTCTTGTGTTAGGTTGGGGGTACTTACTAACTGGTTCCTAATGCAGTCATTATTATCACTGTTCCATTAAGTTTTCTTGTGATTTGCACACTAAAGGTTTAATTAAATGAATTTATCTTGTGAAGCTATTGCTCAGAAGCAAAGACTTTAAACCTAGCTTAGTTTCACATTCTACTTTTCTTGATCTCTTTGTGTCTTTAGAATGCCATTTGCATGTTGGCAGAATGTAGGAAACTAATTGGTAATAAATGGCCAAATCATAACTTCTTCATCTCCACGTTGAAGGCATCATCCAAGTCTCTCCTTCCCACAGCCTCCTCTGCCTTCACTTAATCCCTTGTCCCAGGTTTGTCAGGTGCTGAATATCTCTTGCCTTTCCTTACTTTTTCCCATCCCCACTGTAACTGCGCAGCACGAGGCCTTTTGTTAATGGGTTACTGTGACAGCTTTTTGAGTAGTCTCTCTGTGATGACCTTCTTCCAGTTCTTCTCCATGTTGCAGATAGAATGACTTCAAATGAAAATCGAATCATTTTGCTCCACTGCCTACGATTGTTGAAAAGGTTCCACTACAAGGCCTTTCATAATCCATACCTTGGTAACCTCTCCAGATTCATTCTCTTGTCAGACACCAACTCCCCACAGTCTGCAATGTGGGCACCTGGCCTTTTAGTTGTGCAAATGTATTACGCTCTTTTGACTCTCGACCTCTCACTCGGCCTGGAACACCCTTTCTGCTCCTTCCTTTCTGTCCAGGTGACACCTGCGCATCTTGCAAATCTCAGTTTAGACATGACCTTCTCTGGGAAGTCTTACCAGAGACTTTGTTCCTTCAGTTATCCATTTCTGCATTATTCTTCCTTCCTTCTCTTTTGGAGCATCCCTGTCAGACTACAGAATTCCATACCTCGCAATCAGGCATTCACGTACTTGGTGCCAGCTGCTGTTCGAGACACTGCGGAGAGAGCAGAAATGAGCCCAAAGTCTTAGCAGTTTTAAAGCTTTCATTTTCAAGATCAAAACACTCCCTTCATGCAGCACGCACCTCCAGATACCACTCCAGTAATTCACTCATTTTAAGTATACGATTCACCGAGTTTGGGTCAATTTGCTGAGTTACACAACCAACATCATAATCCAATTTTAGAACATTTTTGTCACCCCACAAGGCCCCTCAGGCCAGTTTACAGTCAATCCCTATTCCTGTGGTTCCCTTTTTGTGTGTGTGTGTGTTTGTTTGTTTGTTTTTTGAGATTTATTTACTTGAGGAGCAAACAAGAGAGCACAAGCAGAGGGAGCAGCAGAGGGAGGAGGAGAAGCAGGCTTACTGCTGAGCACTGAGCCTGATGTGGGGCTTGATCCCAGGACCCCAGGTCCATGACCTGAGGCAAAGGAGCTGCTTAACCAACTGAGCCGCCCAGGCACCCCTGGTTCCCTTATTTTTAACCCCTGTTGGAAAATATCCAGAGCCCCTGTGGCTTTGGTTAGAGACAGTAAAAGCACACAGGGAATTTTAAGGTTAGAAGTTTTGTGTGGGATTTCCTTGAGGCTAGTGTTTAAACCTCCTAGAGTCAAGAGGAAAATAGATATGCTTTGTGGAAACAACTCTTTTCCATCCTTTCCCGCAAGGATTTCAGAGTCTATGTCATGTAAGGCCCTGCCAGCTAGCTTCCGATAATTTTGGTGTCATCTCCTGCAGTGTCTTGATGTTTCATCAGCTTAGCCATTACAGTCTCAGGACCTTAGGCACGTCTTTCTCTGAGACCAGTTTACATTATAGACCAATAACCCAGCTCTGAAGCAAGAAATTTCTAGTACTTTATACTTGAGCAGCTTGTTCCAGACCTAAGTAATCATTTGCCGAGGACAGTAATGAAAAGCAGTTTTGGGATGCCTGGGTGGCTAAGTTGGTTAAGCTCAGGTCTTGATCTCATGGTCATGAGTTCAAGCCCTGCATTGGGGTCCATGCCTAGTGTGGAACCCACATTAAAAAAAAAAAGCAATCTAAAGGACTTATAGGAATGGTAAATAGCTAAAACTCAATAGCCAAAAATACTAAAACAAAAATACCATAAAGTTTAGATAGATGTCTTATTTTTCATACTACCCAGATTATTAATCTCTAAATTTTTTATTGTACATACCTATTAATGTGATGGGAGTAGGGGTGGGGGGAGAGCAAAGATGCAATTTATACACGAATATGTAATTTCTTTAGATGTACTATTGTTCCACTATATACACAAGCTAAATTTTGAATGAAATAAAGATTAAAAATATACTTAAAAATAATTACAAGATTACCATTCTCAGTTTGTCTTTGGGAATGAGAAGGAAGTAGCATCCCTCTGCCCAACGAGGCCTTATTCTTCACTTTTCTAACATATCCTAGTTAACAAAAATCTATTTTATCATATCAAGAGATTAATCTGAAATATTTTCTTAAATTGGTCTTCTTAGATATTTCAATGTTGAAATGTCATGGTTCTTAACTGTTAATGTTTGCTTTATTTATGACTGATGTTCTAAAATAGAATTTACTTTGTTTTCATATTAAGTGATTATGATAGTCTTGCCACACTTTTATGCAGTCACTGTCTTTCCCTGCTCCATTTATCTGAAATAGGTCACTTCTGGGGCACCTGGGTGGCTCAGTGGGTTAAGCATCTGCCTTTGGCTCAGATCTCAGAGTTCTGGGATTGAGTCCCATACCGGGCTTCTTGCTCAGTGGCGAGTCTGCTTCTCTCTCTGCCTGCTGCTCCCCCTGCTTGTGCTCTCTTTCTCTCTCTCTGTCAAATTAAAAAAAAAAAAAAAATCACTTCTATCCCTTCTTAAAAGTCCTTTCAGAAGAGGAAATGAGATTCTGGTGGAAACAAAGTCTAACTTAGAACATAATAGAGACCACTTGTAAACTATGTGATTTGGACAAGTTATTTAAGCTCTGTGGGCACCTGGCTAGCTCAGTCAGTAGAGCATGCAACTCTTGATCTAAGGGTCGTGAGTTCTAGTCCCACACTGAGCACAGAAATTACTTGGGGAAAAAAAAAGTAAACGCTCTCTGCACACTCCATTTCCTCTTCAGTAAAATGGGGATAAGGTAGTACTGCATCATAGGATTGCCGTGAGAGTACATCTGCACATGAGTACATGGCGAGCACTATGATAACACTTGTTAAATAATATTAAATATATTTGGTTGAATCCAAGTACAGTTTAGGAATGGTTTTAAATTCATGTTTTTTCGTTGTAAATATATCTATATGCATATTTATTAAGTATCGTTAACATTTTGATGGTTTATTTGGCTACTTTTATGAAGATACTGCAAAACAAAAATGTTAAGCCTACTATTTAGAATGCATATATATTTTTTTAACATTTTATTTATTTGAGAGAGAGAGAGAGTGCCCAAGCTGGTCGGGGTTGGAGGGGTGGTGCAGATGGATCCGAGGGACAGGCAGACTCCATGCTGAGCACAGAGCCCGATGTGGGGAGATCATGACCTGAGTCAAAATTAAGAGTCAGACGCTTAAACAATTGAGCCACCCAAATGCCCCCCATATATTCTTTTTTTAAAAAATGAAGGTGTTGATTAGTTTATTGAGGAAAGCAGAAATAATTCTTAGATTTATAATGAAGTAGACTTCATTAAACTTTATGCTTATCTAATGTTTTAATGTACTTTATGCTTTCTAATGTTTTCTCATTACTTTCATATTTGTGTTTCAGGGATCTCTGGGGATAACTTTTTCCTATCCCCAAGGTATTTTTTTGATAGTACTGTATCTCTTTACATTTGAGGGATTTTATTGACATTTGAGACAAATGGTAGATATACTAAATATTTTATTGAAATTCCGGCTTATTTTGAACATACCAAAATATTCCTTTTTTTTAAAAGGTTTTTCCAGGCTTCTAGTAGGTTGTTTTTTTTTTTTTTTAAGATTTTATTTATTTGTTAAAGAGAGAGTACAAGCAGAAGGAGCAGCAGGCAGAGCGGAAAGCAGACTTCCCGCTGAGCAGAGAGCCCGATATGGGACTCAATCCCAGGACCCTGGGATCACAACCTGAGCCGAAGGCATGTGCTTCACCAACTGAGTCACCCAGGCATCCCTCTAGTAGTTTATTAATATGATTTCTGATTATTATATCTTTTAAAAAATTTTTTATTTAAATTCGGTTTAGTTAACATAGAGTGTAAAATTGGTTTCAGGGGTAGAATTTAGTGATTCATCAGTTGCTTCTAACACCTAGTACTCATTACATCAAGTGCCCTCCTTAATGCCCATCACCCAATTATCTGATCCTCCCACCCCCATCCCTTCCAGCAGCCCTCAGTTTGTTTCTCATAGTTAAGAGTCTCTTATGGTTTGCCTCCCTCTCTGTTTTCATCTTACTTCATTTTTCATTCCCTTCCCTTATGTCCATCTGTCTTGTTTCTTGAATTCCCCATTTGAGTGAAATCATATAGTATTTGTCTTTCTCTGACTTATTTCCCTTAGCATACTACCCTCTAGTTCCATCTGTGTTGTTGCAAATGGAAAGGTTTCATTCTTTTTGATGGCTATGTAATAGTCCATTTTATACACACACACACACACACACACATCTCTTCTTTATTCATTCACCTGTCAGTGGGTCAGTGGACATCTGGACTCTTTCCATAGTTTGGCGATTGTGGACATCGCTGCTATAAACATTGGGTGCAGATGCCTCTTCAGATCACTATTTTTGTATCCTTTGGATAAATACCTAGTAGTACAATTGCTGGGTCATAGGGTCTGATTATATCTTATTATATCTTCATGTGGAATTTAAAGGAGGGTTCTGCATTTTTTTTTTTTAAGATTTTATTCATTTATTTAACAGAGAGAGATCACAAGTAGGCAGAGAGGCAGGCAGGGGAGAGGGGGAAGCAGGTTCCCCGCTGTGCAGAGAGCCCAATGTGGGGCTCAATCCCAGGACCCCGAGATCATGACCTGAGCTGAAGGCAGAGGCTTTAAAACCCACTGAGCCACCCAGGCGCCCCTGGTTCTGCACTTTAAAATGAGATGCTTTGTTTGTGATTTCCTTTACTGAGCACTGTATTTATATTTTATTTTTCACTGCAGGTTACCTTGTCTATGAATTTGACAAGTTTTGGTTTGAAGAAAAGCCAGAAAGCATTATGTATTTCAACATGTATAGAGAGAAGTTTCATGAAAAGATTAAAGGACTCTTACTGGATTGTAATGTATCACTAACTTTAAAGATATGATTCCTCCATATTATCTTCTATTTCTACCACATTTTGCACACACAACAGAATTTATATGTTGTAATAGAAATTATCTGATCAATAACACTCGTTATATATAATTTCCTACTAAAATATTTCAGAAATTCTATTTAAGAAAGCTAGTGGACAATCAGTGTATGTTTACAGTCATTTATACACTGTCCTCCAAAGGTACCTTATCCTTCCAAAGATCCCTACTGTAGAGGCCTGCAAACTACAGTTTGGAACTTGGGACTTAGCCCATTTAGTGTAAAAGTATAAATCAGGTATTTGTATTAAATTGGTTGATTAAAATGTGTAAAAAACAGTGTTCATTTTTATGTATTGTTAACTATCAAGTCCATCTCTTTTCAGAGCTCTTTTCAGATTTTTCGTGTCTTAGTTTGGAAACGATTGTTTTTTATTTCCTTTGTCTTGTTTTCTCCCTAGGTTAATTAACAGGAAGAGTAGCTCTTCAAGGCTTTCTTTCTTTGCATCTCAATCACATTCCTAATGTTGCTTCATTAGTAGCAGAAAGCTGAGCTATGTCAGACAAGATAAAGAAACATGGCCTCTTTTTGGTTTCTCTCATTAGCATAATCGCTAATGAGAGAATGATGGTATTGGTGACTAGCTTTTTTGTTTTTAAATACCATACTTGAAAATATCACAGTGGTATTTTAAAGCTTAAAGGCATTTTCTCATCTTCAGTATTTGCTTTTCAGTCTGTTGTAGGAAAGAACTATAGTTAGTGCTCATTGTGAGGGCCTTTTATGAGGCTTCTCTGGCTGTGAGTGTTTATGAAAAGAGATGTATTTGCTAAGAAAATCTTGACTGTATTCAAAGGACAGTGGCTTACTTTCCATAAAGCTGTCTTTGAACCGAAACAAAGGGAAAACCTAAAGCTTCTTAAAAATATCCATGAAACATGGTTGGTTTATTTTACTCACTTTTAACTGTTGCTTCTTTTTGCTTTGCCTCCATAGTGTTTCTGGATAATGCCGTACGGACCTTATGGGTGTTCTTTGAGTTGATGATCTGTGGGATTCTAAAGTAGCCTGAGGATGATGACTGTGCATTTCGTATAGCTTTATTCTCCTCAAATCTCAGGAGGGCATCAAGTGCTGTCAAGGATTATATAGTGAGGAAATTCTAACGGGAATAATTTCTTCCTTGTGTGTTTTAGAAATCTGTACTCCTAGCAAAACTAAAAGAGTTTAAAGATAGGTTTGTCTGATTACTAAGTTCTCAAATCCTACAGAAAGCAGCCTATTAGAGACATCATTTAAACATGATGAGAGTTGGTGGATCTTTTAATGTGAATATGAAGTGTTTCAGGACTGACGCCTGTGGTATAGCAAGACCTGAGACTTGCAGTATTTGTTCCTGTCTGTTGACAGACCTCTCTCTGTAAACTTGCCAGAGAGAAAAGCGATGAAAAATACCCGAGCGGAAAATAACAGATGCGGTTTTGTATGGCACATACATTGAGAGCACAGCATTAAAACTATTATTTTCTCAACAGGATAAAACTTCTAAAAATTGGATTCATTTTATTATAGTCATGGTGGTCTACCATCTCAGTATCACAGGAATTTAAAAATTGGCTTCTTGTAGGAGACTTCTCAACCTTGGGATTATCTTTCTTTTATTTTGTTACTTTTATGTTTTTGGTGCTTTATTATCCAGCTCTAGAGTTCTAGGAGATGTAGGAAAATCCTGGTAAAGGTCGGGTGCTAATCATTATAGTTTTAAGTGTTTACTCTTACATGGAAAGCAATTCTGTTAGTTTAATTTCCAAGCTGAAAATACTTACCTTAATATTTTGATCTTTCAATAGCTGAGGTCTTGAACTGATTTAAACCTTTGTCAATATGCTTAATAAAGAATGATCCAACTGTGGAAGGGGAAACTTTTTAAGCAAGTTTTTCCCCTTCTAGGGAGGAAAGTAACTTTAATGTTTTAAAAAGAATGTCATCAGAAAATTTGGTCAATAATATGTTCTTTAAGTCATCTCTGTTTGTACACTATAGATATTGTCCTGTTTTTGCTTAAAATAATCAGTAACCATTTCAGAAATTCTGTAGTGAATTGGTCTAAAAGCTACCAATAAATTGTAACGTTTGATAGTCTGGAAGCCGAAACTATCACCACTTGTAAATTAGAATGTAACATAGTGACATACATGAAAAGAAAAAACATAATTGTGTCTACCTTCCTACTTTTCCTTGCTTTCGACCTATGTATGTTAGAATTTTATGTAGTCTTAAAATCCATATTTAGAATCTTACCTGTTTCCCTAATAATGAATGAAATACCAAAGTAGTGATAGAATTGAAGTAGCAGGAAAATTATGTTTGCTTTAGCATCAGAAAAGTGAATCAATGTGGAAATGAATTTTTGTATGTGCCAGATCGAAGAGAGTGTGCCAGTGACAAGAACAGGGTAAACACAGTTACACTGGTTGTAGTTCAAATATGTTCTGAAAGACAATCTTTAAGGAAATAGGAGAAATCAGGGGATATCAGTATATCAGTGAACCTAGACCAGCCTCTCTTTGTATATACATATGGTGGTAGAGTTAGATATAAAATCAGTGTCTTACTGGCACCAGTTAGAAAACAAAATCTTTTTCTTGAAAACGCCCATCCTGTATTTTTTTTCCTCTCTTAACAACTGTTTGGATTTGTATGTATTTTTCTATCTGAAATTTATGTGTAGTCTTCATTTTTATTCCAGTATTAATAATTGTTTATATTACTGTTTCTCCCCTTAGCATTCAGTGAAATTGAACTTGGTCATAGATTGCTCAAAGGAGCAGCATTACACGAGTGAAAAGTGGAATGCTCATTGCCAGAGCAGGAAATATTACACACTATCATGGCACATAAGAGAAGAGGTTTGGCTTGGAGAGCAATAATGGTTATTATCTTCCTTGAAGTAAGGATTGGGGGCCAAGAGCTATTTTCTCAGGATAAACGGTCCACTCAACTTCTCTATGAATAAGTCTGGGGAGGCTTACTTTCCATTTTCACATTTAGGAACCTCTCCACACAGGCAGATTGTTAACGAAGATTAATGGACTTTAAACATCTGAGAGAAATCATGACTGAGCTTGTTCTGTTTTGTTTTGTTTTCTGGCTTCAGCTTTTGACAAGAAAAAAATTAAATGTACTTCAGCTAAGACCCAACTATTATAGGGGAATTCTTTTTTTTTTTTTTCTCCCCAATTATAGGGCAGTTCTATGTTTCTGTTAATGTATTCAAAAAATGAGCAGCAGCTTTCCCTGGGGGAAAAAGTGCTGGTTGGCAACGTAAAGAAATAGATTTTTGTCTACTTTGGATAAAACAATTAACTTCTTATGTAAAAGCAATAGTTGAAATGTGATGTTATTTTGTTCGGAATGTTGTGAACAAATTAAAAAAAAGTGTCACAATTGTTATAAGCCTTTCTGCTAAGCCTTCTGTCTCTTCCCTTCCTCCCCATCCCTAATTTAAGTCACTTATTTCTATGAAATAGTGCCTTTCTTATTTAATCCTTTAATCATGTTCCTATAGATTTATCAGAATATACAGAAAATTTTTATTTTTATGACTTTAACTCATCCACTAATTACGTATTTAAGATATTATTGGGTAACAACAGTTGGTTATAAGACCAGAAAAGAAGCTACCACTCCCATCTCCCATTCTTAGAAAGGATGGGAATAATTCATACTGCACTGTAGTATGTTTTACTTAATATTGCAGTGTATCTTAGATACATTTTTATATTAATACATAGCTTCCTTATTCTATTTATGTACAGCTGCAGAGCATTCTTCTTTGTGTGTGTGTGTGTGTGTGTGTGTGTGTGTGTGTATCTTATTTTAAGCTAAACAAACATACCACATATGTCACTGGTTGGATACAGCAAAAGCATTACTAATAATAGCTTTAAATGTATATATTGAAAAAAGAATGGCTGAAAATTAAAGACAAAGTAATCACCTCAAGGAGTTTGGCAAAGAACAAAATAAACCTAAAGAATATAAAGAAGGAAATACTAAAAGCAAGAGCTCAGATGTGTGGAGTAGAAATATATGCCATAGACTCAACAAAAGTAAAAAGCTGTTGCTTGAAAAGACTAGTAATACTGATAAACCATGGTGAGATAAGGAAAAGCAAATAATGATATCAAGAATTAAATAGAAAACATCACTACAGATCCTGCAAACCTGAAAATATATTAAGGATCACCTCAAAAATTTGAAACTTTAGATGAAATATAAACATTTCTAGAAAAATATACTTATCAAAACAAAACTGTATAAGAAGAAATAGGGAAGCAGAAAGTCCTAGCACTGTTAGTGGATTCAGGAATTAAAAATCTTTCCATTAAAAAACCTACAGTTTACCTGTACCCCTGACACAAATAATACATTATATGTTAATTAAACAAAAACACCCACAGTTCCACACTGGTAAGTTAACACATTTAAGAATAAAATAATGACAGGGACGCCTGGGTGGCTCAGTTGGTTGGACGACTGCCTTCGGCTCAGGTCATGATCCTGGAGTCCCGGGATCTAGTCCCGCATCGGGCTCCCAGCTCCACGGGGAGTCTGCTTCTCTCTCTGACCTTCTCCTAGCTCGTGGTCTCTCTCACTGTCTCTCTCTCAAATAAATAAATAAAATCTTTAAAAACAAAAACAAAAAAAGAATAAAATAATGACAGTTTTCACAATCTCTTCTGCGTAATGAAGGGTAGACACCCTTCATGAAACTTCATAGTGTTGACTCAAGTCCAAGAAGAACAGAATGAAAAAGAAGAATTATATGCCAGTGTCATTTTAGATGTTGTAATGCTAAATAAAATAGAAACTACTGAAATCCAGAAATCAATATATTAAATAATAATGAACTACGTATAGATACGTTGTTTTAATGTGTGATCAACTGCCGCTCAGGTTAATTCCCAAAATAAAATTCATGAAATTTACCACATTAACATTTGAAAACCACATAATCTTAAAAGTTGCAGAAAAGCATTTGGTAAAAATTCAACATCCATTCATGTTAAAAACTTAACAAATAAGAGATACAGGTTACCTTAATTTTATATCTATAATTTTATTTTATATCTACAATTTTATCTTATATCTATAATTATATCTATAAAATAAACACTAACCAATATATATATTTAATGGTAAAACATCAGGATCAGAATTAAGAAAGGATGTTACCACTTGTATCTGTTTTTGCCACAATAACAACCCATAACAACCAATCACGCAAAAATTTTAGTGGCTACAAAAAAAAAAAAAAAATGACCTCCTCACACATGGGTAGGCTAACCAGGCAGCTTTGCTAATCTCAGCTGGGTTCAGTGGGCCTTAAACCCAGGTCATGTTTTTGGCTCCTGTCATCTTGATGTCATCTACTCATCTGGGACCAGTGGGCTACCTGAGGTATGCTCTTTAATGGTGCAGCAGAAACACAAGAAGAAGTCCAGTGGCTCACAGGTATTTCAAGCCTTTGCTCACATCATGTCCACTCACATTCCCTTGGTTGTATAGCAAATCACATGGTCAAGTCCAACATCCGTGGAACAGGGACATGTATTCTATTAGGAAGGGCTAAAGAGTGAACATTTGATGAATAAATTGTCACAGCACATCTATTCAAAATTGTGCTAGAGTCCTGCCCAGTGCCATAAAACAAGTGGATGGAATGAAAGAAAAGTTAGTCATAAATGATCTAAATGTGTACATAGAAAATCCAAGAGAATTGATCCAATATCAAGGGTAGAGGAGGAATTTTTGATCAGTTATCAAGGGTGATCATTTATGAAGGGTGAGGGACTCTGGCTAAACCTATCTAGCCTGATTCTTGTTAAATTGGTCTCTTGAAGACATGCCTAAGGAGTATTTAGTAGAAAAAGGCAGCTCAGAGAAGCCTGACTATAGTTTGATCAAGGGACAGTATCTTGTCACTACAGCCTACTTCCTGACTGCAAAGAAACGAACTTTTATGTTTTCTTCTATATTTGACAGAAACATGCTACTCTAAGGTTGTGGTTTGTCTTAGTTTGGATTCCTCCAGAATCAGACCTTGAATAAGGATTTGTCATTCATTTGGGCGGTGATCCCAGGAAACACTGGTAAGGGAGTGAGGGGACTGAAGTCATCCCATAAAGGGTTTTGTATTAAGCAAAATAACACTGTGTAACTGGATTTTGAGTACTTGGGTGAGGGCGAGGGGACTAAAGTATTTATGTACAAACTCCCATCAGTTACTGGGCAAGGGCGGCTCCCAGGGGGTGTGTTCTTTCCCGTTCTTCGAGCATGCCATGCGCAGGCGCACAGGGATGGCTCTGCTGGCCAGAAGACCCTAGAGAGATGAGGACAGGACAACAGGAAGTGAGGCGCGCATGCGCTAGAGTGGTGAGATCAAAGAGACAGGGGAGGGATACTGCAGACCTCTGCTACAAGACCATTTCACAGCAGGGGAAATAAGCACCAGGGAAACCTCATAAAGTCAAGGGGGGAAAACACAACAGTAGATAGAATGCGGAGCTGATGAAAACAAATAGAATGACACCTGACAACCTGTAGGCTTCCTGGCCCTTCCGCCATTCTTCAGTTTTGGCTCAAAACAAGCCTGGGTTTTGTCTTACACTTCTTTTCTAATCTCTTGTTTATTCTTTCCCTATTTCTTCTGCACTCAGTTTGCGGGCATAAGAAAAAGGTTCCTACAGGTGTTAATGATGAATTTAGCTTGGCTGGAAAGATGCCACGAAGATTTGTTTTTATCTCACTAGGAATCCCAGACGGTTCTTCTGTCTAACCCAAGGTACCTTCTGCCTCAAAAATTCTGCACTTCTGACACAGATATCATGATTGTAATAACAATATGCCCAAAAGATTATAGTGTCTTAGATTAGAGGTTGTTATAAATGCCATAAAACACAGACTCCCAAAATTAGAAATCTGTACCAATTACATTTAAAGTAAGTTTATGCTTGTTGATTCTAAAGACCTTCACTTGCTAGAAGTGCACCGCAAATTTTACATTCAGAGACAGACCCCAAATGGCAAACATTCAAAGGTACTGGGAATACTTTACTGAATATATTAACTGACAACTGGGTTAATAAAAGGAAACAGCATTTTCTTGATAACTGTTCATCATTAAGTATTTATAAACATAAAATGCAGCCGTTTTCCTTTCTTGTGAACTTAAGTTATAATGAAAACATGTTAAATTTCTTCATATTCAATCATAAGACTCCCACCCTCTCAAAACAGCCAATCAAATGCAGTCACTCATTTGCACCTTGCATGAGCCAAGGTGCATACTGGGAATTTTGCTTTCTCCTTCCTGAGAAACTGAGAATAAAAGTCACAGGAAATAAATACTCATTTTTCTTTGAAAAGTCCAAAACTCTTTATCAGAACTCCTTTATCTTTTTAGGGTGAAATAAGGGGAAAAAGGTGTTTTGTTTTCGTTTTTGATTTTAGTTATCCGGTCAGCAAAGATTCTCCCTGGTGTGTTACCGCCTTTTCCTGAAGGTGATTATGTGGCACAGTCCACGGTCTGTCCTGACTTCATCAGTTCTCGCTTCAGCTGTTCGAAGCACACAAACATGATGACGTTCCAGGATCCCAGTCGCAAGAAGGAAGGTACAAATCTAGAAGAGGGCATGTCATCATTCTCTTGAGTTTGTTGGAATTCTTAAAGCTATTATCACACAGTTTCTGCTTCTCATTCACCCTCTCCTCAAATAAACACATTTAAAATGACCTATTCCTCCCCTTTCCAGCGATGCCTAAGATAATGTTTTATGTAACCATCTAATACTGCTTCAGAACCACAAAACCCCAAATGATCACATCTATCCAAATACATAAACGGCTTTCCTTCCCACCACACCAAAGCTCGTGTCCTTTCTGAAGGGGCATTTCCCGTAACTCTCTTTTTTTGAGGAGCAAGGAAATTCTTGCTATCTTTTGCTCTGCTTTCTGAATGGGAGGTAGGAATCTGTTGAAAGAGGAAGAGGAGAAAGCCAAGAAAAATCGATGAGTAAGTGGACGATTTTCTAAAGTGAAGAAATTAGTGCTGTCCCGATCTTGGCAATTCTTGGCCTTAGACCGTCAAGGAGCTAAGTGTACTTTTCTTCTTTTTTGTGGCGGGGGAGAGGTTTGGGTGGTTTGTTTTCTGTTTGTTTGTTTTTTGTTGTTGTTGTTGTTGTTATGCTGTCAAACTGTGCAGACCAGATGATTGATTTTGAATGCCTGTTTGCAGCAATAAGACATTCAGAGAGAAAAAGATGTCATCAGTTAACTCCGTTTTGGATAGATTTTTTAAAAGAGATCTGGCCTATAAAAATCATGCCCCAAAGATTTTGGTTACTTTAAGGTCTCAATACATTTCTCCTGACTTCTGGATGTGTGTGTGTGTATTTTAATTGTGGTACATTGTTCATTAGTTTACCATTTTAACCATTTTAAGTGTATAATTCAGTAGCATTAAATGCATTCACATTGGGAGCAACCGTCACCACTACACCTCTCCAAAACCTTCTGGTCATCCCTAACTGAAACTGCACCTATTAAACAATAATTCCCAGACACCTGGGTGGCTCAGTCAGTTAAGCATCTGTCTTCAGCTCAGGTCATGATCTCAGGGTCCTGGGATCAAGCCCCGTGTCAGGCTCCCTGCTCAGTAGGGGAGCCTAATTCTCCCTCTCCCTCTGCCCCTCCCCCAACCCCACTCATGCTCCCATGCTCTCTCTAATAAATGAATAAAACCTAAAAAACAAAAAAATAATAATTCCCTACCCCCCCTCCACCTCCCCTCAGCCTCTGGTAATCACCATTCCACCTCTGTCTGTATGAATCTGACTACTCTAGATACCTCGCATAAGTGAAATGATACAATATATGTCCTGTGTCTTGCCCATTTTATTCAGCATAATGTTTTCAGGGTTCATCCTTGCTGCAGCATATATCCCCAAAAGGTTTCAAGTTTGAAAAAAACGAAAATATTGTTAAATGGTTAATGGTCAATAACTGAGATATCCATTCTGAATTAATTTTATAATATAACTCATTTGCATTCATATACCATTAGTGCTAATTATGGTGATTTGAAAAGCTTGTGTATAATGTGTACGGTGCATTTATGCTTATTTCATAAAGTTTGAGGCATTGCCTTACAATTTTAAAGGGTTATAGAAATGGCTATATTATCACCAGTTTAATCCTTACAGAGTGCATCCATACAGTAGCTCATACTGTACTTTCTCAGGTAGGTAGTAGTCAATGTAATACTACTTAACGGGAAAAGTGGTCTACTATGCAATACTGATTTCAAGGTGAGCATAATAATTATTCAAACCACATCATTTTCTGCATGACTTTTCTAGGTCAGTGGCAATGATTTTTCTCTAGTTTTACTTTAATACAATAAAAAAATCTGAGTCCATCAAATTAAAACAGTGAAAATTTCAGCAATCACATTACTGGATATTTACCCAAAGAATCCAAGAACACTAAATCAAAGGGATACATATACCCCTATGTTTATAGCAGCATTATTTACAAGAGCCAAGATATGGAAACAGCCCACATGTCCACTGATTGACGAAAATACGCATGCACACACACGAACACACACAGTAGAATGCTATTTAGCCATAAAAAAGAAATCTTGCCATTTGCAATGACGCAGGTGGAGCTTGAGAGGAAAACACTATATGAAATAAGTCAGAGAAGACAAATACCATATAATTTGACTCGTAGGTGGAATTTAAAAAACAAGCAAGGGGAAATGATGAGAGAGAGAACGAGATCAAGAAGCAGACTCTTAACTATAGAGAATAAACTGATGGCTACCAGAGCGGAGGTGGGCAGGGAGGGGGGATTAAATGGCTGATGTGGATTAAGGAGGGCACTTGTGATGAGTGTTGGGGGATGTATGGAAGTGTGGAATCGCTATATTGGACACCTGAAACTAATGCAGCTCTAACTGGAATTAATTAACTGGAACTAAAATTTTAAAAATTTTTAAGAAATTCTCTCTTTTTTAAGATTTTATTTATTTATTTGACAGAGAGAGAGATCACAAGTAGGCAGAGAGGCAGGCAGAAAGAGAGTGGGAAGCAGGCTCCCCGCCGAGCAGAGAGCCCGATGCGGGGCTCAGTCCCAGGACCCTGAGATCATGACCTGAGCCGAAGGCAGAGGCTTAACCCATTGAGCCACCCAGGCGCCTCTAAAAAATTATTTTAATAGCAAAAATCACATCTTGCTTTTGTGTAGCCCTCTATTATGCTTTCCCTTCACTTTATAGTTCTCTAGTCCTGATCAAGCAAAATCCTGTCCAATTCCCAATAGGTTGGGACCAAGAGAGAGGTCACTGAATTTAAACAAGCCTCTGATCAAGGCTGAGAACATTTTAATATCATAGTTTTCTGGCCCAGAGGAACTGGTGATAGTTATGACAAGGAAAAATAAACACTAAACATACGGCATAGACTAAGGTTGGTCGACTGTTTAGACGAGACAGCCTCCCAAAGCATACAGATAGGCTGAACACAGCATTACAGACAGAGAAGACTATATCCTACCCTTTGAAAAAAGCCAGCGGTCCTTCCTTGGTGAACATTGTCATGGCACAGTTGGGCACACTCGTGTACTGGCCTGGTGGAGAATTAACGAATCGGGTTTTTACCACATCCACTGGCGAGGATAGGACCGTTGTGCAAAATCCGGCGATGAGGGCTGACACGAAGTGGCAGGGTAAGTCATCTAAAAGAGATCAATGAAACAAATCAGCAGCAGACTTTTGGAAGAAGCTTCTAGTTTTTAGTTATCTCTCAGATCCTCGGAAACCTGGTGATATCAGAAGACCAATGTGGATGTCTCATCAATAAATAAAATATCCCAAGGAAGCTTTCACTTACCCTTACCAAAAAAGATGACAAAGAGTACGTGGCACAGGGGATTGTTAGTGTTTTAGGAAAATATCTTGTGAGTCTGCTCTGTGCCCTTAGGATATCGCATAATGCCCGAGACATAGGCATCTAATACTTTTTTTGTTGAATTAAAGTCATTGTCCAGGGAGAACTTCAATGTCTCTAGAACCTGTTAGATTATCTTAGGAACCTATCCAATGGTACTACTTTTGGATGAAAACACTGATGGGCTCCTTACCTAACCAGCTCATCTGGATAGAGTGTGGGATGTTATGCTATATAAAGAATAAGATGCTAACCAAAGTCCCATATACTAGTATTACCTGAGTATAATGCTGATGTAAGAATACTGTTACACTTTCTTTTTGTTGCAGAAAAAAATTGGTTGCAGCAAGCTTCTAAAAGTTGGTGTTTTGGGGTTTCGGTTTGTTTTTTTCTTTTGTTCTGTTTTGTTTGCTTAAAAGTTCTATCTAGTGTTCAAAATTACTTAGTTTTTTCAACTGTTACGATTAAGGGATTCAGTACAACATCCCTGGAGAACCTCCAGGATGAAACTGTAAATGTGTAGACCCACAGGTTACGTATCTAAGAGGAAGTTACCTGCCAGGAGTTTGTTTTTCACAAGGCTTTCCTTCATTAGGTCATATGTAACCAGCTCTGTACAATTGATGATGACATTTCTTGTCAGATTGGGAGTAGTTCCTAGAAAAAAGAAAATGTGTAATAGCTTCATTACACGATAAGATGCTGACAGGATATATGTGTTCTTTTGAATTTAGTTTAATTTATTTATTTCAGAGAGAGCTAGAGTGAAAGTGCGCAAGTTGGGGGAAGGGGAAGAGGGAGAGGGAGAGGGACAAGCAGACTCCTCGCTGAGGAGGGAGCCCAATGACAGGACTCTATTCCAATCATGACCTGAGCCGAAGGCAGATGCTTAACAGACTGGGCCACCAAGGCATTCCCTAAGATATATGTGTTTTAATAATGATCAGATTCACCTTGAAGTCAATTACCTTTCCAAAGGCCTATCAGGCCTTCTGTTGTCGCTATGACTCTGTAAGCATTGTAAGTCCCGGTGTAGCGAGGTTTGAGACCGTGCAGATGGCTCTGTGCTTGAAGTCTGACCTTCACGACCTCTGTGGGTTGCCCGATGAATACTGCCACCCCTCCAGTCGTCAGACCAGCTGAGATCTTGCTTCCTAAACTAGGTGTTGCTATCCGGAGAGAAAAGATACTTATCAAGCAAAAAAGAAATGGAAAAAAAAAAAAAAAAAAGACCCAGAGGGCAACTCTATGTCTTTTTTAATTTTAGTGGTTACTATTACTGTATCTCTAGATCTTTTCTATTTCCTTAATGCTTGTACATGCTGTGATTATGTACTGAGTATGGGCTAAATCACTTTAGGTCTAGAAACTTCGAAGTTGACTAGAATTAAAAAATAAATAAAGACTTTCAAGGACAAAGAAAATGCAATGCCTATTTAAACCGTGCTTAGTTCTCTTCTATATTTAGCCCTCTTTTCCAGTATTTTCCAACTGGGAGCAGGTACCAGTCACCAATGATGCTTAGCCTTCCTCTTGTCAATGGTAATGTTAATTATAGGGCTTCAGGGTCTTAGGAAAATCCCAAGTGGACAAACGGCCCCCATATGGCATGTCGGTGGTATTAGGCTACAACAGATTACAAAGGAAACAAAAAATTAAAAAAAAGAAGTGAAGAAAGTGATTTTTGACCTGAAAATTTGAAAAATTAGCTTAGGTTACTCAAAACAGATATTATTTAATAAACTATAAGTAGTCTTGGATCCATTAAAGTATGGCTCAAGAACATGTACTCATCAAGGACTTTCTCAGTCTGTCTGTTTCCTAATCTGTAAAATAGAGATAACATCTATCTCATACCAGTTATCATGTGAGTTAAAATAATATCAGTATAGCATATAACATACTGGCCTGCATATAGAAAGTACATAAGCTTTTTCATAACCATATGATTGTACTCTTTTCTCCTCACGCTTGTCCAGCAGCTGAGCATACAATAAATAACCATCTTTTAATGGGCAAGATCAGACAATTACAATCCCCTTCACTTGGGGCCACATTCATAATCTTATCTTGTGACACTCATCCTGTCCACCAGTCCCCTTCTCTTTTCCCTGTCAAACCCTTTGAAATAGAGGCTATATTTTCTGTCTTTACTTCTCAAGGCCCTTCTTATAGTTCCTCCTCAGTCCTCTATGATCCAGCTTCCATCTCTGCTACTCCCCCTCCGATGTTTTGGCAAAGGAAACCCATGGGTTCCTGTTGTTAGTCACATCCATCACGTTTCAGTCCTTTCCATGCTAGATCTCTCTGCTCTGTATGACACTACTGATGGTTCCACCTGTAACTATCTGGAGTCTAGCGCAGGCATTTCTCCTAAGCTCATGGTGTTGACTGGATGTTACTTGTTTATACTTCTTCAAGTGTCAACTTTCCCTAAGGTTTACCTTCCTCCAAGACAGCTTCCATGTTCCTGCCCTTCATGAATGGAACCTTTCGCCAGGACCTCAGAGGCCATCTCCATCGCAGACTTTCCCTCATCCTTACAGCCAGCTGCCTACCAAGTTCGGTCAGCTACACTTCCTGAATCTTTCTGATCTCTCTTCTCCTTCCCTATTGCCATTGTTGTAGCCTATCCCAGTTGTTTCTTACTTTCTAACTTACCCCCTTCTGGCCCTTTTTCTATAAATCCTCTAGATATTGCTGCCAAAGTGATCTTTCAAAAATATAAATGGTTTGTGACACTTTCCTGCTTAACATTTTTCAATGATTTCCCATCACTATAAGGACAAAAATCTAAACTTCCTAGCAAGGTCTGCAAGGTTCCTTGTGATCTGGCTCCTTCCTGCCTGGGCTTCGCCTCTCCCTCCTTGCCAACAAGTCCTCCCTCTCTGCCCTGTGTGCTCTTGCCACTCCTCCCTGAGCCTCTGTACATGACCTTCACTCTCTTGGAAGGTCTTTCCTCACCACTTTACCTTATTAGGCTTATCAGTCCTTCAAGATTCGATTCAGACGTCAGTTCTTCAGGAAAATCTGGCCCGAGCATGCCCCAAGGCTCGGTAAAATATTCCTCTTCCATGTGCCCAACATCCTGCCGTTACTTCTAAATGCTCTAAAGAGGATGTGTCATAGTACATAGCCATCTACCGACCTACTCAAAGCTCACAGATCTTGCCTAGACAGAAATCTATAATCCATGTATCGAACACGGTTTGGGGCACATGGCACCTCAATAAAGCTAACGAAATGCATGGAATTGGCATAACAGAGAATCCTGCCAAGATAGGTCCTATTAATTTAGTATCTGAAGTACTCACCAATTGGGCTGGACAATTAACTGTGACAGAAACTACCAGAATGGGCAGCTTTACGTCTTTTGTGATTCCTCTCTTGTTACATGTACAAACAGGACAATGCAGTGATCTCAAAGCATCTAGACTTTACTTTGAAACTGTATAAAATAAACTCATTCTATGTTTGTATGACTAATATTTATAACTTGTCCCATAAAGTTATGTAATCCTAAGGTGACATTTTTTTTTTTTTTTAAAGAAAAACAGACTGCCACCACCAGTGCCTCATTTGGATGTGTCTGGAGTCTTGGAAGCTTGACTACACTACATACTCCTACCAATGGACCTTGAGAGCTTGTTTGGAAGTTTCTAGCAGGGGAATGCAGCTACTCCTATACCCTTGACTCAAGAATGGTCTTCCTGTATCGGGGAAGGTCATCCTCTTTGATCAAGGGTGAAGCTTTGGGAGGGACACACACAGAGCAGTGAGGGAGGAAAGGGACACCCATCTAGCCAGCCGGATCAATGGGGTGACAGATGTCGCAACCCGATCGCCCTCGCATCCATCCTAAAGTTACTTAAAGCAGAAATGGTGAACTTTGCCCACGTAGTCACTTAACATATTCATTTTATCATCAGTCCATCTTCTCTCTGGATTGTCTGCTCCATAAGAAAGTGACTCTGATACATGCTAGCTGGGTGATCTTGATGTTACTTAACTTTTCTGATCCTCAGTTTCCCTACCTGACTGTGGGGATAACACTTTGTATCTCACAACTCTGTTGGATTAAATGATGCCCAGAATCACATGGAGGGGGCAGGACAGTGAAGTGGTTGAGAGACAGGTTAGCCGCCAGACTCCCTGGGTTTGAACTGGTGCTCTGCCCCTTTCCAACTATGTGACCTTGGGCAAGTTCTAAAACTTCTCTGTGCCTCAGTTTCCCCTCTTATTAAAGGATACAAATAATAGTATATTTCCAGCAGTGATGTATCTGAGGCACTTAGAATAAAGTCCAGCTCATAGTGTGGCCTCAAATAAATGCTGACTGAACTGACAGGAATTCTTGAAGAACAATGAGGAACCCCTTTCCCTGTCCTCTCAGCTCTCCTCATGAGGTCTGGTTTTCTGCCCTTCAAACCAAGGTTTTCAAATCTGTGCCTGCCAAAAATTTCCAGGAAGCTTGTGAAAACATCCATCCCCTGGTCCCAACCTGAGCAGTTCAGATTCAGGGAACAGGGAACAGGGCAGTCCTCAGCACTTGGATTTTCAACACGCTCCTCAGATGTTCTTGTGAGACTTCACCGTTTGGGGAACCTAAGAGTTACCCCTTACTCTTCAGCCCATCCGTCTTCTCCAGATGGATATCCAAATTATGCCCCAAACTTCCATGACTGATCAGGTGATTTTTATAAGTATAAATGGGTATCTGAAAAATTGATTTTGCACATTTCCTTTTCTTTCTACAAACAGTGAGTATCAAGCTACTATTGGATGTCTGCTTGCCAGTTTGTTATGAAGACCACTACCCCGCATGTAACATTTGCTTGAACAGAGCTGGGCCCAGGGCATGTCTCCGGCTGTCTGCCCCGCCCAGGGATGCTCATTGCTTACTTTCTTTTCCTGTGCTGAAGAACTCCTGGACCGTGTCGTAGAGGCCGATCCGAAGAGAGGCAAAGCTTATTTGTCTCTGGAGACCAGCAGGCAGCCCACTATAGAGTTTCACTGGCCCTTCTGTTTTTGCCAGAGTGGTGATTGTTCCCAGGACACCTTTATACCTGATGGCTCTGGAGGTCTGGCATTCACCTTGGATCTGGAAATGAGAAAGGTACAGGTCAGAGGGAAGTGAAAATTGAGTAAGGAGGTCCTAACTGGTGAGGAAAAAACAAAGACTGGCAACAGGCTGTCCTCTGTGGAGAAACCTGCAGCCAAGATTTTTCCCACTGTTTTTCTGCTCCCAGTTCCCTTTCCCTTCTCAGTAACATCTCCTCTAGATATCTCTATATCTCTCTAGGTGCATATATGGAGAGAGGTTAGCTACAATGCCCATTTTGAACATTCCCACCCTCCCTGTACAAATCCTCCAGAACCCCTAAGCAGCCGATGGGAAGATGCCCCCACCAAAGTAAGGAAGGCAAAGAACTTGACATGGAGACTTGGGAGAGGCTGATAGTCTTAGCTCTTAGAACACATAGTGCACCCTAACTTTGGGGGCTCTGGCAGTGGTCATGGTCAACCGACTTTCCTGGGGCTACTTGTGGTTCTTCAGTTAATCTCAGGTAAGTTCCAGTTCCCCACCCTAATGCGTCCAGTTCCGTGACAAGCCCACACTTTTAAGGCGGCCACCGGCCCCACCTGCGGAGTGGTTAAACCAAAGCCATTCCCAAAAGGGCGCACAGAATAGGTGTCCCCCCTCTGCCCTGAGACACCTCCCCAGCCTCATCTCACTCGCTACCTGGAGCCGGACTTTGGCGGTGTCCAGCGGGAAGGTGATGGCATCCGCCACACAGGCCGCCACGCCAGCGGAGAAGATCTTGACCGTCATCGTCGGGGGCACGTCCAAGGCTGTGGGGCCCACCATCTTCGCTCAAAGAGCGGAGCGACGGGCGGGCGCAAGGACTGATGGACTCGGGCCCCACAAGGTGGAATTTCCCGGACAGCAAACCGGCTTCTGACTTGACTTCGGGGGAGGGGGTGCGCGGGCAGCGGCTACACTGGAGCTGAGCCTGGCCGCGCCTCCCGCCTTCGCGCCGTAGTGCCAGGAGGACCCAGGACGCGAAGGCTGGCTGCGCCCGTGCGCCCTGCCCGCGCCGGGTGACTTATATAGCTGGCCGCTCCCGGGCTGCGGCTCGCCGGGTCTCCGCGGACCCGGGCCTGGGAGCTGGCCGGGGCGTGTCCTGGGGCGCCTGGTCCCTCCCACGCGCATCCTTGCCACGAGCCTGGGGAGACGCTCCCAGCGCGAGAGCCTTCGCGGCGCACCTGACCGTCTGCGCCCGGCGTGTCCGAGGGAGGGCGCACCGCAGCAGCCGCCCACCGCCACCCCGAGCCTGGCTGCGTGCCCTTGGCTGGGGCAGCCTGACAAGCGCGGTCTCTGGGGGATCCTGGTAAAAGGTCCTGCAGAGCTGGAACTCTCCCAAATGATAAAGGGGTGCCCCTTTTATTCCTCTGACTCCCCTGGAACCTTGCAGGCATCTTCTCAGCTTCCTTTTCTCTGCTATTAACTTTCTGTTTAACTTTCTGCTTTCCAACCACCAAATCCAGACCCGGAAAATTCCCAGGCAGAAACCAAGAACACTCAGAACTTTTAAAAGACATAAAGTGTTTCGTTTGAACACTTTTTGTAAGAGGAAGTCGAATGAGATCATTGACATACTAGAAAGCAAATAGTAAATTGCTAAAGTGCTCTAAAATGTGAGCTATAACTTGCTCCTTTTCTTTTTTTTCTTTTTTTTTTCCTTCCCTTCCTTTCCTTCCCTTCCCTTCCCTTCTCTTCTTTTCCCTATTCTTCCCTTCCCTTCCCCTCCCTTTTCTTAGGAGAGTGCGTTGGAAAAGACATTGGTAGGTTCCTTCGCAGCAGATGTAGCTCTGAGGCTTCCCTTCAGTGGGAAGTCATCTTTACTCCCACTTTTTTGCTTCCTTCTGAATAAAATGTGTATCCAGAGACATCCCCAGGTGTGGAATCTACTACTAACTTACCTATATTGATAAATTAAATATTGCAAAGTGTGTTTGTTGTGGAAGGAGGAGCTTTTCCTACTTCTGTCCTTGTGCAAAGATTTATTGTGAGCATTCATTTATTCTTTTGGTTGAAGAGCAGGGAAAAGGAGGCTCAACCCCCCTAGAGAATAATTTCCAAATACTCTGTGAGAACAGGTTGTAGGTACTGTGCAGCTGTTCAAGAAGCCATTTCTAGGGGATGCTGGAGGTATGTTGAGGAAGTCAACTGTAAAGGTAGGATGGGCTCTGGAGAAACAGAGAGGAGAAGACGACAGTGGGTTTTCTCCTCTACAAACACCTGTTGAAATAAAGAGCAATTGAGGCAAGTAAGTGGTATGTATGAAGGCAGAGATTTGGGGAAAGCAGGGCGAATATATGGGAATGTGATCTGTTGGCCTGCCTGAGACACTGGATGATGGAAAGGAGAGAGGATAAGAAGTTGGTAAAAGATGAGACCGTAGAAGTCCAATGAGGCCAGCTTGAGGGTTGACCTTGAACATCTGCTCCAAATATGAATTCATGTTATCATCACCTTATGCATGGACAGTACTTTACAGACCATAAAATGTTCTTACATAAATGTCGTATTTAATATGGTAGACAGTACATCTTTATGAATGATTCGGTATAGAGTCAAAAATTTTTCAGAGATGATTCTAAGTTTAAGAACATGGGTAGTAGCTTCAGGGATGGTGACAGCTGATTGTCATGAGAGGGTAAGAAGAGGTGACTTTAGGGGCAAGAAGTTGAGATCAGCCTTTAGAGTCTTGGAATTCTTGGAAGAGAAGGGTATTTATTATAGGTAAGTAGTTACCATAGAAACATCATATAACATGATAAAGGAGCAAGAAATCAGGGCTGGAAGGCATTTGGGAGTAAGTAAGATGGATGTGATGAAAGAGGGTACACTTTAAACAGGACCGAGAACAGCAGGACTAGGTCATGGGTCGAAATGTAGGGATAATAGGGATACCCAGAGTTCTGGTCTGGGAAGAATGGCCTTCAAAGGTAAAATTATAGTGTTTCGAGTCATGGAACCATGGTATTTGAGAAAAAAATTTAAGGAATGGTGGGGTGTTGACTAGGATGAAGTTTAGAAATGTCAAAGGAGGACAAAAATGAAGAAAAGCCTGTAGGCTTTGGCTCTAAGGCTATTGGTCATCTTGGGGAGTGCACAGGAGTGGAGTCATTAGGTTGAGTCTGATGGCTAAGCAGAGATTGCAAATGTTTGATATGGTGAGACTAGATGTAAAAGGAGTGAGGGCATTTTTCCCAGCTAATTCTAGCAAACAGCTGCTATCAACTGGTTAGTCCCCAACCCACAACCCAACCCTAACCTAAATTGTTCACGATGTTCCATCTGTAGTAGTTTTAAAGCATAATCACCAATTTCTCCCACTAAAGGGTGAGGGTCCATGACTCTTCCCCCTTGTATCTGGGCAGGCTTGTGAACGCTTGGACCAACAGAATGAGATGGAACTGATTCTCTGTGGTTCTGAGGCTGGATCATAAAAGCCCTTTCAGCTTCTTAGTCCCTTGGAACACTTGGAGCCCTGGGCCACCATGTAAGAAATACAGCTCCTTTGAGTCTCTCACACACTGGAGAGGCCCCATGGAGGCCCTTCCAGCCTTCCCCACCAAGGTGCCAGACATAAGAATGCAGCTCTCTTGGATTCTACAGATAAACCCACCCAACTGCTAGATATCACCGAGTCACCTCTGTCCATGCCAGTAGGACAGAAGAATCATCCACTTGAGCATGACTCAAATTTTTGACTCATGAAATTATATCTGAGATATAATGGAATGGTGGGTGTTTGAAGAGGGAACACAACCTTTACTTTTTTGATAAGTAAAATGGAGGGGGGCATGCACTGTCTCTTTGCTCATTCCTCCAACACTACCTACTTACCTTCCTGATGAAGGGTTGGAGGTAGTGGACTGGTATAGAATTTTTAGATTTGGACTACAAATTTTGGATTTGTACTATACACTACATTTTTGAAGGAGAAACAGGGTAAACGGAAAGTTGTTTTGCTCCATGAGGCAGATGTTTCCATGTTTCCAAGGCAGGATATGATAAACCAGACCAGGGGGTGAAATGAAAGTCATTAGAAGGGAAGAAAATATGAGGAAAAGATCCATTAGAAATAGGAAAAGTGAGAACCAGTAAGAGCAGGTGGAAAGAGGGGACCTGTGGGGGGATAAAGAAACTGACTTATTTGAGACCATAGGAAGAAGGACAGCCTGAGCCTCTGGGATATTAATAGACATGGTGAGAGAACTCCGCAGAAGACAGTGTCAGTTTAGTTCAATGATGACCGAGCACCTGAGATGTGCCGGACACGATGCCAATACTAAGGGTCAAAGAAGCAGCAGAATTCAAAGGCCTCATATGAGGAGACCCTCAAGGGAGGGTTGCAGGAGTTCAAGAGGAAAATGGTTCTGGATTCCAAGGAGCAGGCTACCTCGCCCTTTCTGAGAGGCTCGGGGAAGTAGGAGAAAGTTTGCTTCAGGTTGGAGAGAACAGTAGGGTAGAGGGTGGCGTCCCCAAAGGATCAGATTGCTCTTCTGGCCCAAAGAAGACGTGAAGGATAGGTCAGTGTGAACAAGGGTAACAGCCTTTTTATGAAGTAGCTAAGGAGTGGCAGCAGGTTCCTCATGTACTAAACACCTGTTTCCTCTTTGAAAATGTAGAGCGAACTGAACACTGAACAAAATGTCTCCATATTAAATAAAACAGGGTAACGCTGTGCATTTGAATAATGTTCTACAAGTTCCCGTAATTCTCTCATTCACCACCAGTAGGAAATACCGTGTTGTAGTTGTATAGATAACTGTGCAAATGATGGAAGGGACAATTTATAAAAGAAGAAATACAAATTATACAAATAGAGGGGATATATTTTACCTCGTTAATAAAGTAATGTACCTTCTTTACCTAATAAATACCTTGTCTCTACCAAAATTATAATTATAATAACATTTATATATACCTTTTCATATCATAAAGTTAATTTATAAATATACATAAATGACTGTTTTAATTACAAATTGTGAATGTGAAAAGTATGATTATAATAGCAGTACTGTATTAATGATGGCATTATAAATTGCGTAATTCTTTTGGAAAACAGTTTAGCAGTATCCACTGAGCAAAGATAACATCCATATCCTTTGATCTAGTAATTCTACTTCTAGATATCGGCCCTAAAATGGTTAGCCAAAATGTGAAAAAAAGTCTTATATAGGTTGATGCCCATTACAGCTTAATATTTATAATAGCAAATTACCGGGAGCATCTGTGTCAGTTGGGATCCAGATTTGTCTATCTGGGTTTGTCTGAAGAATTGTGCATAATAGTGATCCATTGGTGTCTACGTGTGTATGCATTAATATGTAAATGAGGGAGACTGTCCTTAGGAATTGGACGGGGAGAGGACCCCAGTGGGTTTTCTTGGTCCAGCCCAGCCCAAAGACAGAGACCATCAAGCTGTGTGATAAGGAAGAAAACACTCCATTGTCATTCCAAGGTGGCACAGCCCAGTAAATAAGAGAAAGAGGTCCACGCTCCAGTTCTATCCAAGATGCTCACTAGCTGAGTGAGTGGGGACAAAGTACTTCTCTGAACTCCAATTCTTCACTTTTACGATGAGTCTTCCTGCGTCATTAGGTTATTCTTATTAATGGATCACTCTGTGTTTGGCACCAGGTGTACATAATTGTCTTAAGCCTCTGAAAGATGTACCCACTTCATTCACTTACCCAATTTGTACGGAGTCTCTAAGTGCTAGACGCTGTTCTAAGCACTTTACAAGATTTAACCCACATAAGTCCTTGCATGATAGCCCTTTGGAAAAAGTACTGTGTTATCCCACCTCGCGGGCGAGGAAACTCAGAGGCGCAGAGCGGTAAGAAGCTTCTCAATCATGTAACCACTCAATGGTGCACTTAGGGCTTGTCTGATCCTCAAACCTTCTGTCACTATGTGATACCCAAACCACCTTCCCAACATATTTATGACAGATATTTTCCTATGCTTTGAAGGTGTAGATTGGCTAGGTATACTCATATATTTTCTTAATAGGTCATAGAAAAAGTTTCCAAAAAGTCACATGAAATATATATCCTTTACTTGGTTTCTATACATTACGAGGGGATTTACAAAGGAAAGAATAAACTTCGTAACACTTCTAATTTCAAAAAAATCACTTTCTTTTTTAAAATATTTTATTTATTTGAGAGAGAGAGAGAGAGGGAGTAGGAGAGAGAGCAGGAGAGGGAGGAGTGCCAGAGGGAGAGGGAGAAGCAGACTCCCTCTGAGCAGGGAGCCTGAAATGGCTCAATCTGGAATCACGACCTGAGCCGAAGGGAGACGCTTAACCAACCGAGCCCACCAGGTGCCCCTAAAATCACCTTTTTCCATTTCATCTTCAGGAGAAGCTGGTGGAAGACGTATGGAAGGTGATATATGAGATTTAGAAAAATGTGATTTATAGGGATTGAGGCCCAGTGGAGGGACCAGAGAATGAAGAGGAGGAGGTAGGTGACTTCGAGAACAGGACATTCCTGTCCTCAGACACTGGAAGGCAGATGCAGTGGGATGGTGAGATTTGTTCTGTACACAATTAAGGAAAGGCATTAATGCTGAGGCATGGAAAGTACAAGTGAACAGATTTCAGGTAAGTGTAAAAAATACGAGGCGATGTGATCAGAGATAGAAGGTGCTGCTACTTTAGGTAAGAGTTCTCCTCACTCGGGGCATTGGGTTTTAAGCAGTTAGGTGTAATATCATTTAGGAGAAACAAACTTATTGTCCTGATTGTCAGAAGGACCTGGATTTGAAAGTGCCATTTGCTATCGAAGTGACCTCAGGTAACTTATTTAATCTCTTTACATGTGTTTTCCCGTGTGTAAAACGGGGATGGTCATCATAATTACACTTACAGTGGTATTGTGAGGATATAATTAATACTAGTAAGATTTTGGCACAATAACTATGAGTGGCACCTAGAAAAGGTATAATATATGTTCACTGCTGCTACATTTTATTAGTAGAGTTTGCATGACCATTTTGCAGGCTGTCCTAGGGGACCAAGGCATTGAACTAAAAGGTTTTACTGAAAGATGTGAAAGGTCCTTCACACTCGGAGATCTTGAGTTCCAGATCCCATGACCCACCCTGGATGCAGCTATTATTCCGAAGGAGAAGCAGGACTGGAACCCAGGTCTCTTGACTGAGGACAGCCAGGGGCGGCATGAAGGTGAAATGAACGGGGCCATTGTAGCTGAGAGTCAGGCTTGAAGTTCCCAGGGTGTCAAGATTACCGGGCTAGAGGTCACAGCCCAGTTTCAGGACCCTCTCCCTCCCCCATCCCTCCTCCCAATCTCCCAGACAAATGGAAATGTCAGCACAGGGCATTCTGCCTGGCAGAGAGGACTCTGCGAAAGGTCAGGGATTGCAGCCCTAGTGTGAATGTGACTGGGACACTGGGGGAAGGAGCAAAGACTAACTGAGGTTAGCTTGGAAGCATTCTTTGTGAGGTCTGCGGGTGTTGCTTGGGTTTGCCTGTTTCCAACACCACACAGAAGGCAGAGACATGCCAAGAGGTCCTCTTGGCCAGTGAATCTCCCCATTGCCGTTCCTGTTGGCAAGATGTCTGGGAAAGACACAGCCCTGACGCTAATGAAAAGATGGGTTTTATTTCACGCAGGGCGTGGTGGAGCAGGGCCAAGTAAAGAAATGACCATCTTGAACTTTCGCTTTGAATTTTCACTTTGTTGTTTGAGTCTGGTGTGTCGTGAAATGCCAGGGGGTAGAAGATGGAGATCACCCACACCTGAGGGTCTGGAGGGAAGAAGACGAGGGAGAGCATCTGGAGTGGGGATCACGTGCAAACATGTTTGTGCGCTCACAATTCTGTAAACGTTCTCTCTTCTACACGTTCCTTGTGGGGCGAAAATGATCACTTGGGAACACACAGGTGACTGGTTTTAAAATGTCTGAATTTCACAGATAAGAAAATATAGCTTCCTCTGCATTATTTCCCTCTGATCTGTAGAACGACCTCTTGAAAATTCTCCTGGCTTCTTTGCTGAACTGAGTTCTGTAACAAAAATAAACTATCTTGGAGTTTCATTTCCTTAGAAGCTCTCCTTTAGGACTCCGCGCTGTTCCGCATTTCTGGGCCTGTCCCTTTTGAGGTGTGCCCTCTTTGCTCAGATCCTTTGCTAAACTCTCTTGTTGAGTAGTTCTTGGAAGGGGCGAAGGGGGTTGGCATTTGGGGTATCTATTCATTGGGCAGAGCTGTTCCACCATTCTAGCTGTTCTACCTTTCTTGTTTATGCAACGAATGTGATTCCTCCATGTGCATTTATTGAGCACCCTCTGCATGCACTGTGCTAAGGTAGGAGCAGACAGACACATTAATACGTGATTACTATATACTATGCTAAGTGCAGTGTTAGAGATGTACCCAGGTGATTGGAGAGCAGAGAAGAAGGGGATCTAACCCAGATCGCGGCCATTTGGGAGGCCTCCTGAGGAAGGCACGGATGGGATCCAAGTCTTGAAGAGTGAGTAGGAATTATCCAGGCAACAGATACAGACAGCAAGGTCATGCCAAGCAGATGAGACAGCACAGCCAAGACATGGAGCCAAGGAACAGCCTAGTAAGTCTGGAGAAATAAAAGCCTTTTGGTGTTTCTGGACCATAAAAGCAAAGTGGGGTAAAGCAAGAGGCGAGACTTGAGCCTAAGGAGGCAGGGCAAATTGGGGAGGCCTTGATCCTAGCATCTTCTAATAAATGAGGAGGTTTTAAACATGGAATGGATAAAGTTAGTTTTATGTTTAAGATAGACTTACGTGGCTTCGGGGTAGAAGTCTTGAGGACTATGAGGGAGAATCTGTCCCGTGCCTCTCCCCACCCTTCTGGTACTTTGCTGCCTGTTTGGAGGTGGAAGAACCATCCTGATCTCTGCCTTCGCCTTTACATGGTGTCCTTGCATGTGTGTGTCTGTGTCCAAATTTTTCTTTTTATAAGGACGCCAGTCCTACTGGATTAGGGCCCCCCTAATAAAGTCACTTATTTTCTCATCTAATGAAGATTGTATATATTTAAGGTGTGCAACATGATGGGGGCACCTGGGTGGCTCAGTATGCTAAGCATCTGCCTTTGGCTCAGGTCATGATCTTGGGGTACTGGGATCGAGCCCTGCATTGCATCGGGCTCCTGGCTCGGCGGGGAGTCTGCTTTGCCCTCTCCTTCTGCCCCCCACCCCCGCTTGTGCTCTCCCTCACTCTCTCTCTCTCTCTCTCTCGTGCATGTGCATTCTCTCTTTAATAAATAAATAAATTTTTTAATGTGTATAACATGGCAATTGATATATAAGCATACCTCAGAGATATTTCAGGTTGGGTCCCAGACCACTGCAGTAAAGCAAATGTCACAATAAAGCTAGTCAAATTTGGGGTGCCTGGGTGGCTCAGAGGTTTAAGCCTCTGCCTTCGGCTCAGGTCATGGTCTCAGGGTCCTGGGATCAAGCCGCGCATCGGGCTTTCTGCTTGGCAGTGAGCCTGCTTCGCCCTTTCTCTCTACCTGACTCTCTGCCTACTTGTGATCTCTCCCTGCTTCCCCCTCTCTCTCTACCTGCTTCTCTGCCTACTTGTGATCTCTCTCTGTGTCAAATAAATAAATAAAATCTTTAAAAAAAAAAAAAGCTAGTCAAATTAAATTTTTGGTTTTCCAGTGCATAGAAAAGTTATGCTTATACTGTATGCAATAGTACTTTTTAAAAATTAATGTACATACCACCCAGGCGCCCTAAATAAAATATTTCAAAAATTAAAAAAAAAAATTCCTTCTGGGATTTCCATTTGAACTTCCTGGTTTTTATTTCCCTTGTTCAGTGAGAATGCTAGAAGTTCTGCTCAGCTTCTTAACCTCTTGGCCATATGCTGCTTAGCAATGAGCAGCACCTGATATAGACTTGACTTCTCTTTGCTGCCATTCTGTCCGGAATCTGGGCTCCTTGTATCCTTGCTGCCTCGTCATTCCTGCACTCCCATTTTTTCTCTCCAGCCTCAAGAGACTACCAAATGCTTTATTCAGCATCTTTCCTCATTGCCACCATGTTCTACTTGGCTTCTCCGCCTCTCCGGCCCTCTACTGATTAATGGACAAATTCCTTAAGGGGAAAGCCTGAGAAGGGAGCTGGGATCAGCTCCATGCATATTCTTTCTTTCTAGGACTTTGGTCCCTAAAGTCCTAGTTGCCTTGATACCTTTCTTACGCCTTCAAACAGTTTTGTTTTTTGGTTTTTTGTATTTCACCCAGCTTTGCCAGTTGTTCTGTAATGAATAGGGTGGGTCTGACACAAACTACCCCATCTTAGTACTTAGAAGCAGAAGTCCTCAGTAATGTTCTTTAAGAAGAGTAAAGAAGGGTGGGCGGCTGCTTTATCAGAAAGCCACTATTAAACTATAAAAATGAAAATAGACTGACACTTTTAAACTTAAATTAGTCGATCAGAATTCGAACAAGTGATTTGTACTAGAAACACTTAAGGACATCAAATAATCTGAATCAGGTAAAGCATGTCTTTTTACACGCATTCTCTGAATGTTTTGTTTGCACATATGAAGCATTCGAAATCAAAATCTATACGAAAGCAATTAGACCGTCCTACACCTTCTGCGGTTGTAACTTGATAACTTAACTGGGCAACTGTTGCTGCCAGTTAAAAACAAAGGGGATACTTTTTACTGTAAATAGTAAGAAGCAGCAGAGGGATTTAAATTTCCTTTATAAAATGAATTCTGACGTTTCTTGGGGGCGAGGTGGCCTGCCGTCAGAGTGAGAGGATAATTGACACCCACTCCCAGCTGTCCAGCGTGTGCTAAGGGAAAGCACTTGGGACATAAACTTCCGGAGGAGAGGTTGCCTGGGGTCTCCCGTCAGGGCTGTGGAGCAAAGCGCTGTGAGCTACTGGCACTTCTCAAAGGGAAAACCTGACTGTTCATATCTGTGCCTGACATATGTTTTGACAACTTGCAAAGTGTCCAAAGCTCTTTGAGATTCTTTAAACACTGGGAAATAAAAAAGGTTGAAGCTGAAGATTGCCAGATTCACTTTTATTCCCTGCCCCACTTATGTATCCTGTTATGGTCTAATGGGTCCTTTATAAGTTGATTTCATAGTAATGAGTAAATAGTTATGGCTCCTTTCTGAAGGAAGATTGTCAACCTGAGAGTCGCACTGTAAGCATTTTTGGGTGCTGCCTTAAGCCTATCTCCTTCTCTTATCACCCCCTCCATAGCTCACCATGAGTGGCCTTGTATGTGTGGTGCGATGCCCTGTCTTATACACGGGGGCTCCATAAACAATCCTTCCAACAGAAGACTCACAGATACCTTCTGCTCTAGGATGCCCACATCTAGGACACATGGATCTGCTCTCAGGAGGTTGGGGACCTGCCAGGCCCTGGCAGGGGCTTAAGGCTGGGTGGGCAGGGAATAATGGGGCTGGTTCTGGAATGTGCTCTAGAAGGGGAGGTTAATGCAGCCCCATGGAGCAGTCTCAGGGGTTCTTCTGGAGCAATATTTAGGGATCCATACAGCCTGAGTGGGTGGACAAAGCAGGGCGCACTAAAGCATGGGGCCCCGGACAGGACACCAAGGGCCCATGTCTGAGGACAGTACTGGATCCAAATGGCTCTCTGATTCATGGCATTACAGGCCATATTATATTAACAATATGTATTTTTAAATACAGGCAGAGGAAGGATGAGTACTAGGGGTAGAGTCTGCCCATAAGTTTAGCTTTTCTGAGTGGTTTCACCAAATCTCCTTTCTTTCTCTTAGGAACCAGAGGGTTCACTAAAATCCCCAGGTTAGTTTTTTTCTCACAAGAGTTTGAATAGCACCTGCAGTTGGTGGCGGGGGTTGGGGGAGTGGGGGTGGGGGTTCTGGGGTGGGGAGAGAAAGACGATTAAGGGGGGGGGTGGATCTGGAAAGGGCAGAGGTGTGTGGGGGGGAAGATGTTTATTCCCATAAGCAGTGGCTCCACCAATCTGCCCTCTGCTTGCCGACTCCCTGGCCTCATTGTTAGTCTTTATTTTTTTTTCCCCCACCAAGCTCTCAGGTAATTGACTCTATGCTGGGGAACAGTTTCCCTTCCGGTTTCCAAAGGCTCCATCTATGCATGGGAAGAGAGTCAGAGAAAACATGGCGGCGTGTCAGCTCGTGGTTGCCCTACTTGAGCCTACCTGGCCCTCAGCGCTGCCACACCCCAGCTCCTCAAGGTCAGGGGTGCCCATCAGAAATAGAACAGGGACATTATTAAGTGGGCAGCCTCTCTGACTCTTGATGTTTTTGAAACTCGGAATGGCTGTTTTACTCAGCGAGATCATATGTCCTGTCACGTATGTTCTCTTTCCCTCTTTCTACTTCTCTCTCCCCCTCCCCTGTCTCCACATTTGGGAAAGGGCATTCGCAGCTTGTTTGCTGGTGTTGCCGTCTGTGAGCTCTCATGCTGAAGGCCGACATGACATTGATACTCTGGCAAGATATTATTTCATTTTAAAGATTTTATTTTTAAGTAAGCGCTACACCCCACGTGGGGCTTGAACCTACAGCCCCGAGATTAAGAGTCACAAACTCTACTGACTGAGCCAGCCAGGTGCTCCGAGGCTTTATTATTTTCACAGTAGCACCTTTGAGTCCTTAAAGGGTTGTTTCATTTAATTCAGATCATCTTGACCTTTAAGTTTCTTCAGATTTTTCCAGCTTTTAAGGGAGCTTATATGGGTATGCCTGCCTGGTGGCTCTGTCAGTTAAGCGTCTGCTTTGGGCTCAGTTCATGATCCTAGGGTCCTGGGGTCGAATCTGGCATTGGGCTCCTTGCTCAGCAGGAAGCCTGCTCCTCCCTTTGCCTGCTGCTCTCCCTGACTGTTCACTTGCTCTCTCTCTGACAAATAAATAAAATCTTTAAAGGAGCTTTTATGAGAGCAACTGAAGTGGCCTCTTTTGCAGAGAAGATAAAAAGTGTGCAGCAAAAGGAAGTAACCTTGGAGACATGGAAGATCTTTCAAAGGCTGAAGAGTCACCCGAACTAGCTCAGCTTTGGTACATGACTTTCTACATGCGTTTGTACAGAAAACCGGCTTCTACCCACTGTGTTCTGAGCTTATGACTGTCAGGGGAGGCCACCAGGGGGTCACCTGTGTCTCGGGTCAGCTCCTGTTGGGAACATGCCAGAGCACCGCAGCTGGGGAGGATGAACTCCAGGTCCCATGAGACCCACTGGCGCTGGCAGGGCTGTGAAGGGAAATTTTGCCAGCTTCAGGCCATGAACCCAAGAGGAAATTACATTTTAAGCAAAAATAAAATGCTGTGGAAATATTTAATGTTAGGTAATGTTTGCGTCAGGGATCACCTCCCTTCTGTTTAATCTTTTCTTCCTTTTGTCCTGTGGCTTCTCGTTCCTTCATAACAGAATACAGGGCATTGTCCGCAGAGCACTGTCTGAGGAACGCTTGTGTCAAGCTCTTCTCGAAAATATCATTTCAGTTACACTTGAATTTGAGGCTCTGCCCTCCTTCTCGGCCCTGATTGTCCGGAGCATTAAGGGGAAATGTATCCATTTAGTTTTGACTGGAGAAGTGAAACTTTAACCGGAATGCATTAAATGTGGGTCTGAAATTCAGTCACAGGAAAGTCACGGTCTTTAGCCCAACGTTACCCCCTAGTGGGACACAAAAGAATAGATGCTAACCAGGGTATATGGGATGTGAACAAGCAGGTGTAACTAGAGGTTTTGTGTCTGCTCAATGGCAAATACCGGGGCTCATTTATTTATTTATTTATTCTTAGATTTTATTTATTTCAGAGAGAAAGAGCAGGCACAAAAGTATGAGCAGAGGAGGTACAGAGGGAGAAGCAGACTCCGTGCTGAGCAGGGAGCCAGACTCAGGGCTCGATCCTAGGATCTTAGGATCCTGAGCCACCCAGGCGCCCCAAGAATACCACTTAAAAATACACTTCCGAAGGGTGCCTGGGTGGCTTGGTCAGTTGGGCATCTGCCTTCAGCCCGGGTCATGATCCCAGGGTCCTGGGATCAAGCCCCACATGGGACTCCTTGCTCAGCAGGGAGCCTGCTTCTCCCTCTCCCTCTGCTGCTCCCCGGCTCGTTCTCTCTCTATCAAATAAATAAAATCTTTAAAAAATATATACTTCCCATTTGGAAAGTCACTAGGCTTCAGAGAATGTGGAGCAATTTATTGTGCTTAATAACCTGCTCATTTTCTTTCATTTTATCCTCCTGTTTTTGCCATAGTGAATGGCATGCAAGAATTGGAGAAACAAAAACAGATCTGATCTCATGGAAATGATGCGATGTTGTAGAACGCGAGACACCAAAGGTTGGAAGATAAATCCAGAAGAAATCTAAAGGACTGGTAAACATTTCAAGAAATATTCAACTATCTCTATTATGAGAAAATTTCAACTTAAAATATCGTCTTTCGGGGTGCCTGGGTGGCTCAGTGGGTTAAGGCCTCTGCCTTCGGCTCAGGTCATGATCCCAGGGTCCTGGGATCGAGCCCCACATGGGGCTCTCTGCTCAGCGGGGAGCCTGCTTCCTCCTCTCTCTCTGCCTGCTTCTCTGCCTACTTGTGATCTCCATCTGTCAAATAAATAAAATCTTTAAAAAAAAAATATCGTCTTTCACTGATCGGATTAATACAAATTAAAAGGTTGTGGAGGGGTCCCTGGGTGGCTCAGTTGGTTAAGCGGCTGCCTTCAGCTCAGGTCATGATCTCAGGGTCCTGGGATTGAGCCCCACATTGGGGGGTGGGGGTTCCCTGCTCAGCGGGGAGTCTGCTTCACCCTTTGCCAGTGCTGCTTCCCCAGGGTTGTGTTCGCTCTCTCTTTCAGATAAGTAAATGAAAGAAGTAAAAACAGAGCTACCCTATGACCCTGCAATTGTACTACTGGGTATTTACCTCAAAGATACAGGTCATCTGTACCCCAATGTTCATGGGGTATAGCAATGGCCAGTCACCAAACTGTGGAAACAACCATGATGCCCTTCAATGGACATATGGATAAAGAAGATATGGTCCATATATATAATGGAGTATTATGCCTCCATCACAAAGGATGAATACCCAACTTTTGTTATCAACATGGATGGGACTGGAAGAGATTATGCTGAGTGAAATAAGTCAAGCAGAGGAAGTTAATTATCATACGGTTTCACTTTCTTGTGGAGCATAAGGAATAGCACGGAGGACATTGGGAGATGGAGAAGAGTAGTGAGTTGGGGAAAATGGAGGGGGAGAAAAACCATGAGAGACTGTGGACTCTGAGAAACAAACTGAGGGTTTTGGAGGGGAGGGGTGTGGGGTGTTGGGTGAGCCTGGTGGTGGGTATTAAGGAGGGCAACTATTGCATGGAGCACTGGGTGTGGTGCATAAACAATGAATTCTGGGACACTGAAAAAAATTAAATTTTTTAAAAAATTAAAAAATAGAAGGTTGTTGACTTCAAAAGTTGAAGACATGGGAGAAGACAGCACTGGCTCTTGGTGGGAGTATGAAAGCAAGTAGATTGTTTTGAAAGGTGGTCTGGTGGCTATTTGTTACTTTTTTAACGGGCATTTTACTCCTTCAATTCTACCCCAAGGAAATATTCTTATATATGCCGCAATGTCTTTACAGTGATATTTTCTCCCACAGTGCTTATAATAAGAAGACTCTACTTATTATAAATAGTGAAATAATGAAATAGTGAAAGCCCACCAGCTGGGAGGGGGAAGGCAGGTGTGGTATGGGATATTCCTTTTCTATGGAATATTGGGCTGTCATGAATATAAATGAGGTAGATTTACATATTTGAACAAGAATAGCTCTCTCTGGAGGGTTAATGGGGGGAGGGGGGTTGGGGGGGTGGGATTATGGACATTGGGGAGGGTATGTGCTATGGTGAGTGCTGTGAAGTGTGTAAACCTGGCGATTCACAGACCTGTACCCCTGGGGATAAAAATATATTATATGTTTATAAAAAATAAAATTAAAAAAAAAAAGAATAGCTCTCTCTGACACTTAGGTGGAAAAAATGGAATCACAGAATAACTTTCAATTTGACCTCATTTTCCTTTTTTTTTAAATGCATGTGGATAAACGTGTTTATAAATTCATAGAACAAACGAGCCTCAATCCATCAAGGATACCTATCTCCGTTAGGAAGTAGGATTTGAGGTGCTAGTTGAGGAAGACTTTCTTTCCACCTAGTTTTCTGTTGTTGGGTATGGGTGTTCATTTTCAGTTGTTGCATCTGTGCATTTCTTGCATGTAAAAATCAAATAAAATAGTTATTATGTGATGTTCATGCAGGTGCCCTAATGTCTACTGGAGCCTTCTTTACTGTATTGTATAGAGAGTTTCTATTTAACCAAGTAGAAGGCTGTGCAGTGACAAGTCTTTCCACCAAGTGTCGTTTTCCAAGAAATCTCAGTATGTGGTAAACATTTTTCTGGAGAAATGTGTGAATCTGTAATCTTCCAGAGAGTCCGTCCGAATCATTTCCTGGCTTGGTCACTGCCCAAGTCAGCCCTGTTGACCCAGGGCTCTAGACTGAGCAGTGGTGGGCGAGGTGGCAACAGAGTTGCCTAAGGACCTCAGCCCTTATTCTCTTCACAGCAAACCCCTGAACCTCTTCAAGCCACTGAAGAGACAACTCGCTCTACAAAAATCCTCCATTTTGCTCTTCCCTATTCAGAAAGAAGAAGGAATTCCAAAGGAGATTCTGAAATCTCCATGTCAACCTGTGTGTTTCATGAAAGCTACTTCACAGACTACTTCCTTTTCAAAGGAGTTTGTAATTTTGTATTTTGCTTAAGTCTTTTGGAAAGTCCCTGTACTCCGGTTAACTCCACCAAAACAAGCATTTACAAATTCCCTGATTGCATAGTGCCTTTTCTTCTTCTTCTTCTTAAAAGATTATTTATTTATTTATTTGACAGACAGAGATCACAAGTAGGCAGAAAGGTAGGCAGAGAGAGAGAGGGGGAAGCAGGCTCCCTGCAGAGCGGCGAGCCTGATGCAGGACTCAATATGCAGGGCTCGATCCCAGGACCCTGGGATCATGACCTGAGCTGAAGGCAGAGGTTTTAACCCACTGAGCCACCCAGGCACCCCTATAATGCCTCTTCTTCTTCATGAAACCAGCTGCTGAGGAAATCACCCAGTGCCCCATTGCAAAATGTGTTGTGCTTTCATTTTTTTCATTAACTTTTCAAATGGTCTTCTCAGCTTCAATGAGCACTTCTTTGACTTCTTTCAAGAAGGACCCAGTGAGGGACCCCAGGGTGGCTCAGTCGATGAAGCGTCTGCCTTCGGCTCAGGTAATGATCCCAGGGTCCTGGGATCGAGCCCTGAATCGGGCTCCCTGCTCAGTGGAGGGAGCCTGCTTCTCCATCTCCCACCTCCCCTGCTTATGTTCCCTCTCTCACTGTCTCTCTCTCTGTCAAATAAATAAATAAATAAGTCTTTAAAAAAGAAAGACCCAGTGAATTCAGGTGTTACTTCTCTTTTTTTTTCCCCTTGCTCTGATGTACAGTTCGTTACTTCTCATTGTGAGAAGAGATACTGCGTTACATCATGCTGGGCATACCTGATGGTTCAATTTATTTTATACAAGACTATCTTTATACAATTAATTTTATACAATAAATACAAATAACAAAAATAGGAATTTTTTTAAGATTTTATTTATTTGCCACAGAGAGAGAGAAATCACAAGTAGGCAGAGAGACAGGCAGAGAGAGAGGGGGAAGCAGGCTCTCCGCTGAGGAGAGACCCCAACTCGGGGCTCGATTCCAGGACTCTGAAGTCATGACCTGAGCCAAAGACAGAGGCCCAACCCACTGAGACACCCAGGCGCCCCAAAAAATACAAATAATTTTATATAAGTATTCAATTTATACAAAACTAATGTCCAAATACCAAATACTCACTTTTTGGCTCCTGATGAAATGTCATCTTGACCACATCCTATTTTATACCAAGATCTCTTTCACTTCCAAAACTTAAAAAGTCAACACTTTCCTTTACATCTCGAACTAGACCTAAAAAAGTTGCCACAGGAGTTGAGGGAGGGGTTCAGATAACATACATGGCTCACAGATTTTGACAGCACGACAGAGGATGCTGTAAATAATGCACCAAAACCAGCCAGTGGGGAAAATGAATAAACTGTAGTACCTTACACTCTAGGTTCTTCTCCTCTCAGAATATGGACCAGTGCTGAGAAATCAGTTTCTATGTAGACAGGGAGTGACTGATCATAACTGTTCCTATGTGCTTGTTTATTTTTCTATAGGAAGTTGGGGAGGGAGGGGAACATGATTACACTGAAGTTTTAGAAAGATCATATAACAGCAGGTTAAAAGAGTAACTGGAGGGTATGAGGGGAGACTAGAGGCAGAAAAATAAAGTGGCCACAATCCCACAATCTTTGTCCTTTCAAACACTTGCCACAAACATGAATGTGCACATATGAAAGTGTGGCATCATGAACTTACAGACTTCATCATTTTCTTTCTTGTTAGCCAGTGATTAGAGGAGTAAATCTCATACTCAGCCTGACCAATAGCCAAGGGGCTACTGTGAATGACTGCCTTCCAGTTATTAAAAGAAACAGACCCTTAAGGAAAGTTGCACTGAGGTTGCAAGGGTCAGGGGCTATAAATCCATATGTAGCCTTTCATCAGAACATCAGCCTCTGAGTCCCCCTTTTGGGTCACACTTTGAGGCATGAAGTTTGACCATCAGATAGTGTGCAAAGTTGTCAAGAAGAGTCAAGGTGCTGAGAACTTGCTTGACCCACCATAGACTGAGCACGCTCTGTTCTTTTAAGTAAGAAGCAATAGAGCTTCTCAAGTCATGCAGCAGGCAGCTGGGATTGCTACTGTAGTTTAAGGATAACCTTTTTTTTTTTTTTTAAGTGTAGTTCCGAGTGATGAGGATTGATCAAATATTAATATACGCCTCATAAAATCTTGGACCAGGATGCCTGGGTGGTTCAGTGGGTTAAGCTTCTGCCTTCGGCTCAGGTCATGGTCCTGGGATCCTAGGATTGAGCCCCACATTGGGCTCCCTACTCAGCCGGGGAGCTGGCTTCTCCCTCTCCTTCTGCCCCTCCCCCTGCTTATGCCCCTTCTCTCTCATAAACAAACAAAATCTTAAAAAAAAAAAACAAAACCCAAAAAACTCTCTTGGACCTATTGACAAGTACAAAGCCAGACTGATTGCATACTTGGGAACAAAGAGAGAAATCCAGATTAAGAGGTGTTTAGAAGGGCACCTGGGTGGCTCATGCCTTTGGCTCAGGTTATGATCTCAGGTTTCTGGGATCCAGACCCACATCGGGCTCTTTGCTCAGCAGGGAGCCTGCTTCCTCCTTTCTTTCTGCCTGCCTCTCTGCCTACTTATGATCTCTCTCTGTGTGTCAAATAAATAAATAAATAAATAAAAATTAAAAAAAAAGAGGTGTTTAGAAAAAACGATGGCTAGGTCTTGGTAATTAGAAGTGGATCACATGCTATCAGAAGGAATCAAAGATGACTCACATTTCACATCACATGACTTCAGGTCATCAAGCCATGACTCACATGGCTTCAGGTACCAATGGTTATCAGTGCACTTAATTAAGCTAAGAAATAACAAAGGGGAATATGTTCTAGGGAGAACATAGTAAGTCCAGTTTTTCAGATGCATATGGTACATTCAGGAAATGAGAGTGCGGAAAAAGCTTGGAACTCCCAAGGCACTCAGTACACACTTGTTGAATGAAACAGTTCAGGAGAGAAGCTTGAGCTGAGATAACCTTCTCGAGTCAATAGCAGACAGATGAAGTTGAAACAGTTGAAGTGGGTGAGCTCCTTCAGGACAAGCAGTGAAGAAGACAGCCTTAGGGGATTGCTGTGGTACTCATTGCTTATGGGGTGGCAAAGGAAGGCAGGCCAGGACAACTGATGGAGGCTTTGTCTAAGAGAGAAAAAGGAATCTAGAAAATACTGGTTTCACAGAGACCAGGCAAGGGAGGAGGGAGTTTTAATGTGGGAACGTCAATAGATCTAAATGTCACAGAGAGAGGAATTAAGAACTGGAAAGCATCTATTGGGTTCAGGAATTTGGGAAAGCACGGGTGTTCTAAGCTTCAGTGCCCTGGTGAATCCCCAAGTCATACTGAAGTGAAGGGAAGTCAGATTGGAAATGAAAACATGGAGGTGGAAGATGGCACTACTCTTTCATGATGTTTGGGGCTGTAATACTGTTGATAAATCCGTAAATAGAGTGTGTAAGAGAGCTAAGGAATTGAATATATGAAGATGCTCAAGACAAAAGAGGTAAAAGGATCCCAAATTTTCTCCAAAATGGAGGAAGGAGAAATCAGATTGCAGGTTCATATAAATTTGTAGTCGAGGGACTAAAAATGGAACGTTGCAACTGATAGCGCCAGTTCTATATGTGAATCAAATTTTTTACCTAAGAGGGGGCAGGAGTTGGGATTAGGGGTCTTTAAGAAACCAGCCAAGAATTAAAGTAGCTATTTTGGGATTAGGAGGATTGGATTAAGGACCTGGAAAGGGATCGTTGAGTGGCAGTCGGAGCTCCTCTGAAAATTTTATCAGCACAGATCTATAGAGTGGAAACTCCCCCCACCCCCAGCAGCTCAGATACGACTGAAGAGGGCAGATGCTTGTAATGATTCAAGATTTGGTGATCACAGAGTGGCCACCACAAGTGGTGGCCTCAGAAGGTGGAGGAAAATGGAGCCGAGCGAGCCGGGAAGACAGCGGTTGAAGAGACCGCCACGAGATTGAATCTGGTGAGGAAATTCAGCGAAAGACATGGCAAACTAACTGAGGTTAGAGGCGGGGGCGGGGGGGGGGGGGCGTGCGCAGGCGCAGCGGGAGGCACGGAGCTGCGGAGATAGGTTGATGTTCTGAGACACAGCGGGGAGTTGAAACCACAGAAATCAAGTTTGGAGTCTTTGCTGGAGTGTGTTGGAGTGTTCTTTCCACAGATGCTGAAGTTTCCCTGGTGGTGGCAAAAGGGCGAAGGGCAGAGAGGACGTCTGTGATGTGGATGCTAAGTACTTGGTGAATGCCGGCCAGGACTCAGGGAAATCCAGATTGGTAGAGGTGACAGGGGACCAGGGGGCCCAGTTCTCTGACACACCTCTCCCTGAGGCATAGAGTCTAGCTCCCTCCATTTTGGTCTGACTGGGCCTGTGACTGCTTTAACCCCTGCGTGGATAGGCCCCTACTCCAGGAGTGAGGGCGGAGGAAAAAGCCATGGCCAGCTCTTAACCTGAATCATGACAGTGATTCTTAACTTGCCCGCCCGCTTCGACTGTTGCGCTTCTACCATGATTCTCATTCTCGTGCTCAGAATTAGTGCTCATCTAAGTCCGAACATGCCACCTCTGCTCCGGTCTGTAGGATGCTCCACCTCAGAGCAAAAAGCAAGAGTCTTTTCACTGGCCTCGGAGATCTTGTGAGCTCTGGTTCCCAGTTACCGCTCTGCCGCATGGCTAACGTCTTCCCTCTGCTCATACACAGATCCTTCTTATGCCTCCAACTTGCCAGGCAGCCTCTTACTTCAGGGGCCTTTGTACTTGTGGTTTCTTTTGTCTGAGATGCTCTTCCCTCAGGTATGGGCATGGCTCACTCAAGAGGTACCTCTGTGAGGTCTTCCCTGAGCGTTCCAGCATTTCAAGTCCCCCGTCTTTATTTTTTTTTAATTGCCCATGTCACTCACATAACATATATGGTGTTTATCTCACTTATTGTCTATTTCCCTTATCAGAGTGTAAATTTCTCTTAAGGACAGGGATTTCTGATCTGTGTCATTCGCTGCTGTATTCTGGGTGCCTAAAACAGCATAGGAGCTGGGCGATAATCATGAAATAACGTAAATTCACTAGCTCTTTTCCTGAGGGCTCAAAAGATTCTCTCCAGTCTAGTCCCAGCGACATGACTTCAGTCTAGCTGGTACCTGCCCTTCAAGGAGTCTAAGGATTTCAGTTTGTAGAGTCAGATCTAGCCTCTCTGTGAAGGGGGAGGAGAGGAAGCAGCTGTGAACCCAGAAAGCCCTCATCTACAGCTTCGCCCTCAGCCACGTGCTTCTAGCTGCTTCTAGCTTCCTCCGGGCAACCAGGCACATCAACAAAGATCACAGGTAGAGAATCCTGGTCCTTACCATCTAAGCTCAGCCTGTGCCCATCTATTGATTCCTTTGTCTGGCTCCCTAAGCTTTCCTTTTAAGGAATTAGACTGTCAAGAATGTGTTCAACAAAAGGCACAGGGCCCTGAACGTTATGTAAAGAGTCATCTTAAAGCGGAACATTGTGTGCAATGCTTTGTACGCACCACATCAGCTGCTGAGAGTTCACTGTAACAGAAGCGCCTTCCTCTGGGATGGGGAGTGAAGAGTGCCCACTCAGCGGCTCTTCCCCCAGAGGTATCCGAAATGAGGCACCTTCGACACTCTCCATTAGTTTCTCTCTGTTAGACTCAAGAACGAAAGTAGCTCTATGTTTTGGCCCCTGAGACAAAGCTTCAGGCAGAGATCAGCTCACAACTGGGAAGCAGCTACTGAATCCCTGGGGACAGGAAAAGTACAAGCACCAAGAGCTGCCATCTTCCTGGCTGCCTGGCACCACATACCTCAGAGGGAGATGAGCATGCTGTGGGCCCCTCATCCTTCTCATTGCCTTGCTGGCACTTCCACGTAGCTGCCCCTTCTTCTCCGGAATCAGACTTGAAGTAATGCTGGATGGAACAAGTTTAGATCTGTGGTTTCTCTGGCCCACCCACTTCCCTAGCCTCCAGGCCCCAAGTGGTTTCTTCCTTTCCCCAGGCAGTAGCTTTTTCTTTGGAGTTTTCATAGGTAAAAGCTCCACTGAGGCCAAGGCCCAGCAGTCTGTAGCTCGGAGCTCAAGGGGATGCCAGGTCAAGCCGTCGAGGGTAGACACAAGAGCCACCATCTGGAGGGTGTAATGAACATTAGCCTGGGAATCTCGTCATCACAGAGCCAGCTCAAAGGGGACCACTTAGAGTCAATCACCGTCGGCTCAAGAGGAGAAACTAAAAAGACACAACAGAACCATTAAAACTTTAAACTTTTTTCAGAAAATGCTCTTTGAAATGCACTGCCCGCCTTCTGGAGACTGGGAGGGTGGGCTGACAGGCCTGTTTGTCTCATGGGCTAAGCTGTAAATAACCAGCTCCAAGGCTCAGGGCTCCTCCGTATGGAGCCTCGAGAAGCAGGTGGACTACCATGGCCATTACAGAGTGTGTTCCTGTAGTGACGCACTGTGAACCGGTGAGGGCGGTATTACAACCCGGCATCCGCAGAGACATCCGCTTTCAGGACACACCATTCAAAGCTCCTTTCTCAGCAGTCCTGGAGAATCCTGACTCCTCTGGTTTATCTGGGGCAAGACATTTAAACTCATTCTTACTCCCCTCCCAAATCCATCTTTGATTTTGGCGAGGTAGACGTGAGCAGGAATATCGGATTTCTTTCTCTTTCTCTTCCTTCCTTAGATTTTATTTGAGAGAGTGAGTGAGAGAGAGTGAGCATGAGTGGGGGAGGAGCAGAGGGAGAGGGAGAGGCAGACTCCCCGCTGAGCAAGGAGCCCGACATGGGGCTCAATCCCAAGACTCTAGAAGCATGACCCCAGCCGAAGGCAGACGCCAAACCGACGGAGCCACCCAGGTGCCCCTAGAAAACATGTGATGTAATAATGTGTAACCATCTGAAAGTTAAATAAAATAAATTACTGGTCACTCAACTAGATAAAAACCAAATGGTACTACAGTGTATTAATAAGGATGAAACGAGGGATTTTCATCCTTTAATCTCTTGCAGTTTAAGTTAAATAATTAGATAACTGGTAAGCATTCTCTTATTTTAAATATACCCATTCAAGCGTAGATCACTGCATAATATTTCTTATCTCAAAATATTTGCCTGTAAGCCCTGGTTTACTTAAAATGGTTGCCCAAATAGAATTGCGACCCCCCACCCCCGCCACCCACAACGTTGTGGAAAGAGTCACATTATTGCCTTAAGCAGGAACTCAAGCACTGAGATGAAAGCCGTATCTGAATATCTGATGTATTTTATTTGTTCACATTGGTCCTACTTGAGGTTAACACTACTTCATTGGACAGTTTAAAAATCATTCTGTAAACAAAAAACAGCAGCAAGAGCTAAAATAAAAACACAAGGATTCATAAAGGAATGTGTTGACAGGAACACCGAATAAGCAAAGAAAATGTGACCATGATGATGATTCAACAGGAGAGAACACCTTCAACATCTGTAAAAGGCAAAACTGTAATAGTAATAAAAAAAAAAAAAAAAGCAAGAATCCAAAGTGCAGGTGCGCTAGTCTTCTTTTCCACATCCATTCAGGAAATAGATAGAGCATACTATTCTTTTAATAAAGTGACAAGTTCTGCTTTAAAACATTTAGGTACGTTATCTTGCAGATTTTTTTAAAGTTTACATGATCACTACTTTACATTGATTTAACTGGAAAGATGATCATAAGCGATACATGGCATGATTTCTTGAATCTATGGAGTATAGAAATGATAAAGTTTATTGTTTTAGTTTTTGCTTTATTTGCAGGGAGTAACAAGAAGCTGAAGATCCAGCATCAGAAGCATCAGTACTTTTACTCTTTCCAGAAAAGAAAGAAAGAAAAAAAAATTCCTGAGCCCTCTGTCATCTTTGTTGCCATTTTCAGATTCTCTGTAACAAAAGACTGTTCATTTTCCCTGAATTCTGGTCAGCTGACTTAAATAATCAGAACAGTTTTCCAATGCAAAATCAGCCTGGTATTGGTCCAGATTGATCGAATAGGAGTGTCATTCTGGTATCATGTAAAAACCATTTACACGTTCATAATTGTTTAGAACCTCAAACATTTCCCCCTTGAAAGGAAACATTTGTCAAATGTGATTTTTGAATAGAGGAATTTTATGAAATATATTTCAAATCTTAAAAAACATTGTGAATGCTCCCTCAGATGGTATAGGATTTCCCTCAGCTGACACTGCCTTTTCCTTTTGGGAACATTCTTGTGTTCGTGGCATTTCATTTTCCTATGGATCCAGCAGGTTCATTTAGAAAGCCCAAATACACAAATGGCCGTTGCCTTATTTAGCATTAAACAGCACTATTTTTTTTAAACCACGTATATAGCTCAACAGCAAGATTAAAATACACACATATCACGGACAGATTCATCTTTGTTTGGAATTCACGGAATAAACTGTATTCTGGTAAATCCACCCCCCCCAAGACAGTGTACCTACATCGAGGCGTTTAAATATTTCTCCAACGGTTTTCATTGTATTATATTATGAAAACACGAGGCTTCAAGCCACGTACTAATAAATATTTAATTTAAAAGGAAGAAAGAAACCCCAACACAGAACATTTAAAAACAAAACAAAACCCTTTCCCTCCCCCACCCCACCCGTCCCCCGTGAAGGCGCAGGTGTCAGCCCGACATGGCAGAGATCTCATAGTCACTGGCCGAGGTCAGGGGCTTGCCCATCATCCGGATGTTTTTTGCACTGGTGATTCTGGCCATCATGCACACAGGCTTGTCAAAGTACTTCACCAGGGCCGGCTCAGTCAGGAGGGAGGCCAGGAACTGCTCGAAGGTGATGGCCCAGTCCCGGTCCAGGCTGGTGCTCCGGGGCAGTGCTGCCGTGCCCTGGCCGCTGCGCACCAGAACTGTGTCCTCCCCGATGTCCTCGCAGTGCAGCTTGTCCTCCTCGTGGGAGCCGGCACTCAGCACTGAGTATGAGGACATGGAGCTGTCGTCCTTGGTGTCGTCGTCGGAAATCAGCATGGAGGAGCAGGCCCCATTGTCCCGGGGAGAGGAGTCCTCCAGCTTAATGTCCTCCATCTGGCCTCCCAGGGAGTGCTCCTCACCCTCCACCGTCAAGCTGGCCGGGAGGGGCTCAACAGACTCTACCACATACGCCTGGCTGGGCCCTTTCTTGGGGAAGAGGATGCCCGGGATGCCCGGGGGGCAGGTGGGCCCGCTGCCCCCGCTGCCGCCCTCCTTTGCAGGCTGAGTGACAAAGAGCTTCCCAACTTCCCCGATCTCCAGCAGGAGGCTGGTCACCGCTGCCGTGGCATGGTAGAGCTCCTGCTCATTGGGGTCTTCGCTGAACATGTTGTACATTGTCTTACACAGCTCGATAAACTGGCCCTGAAAAGTGATTCGGAAAAACACAAAGGATGTGAGCATCTCATGGGAGGCACAGAGGCAGGACTGAAGCGGGACTACGAAGCTATTTAATATTAAGGCTCCTGGGAGCGCCTGGGTGGCTCAGTGGGTTAAATGTCTGTCTTTTGCTTAGGTCATGACCCCAGGGTCTTGGGATCAAGCCCCACATTGGGCTCCCTGCTCAGCGGGGTGCCTGCTTCTCCCTCTCCCTCTGCCTGCCGTTCCCCCTGCTTGTGCGCTCTTTGTGTCAAATAAAATAAATAAAATCTTTAAAAAAAATATTAGGGCTCCTGAAAGACTCTGGAAAAGTCCCAGATGTCAGATGAATTGATGGGTTGTTTAAAGTCTCTTTATATTCATGTTTGCATTCCACTTAATTTAATTTTCCAACATCCATAAACATAGAAAGAATGAGATAATAACAGTTCACGTACCTGTCACCTGGAGTCAAGAATGACGGCCAGACAATTGCTCCACTAACTCTTTCCTCCTCTGTTCAAGTACCATAAATAAATCCCAGACGTCATCTCACTTCACATCTACACACTTCGGTATGTAGCCCACGGGGAGGCTCCGATCCCCTCCCCCATGACACATCTGCTCGTGTCCTTGGACGCCCGACCCACATGGTTTATCTGCTCTCCCCACAGGAAACTCAGCATTGTCATCCTGTGTTATAATTACTTACATTGTTTCATCTGTTGCCTGACGTTTCAGCTTTTTAAGAGCAAATGTGTTAGATACCTTTATAGCCAAGCACAGTGATTTGCAAACAGCATGAACTTGTCTTTTATCTGAGGGTATTTTTAATACCTGAAATGAGAATGCCTGTACTCTCAAAACTGAGTATTTTGTGACTCACATTTTCTCTGTGGGGTTCACCTCCTCACGACGGAGCCTATTTTTTTTTTTTTTAAGATTTTATTTATTTATTTGACAGAGATCACAAGTAGGCAGAGAAGCAGGCAGAGAGAGATAGGAGGAAGCAGACTCTCTGCTGAGCAGAGAGCCCAATGTGGGGCTCGATCCCAGGACCCTGGGATCATGACCTGAGCCGAAGGCAGAGGCTTTAACCCACTGAGTCACCCAGGCGCCCCACGACAGAGCCTATTTTTGATTCACAAAAACATGCACAAAATGGATCCAAACAGATCCTAATTTAATATCCTGAGTTACCATTCTCTTTGAGGGGGACTTCTGCTACATTTTTCTATGACCGGAAAACAGCTTCAGGGTATGAAATGAGGAAACTGAAACGTTAAACACCTACCTGATTCAGTTTGGGTAAATCCTTTGCGTTCTTTGATTTTGATTTATTTTCTGGAGTCCAAAGTCTCAGATAATTACGATTTTCTTGAGAATTTGCCCTCTTCCCTAAAACCCAAGTGTTGAGAAATAAGCATTTAAAGGCCAAGAAGCAAGCGTCCAACCCGCAGGAAGGTAAACATGCGGAGGACAGCGTCCTCACCTCTGTCCGGCTGGAGACTCACTGTGACGAAGCCGTCATCTGCACCATGCTTCCTTCTGCTCTCCAACCCAACCACTGCCAAGAAATAGAAGAAAAAGAGCAAAAGGTTATACAATAAACCCAGAGGTCCAGCGTTTGTAGTAGGAAATAGAGAAACCTCAAGTTCGGGTTGCCCAATTCAGCAAACCAAACCAAACCACACCAAAATCAAAACCCAGTACATGGAGCTAAATTTGAATTTGAGATAAATAACCAATAATGCTTCAGTAGAAGTGAATCTTTTTTTTTTTTTTTTTTAAGATTTTATTTATTTGTCAGAGAGAGAGCAAGCACAGGCAGACAGAATGGCAGGCAGAGGCAGAGGGAGAAGCAGGCTCCCCGCCAAGCAAGGAGCCCGATGTGGGACTCGATCCCAGGACACTGGGATCGTGACCTGAGCCGAAGGCAGCTGCTTAACCAACTGAGCCACCCAGGCGTCCCAGTAGAAGTGAATCTTAAGTAGCACATGGAACATACGCGTGCTAAACAAATGATCTTTTCTTTATCTCAAACTTAGCTTTTATTAGGTGTTCCATGTTTTATCTGACAGCTCTATTTCTCGGTAATGTTTTCCCCCAGAGTTATTTTTCGCAACTGGGGTTCAGTGTAGAATTAGGAATTAAAGGAATGATGTCATGTGGTCTTCTGCACTTAAAAAAATGGTGGTGTTGGCCCAATCAATGTTGATTTCCCCTCCCTCTCTGTTACATCATCATCTTAACTTTGCCCACACGAGCCTCGCTTTCTGTCAAGCCCTGCAAAAGATCAAGAACTTTTGAAAAAAGAAATAAAAATCTATGTGGATAAAAAGTAAACCAAAAAATCCTACAATATTCCTTACATTCATAATCTGGCATTTCAAAGATATGACTTTCAAGGAAACCACTTGTAACTGTTTTCCTTTTTCTTCTTAAAATGGGACATCACAGGGCACATAAGGCCTTCAAAGGGGAGAGGTGTAGAACCTCCTCCCGGTTCCCATTCAGCTTGTCAGCTGTCAGAACGCATTCCAGCATTCTTCCATCATCCAGAAGGTGGCTGGTTTGCCAGATATGGGACCTTCAGTGAATTCAGAATCATGTTAATCTCAGCAGCTTTTAAGATAAAGTGAGAACGACATACTATATATCATCGAGAAGTTCTTCTCCTCTTAATGTTGAAAATGATTTAGGAAACCAGCAGATATTAAAAAGTATTTAATATATGGAAAGTTCATACCATAGATATAATACAGCCATTTAAAAACCATGTTTTCAAAACAAACAAACAAGCAAAAAACCCCACATTTTCAGAGAATGTCTCATGACATGGCAACATCCTCACTGGATTTTTTTATATATAAACATACATATTATTATAATGACCTGTTATATGGAGAAAAATGACAGAAAAGAAATTATTTCAAGATATTGTCATCTTTGTATCACAAAATTCTAAGATTATCTTTAGCTTGTTTTATATATTATTATTTTTGGAATTTCAACACAAAGCAATAGTGGTTTTGGAGTTAGAAAACCATTTTTAGAAAAGCAACTTTTGGTGATGATTAATTGCTATTGGCATGTGAGCCCTGCTGAAGGATTCCGGAGGATTCCGAAACAAGTGGATCCTTTTCTGAAATGAGTGTTTACGAAGAAAGAGAGGGCTCACATTTTGCAGCCAAAATACTATTGCTAACAAAGCTAAGAATAGGGTAGGACATGCTAAGACACCATGCTAAAAGCCTTCCTGCATGATCTCATTAAATCCATACTACACCCAAGAGAGCAGCTTATCATCTCCATTTTCACAGAAGGAAATGGAGACTTGGAAATACCAGGACCCACCTGAGGTCACCTGGGTAACAACATACAGAGCAGGAGAGTACATTCTGTCCACAGATCCTACCCTCAACTCCTACCGCCAATAATAAGGCTGGATCCAGTGCACCCCTTTCTACTCAATCAGAATAATGGAGTTTGCTGATAGATGGTGACTACATCACAGTGTGATGAGCACTGAGTGATAAACAGAATAAATCATGTTGTACAGCTGAAACTAATATTAATGCTATATGTTAATTATACTCCAATAATAATAATAATAATAATAATAATGATAATAAAGCTGGTCTATACTGCGCTTATTTTGGAATGGCGAGATTTAAGAGCCAAAGGGACCTGGGAGCAACCACTTTTATTTTAGGACTTGGGTGAAGCCACGAAGCTTCACTGGTGATGTATGAGAAGGTGAGTAACTCGCTGCAGCGGCAAGTTGAGAGACACTGCTGAAATTCATACAGGACAAATAGTACGTGACAATATAAAAATTTGGAGATGTGTACAATGAGTTGAATGACATCTGTGTAGATCTGACAACTACATAAAGCAGAAGTGAGCACAATTTTTTTTTTTTTTTTTTGGTAAAGGGCCAGAGAGTAAATAGTTCAGGCTTTGCAGGCTTTACGGTCTCTCTCTCAACTACTCAATTCTACCCCTCTGTCATGAAAGTAGCCAGAGGCAATACACAAACGAACAGCTTGGCTGTGTTCCAATAAAACTTTATTCTAGGCACGAAAGTTTAAACTTCATATAATTTCCCCCCATGATGAAACATTACTTCACTTCTGATTTCTAAAAACCACTTAAAAATGTAAAAACCAGGGCGCCTGCGTGGCTTAGTGGGTTAAACCTCTGCCTTCAGTTCAGGTCATGATCTCAGGGTCCTGGGATCGAGCCCCTCATGAGGGTCTCTGCTCGGCAGGGAGCCTGCTTACCCCTCTCTCTCTGCCTGCCTCTCTGCCTACTTATGATTTCTCTCTGTCAAATGAATAAATAAAATCTTTAAAAAAAAAAAAAAGGAAAAAAAAACACCCACTCTTCACAGGTTGTACAGACCGTGGGCCACATTTGGCCCATGGGCTGGAGTTTGCTGACGGCAAAGACAGAAACAAGGGAACTCTTTTTGGCAGACATGTCCTGATTCTGGAGAGCAGCCTAATAATAGGAAGATGTTCTTAATGAGCCTGGCTAGAGCAAGGACAGAGGAGCAAAATATATCATTCTTTGGGCCATGTTTCCTCTAAGCCAGGGGGACAAGGTGTACATGGTTCCTTCCATGGGCCAAGGACCCACTCCCCAGTAGTTGGTTGCCTGACTTCAGATATATGAAAAGAAAGTAACATAGGCCACTGGATTGGTATACTTCTCTGACTGACTAGCTTTGGGGGCAACTGTTTCCAGTGACAGGGGGCTGTGGAGAAAAGAAATACAGTACCCCTGGCAACGAAAGCTGCTTACCGTGTGTACATTCTGGGGTGATGTCTTCAAAGAAGTACTGAGTTGCTTCAAAAGCAGAATCTGGCTCGTCTTGATCAGAGGATGGCTCTAGAGACAGGAGGAGAGGTAACTGTCATATTGGCAAAGCTGTGACTCAATGAAAATGTGCGTTAGTTGTTACAGAAGTGACAAGGGGGAGGGTGAGAAGCTGAAGGTACAAAGGTACAGTGGGGCACACCACCGGGGGCCCTGAACGCCTTATGGGGGTTGGGGAACTCACTCCATTTTCACTCCACATTCCTTTTTAACAACCTCACACCAAAGTGTCCCTTTACATCTTCCTTTTCATAAGATTTCCCAAAATTCTGTGAAATGCTGCTTCACAAACCAAATTTCAGAAACTGTTTGCAATTAAAGATAATTCTCATATCTATAGTTCTACCCTTTCTCTATCCTTAAGGCAAATCCCCCATTTTTAAAGTATTTGCTAGCTATATCCCAGCTACAGGCCAACCTTTTTAAAAACCTGAGCTCAAAACCTCTCCATCTTTCCTACTTATTTCTGTCAGTGTTAAAACGGTTCCTTCTAAACTCAAAATCTCAGGTTCCTACCCTCTCTTCTCTTTTATAACCTTTGTATCCCATGAGTTACCAAATGCTATTTGTTCCCTCTCTTGCAGAAGTCTGCTCTTTTCTTTTACAATTTGTAGCTCAGACAGGTAAATGACCACAGATGCAAGCACGTACTGATTCAGGAACCTATGTAGGTAATTACTAACCAGACCACCGTTAGTGACCAGTGAGTGATTTTGTGTGTGGATGCATATATACAAAAAAAATGTCAAACCAGGTCATAGTTAGGTACATAACTATAACTATAGTTAGGCTCCTCCTGTAGCTCACTTACCAGGCAAGACATGCATTTTGTACAGGAGTTTGAGTTTCTCTGTGAGGTCCCCGTGGCACGCAGCACCTAGAATCAAATCACATAAGTATTAATGTAAAATGTATTGTATGCACCACTAATACCTCTGGGCTTCACATTCCCCTGAAAAACCTACTTTTTGCAAATTGAAGTCAAGATATTGGGTGACAGGAAGTCTGGCCAGCACGTATTAGGGCTAAGAGCTCTGGAACCAGGATGCCTGGTTTCAAATCCTTTGTACTTACCATATGCCCTTCAGAGAGTTAACCTCTCTACTTCAGTTTCCCCTATATAAGGCCTGATGATAGTAGAAGATTCTACCAGTGGTCTTGACATCAGGATCAAAGGAATACGAGAATTAAACATGCTAACATGTATAAAATGCTTAGAATAGTGGCTGACACATAATAAGAAAAATCATATCACTGGGTCTCAACACTTTAATGGAATTCAGAAATAATCTCAAAATATGTTTGAGATTCCTTCCAATAACTCATTGTAGAAATCCCTTTTAGTTGTTTTTGGGATGTTCTTAATGTTTCTTCAGTTTAATGCATCCGAATCTACCTGCCACTATATCACAATCACTTCGATTAAAAGAACCCTGTTACTTCTTCCTTTAAGGTCCATAAGTATTTCAGGAATCAGAAAATCCTCTGTTAAGTATCTAGCCTCAGAGCACCTAGTTGAAGATTAATCAGTTTTGGGAAAAGAGGAATCACAGAATCTGGGTTAGCAGGAACATCAGGGGTTGTCTTGTCTGTGTCCCCCTAAATGTAGGCATCTCACCTCCTCCATGAAAGCCAGGAAAGTCTAGCACCTGCTTGAACACTCTCAGAGACAGGGAGCTCATCACCACCAGAGGCATTCCATTCCACCAATGTATTCTTTACATACTGAAAGTTCTGCAATTTTTGTTTTAGTCTTAGGATCCTTAACCTGAAACCTCAAGTTCAGAAAGTCCACGAATCCCCTAAAATGTACAATTTTGTCTCTATGTGCATGTGTCATTTTGTGGGGGAGAAAACGTCTACAGTCCTTATTAGATCTCCAAGAGTCCATGACTCAAAAAAGATTTAGAACTGCTCTTCTTCCCCTTATTCGACTCTTGAAAGCCAAACAGAATAGGTCTGTTGCCTCAGTACAACAACCCTTCAGATTTTGAGTATAACACACCTGTCTCCCTCAAGATTCTTTTCAAGGCAAGTGTGTCTATTTTCCACTTTCCACCTTCCCTACTTTTATGCACGTCCACCTTACAGGTCAACTTGTCAATCAATATCTCTCTGGAGAGAGAGTTCCAGAAACCTCTAGTCCACTTCAGAGAATAATGGAGCTGTTCTTGACGCCTCTACTAATAGAGCCTGAGTCTGCATTCAATTTTTTATACTCTTTCACTGTGGAGTTTCATACTGACCACATGGTTAACTAAATCCCAAGATGTTTGCACACCAATTAATACTCATCATGAAAATGACAGACATATATTAATTACTTGCTTTGTGTTAAGTCTCATGTTAACATGTCAGTTCACTTTTCTCTCACAAGAATTCTATGAGATGGACATAAATATTATCCCAATTTTACAGATGAGGAAAGTTGAGCTTGTTGATGGTAAGTACTGTGTTCAAGGTCATAGGTTAGTAAGTAGCAAGCCCAGGATTTGGATTCAGATTTGTCTGACCCTAGATCCCATGCTTGAACCCACCATACCATATGTAAAAACTCTAGCTAGTTTTGGGTTTTGTTTTGTTTTTGTTTTTTAAGATTTTTTTATTTTTAAGTAATCTCTACACCCAACATGGGACTCAAACTCACAACTCTAAGATCAAGAGTTATATATTCCATCGACTGAGCCAGCCAGGCACCCCTGAGTTTTGGGTTTTTTTTTTTTTTAATAATCATTTCTTAAAATTTAGGATTTCTGGTTTATCCTTACCAATTTGTTTTTGCCAATCACTTCCACCTCTCCTATTTTTTAAATCTTATTTTGTTATCTAATGTTTTGGCCGTCTCTCAGCTTCATGTAGCCCACATGTCAGCTGAGTAGGCCTCTTATCTCTCTCTCTCTCTCTCTTTTTTTTCCAGTTATAAAACTGCCAGGGTTGGCCTTTATTGAGTCAACTTCACATAGGAACTCATTCTTTCAGATCCCTCATACTCAAAATATCAGACGTTAGACTTAGTTGGAAACTTTGGTGAGCAATATTGGTCTTTTTTTTTTTTTTTTTCCTACAAGTTTTAATTTGGCTTTCTCCTTTTCTAGGACTTCAGTTGCTGACTGAGTCCAGTAGAGGGGGATGAAGAGTAATCATAGTAACAGTAATAACTAAGCCTTTTCAGTCAGGCACTGTTCCAGGAACTCTACTAGAAGTATTTAATATAATCTTGAATATTTAATATAATCTCATTTGCAAATGAAGAAACGGTCAGAGGTTAAGAATCAGGCCCCATGCACTAGAGAACTCTCCCCTGACACTGATTTCATTAACCATCCCACATGGCAGGCAACGTTCAGCCAGTCACCCAATCACCAACTTCAATATACTCCTGCCTTTTTGGTTTATTTTTTTTAAGGTTTTGTTTTTGTTTTTGTTTTTAAATATTTTATTTATTTATTTGGCAGCAAGAGATACAGTGAGAGAGGAAACACAAATAGTGGGAGAGGGAGATGGAGAGGGAGAAGCAGACTCCCCTCTTGAGCAGGGACCTGGATGCAGGGCTCCATCCTAGGACCCTGGGATCATGATCTGAGCCTAAGGCAGATGCTTAACGACTGCACCACTCAGATACCCGTTGCCTTTTTGGTGTATACTGAGTTATCTGTCAAATGACCAGCTGCATCATGACATATTTAGAGATTGCCTTTCAGCAACACAACTGGAAAAGGAGACACAGCTCATTCGTGGCTTCTGATAATAATCCTTCATTTTTAATTCCATGCAGACCATCTGTTCATGAATTTCTAGAGGGAACTTTCTAGGGACTGACATTAAAATTACTAATGCATCTTTTCCCAGAATTCATTTTTTAGTTTTTAATATTTTTTTTTTTTAAAGATTTTATTTATTTATTTGTCAGAGAGAGAGAGGGAGAGAGAGTGAGCACAGGCAGACAGAATGGCAGGCAGAGGCAGAGGGAGAAGCAGGCTCCCTGACGAGCAAGGAGCCCGATGTGGGACTCGATCCCAGGACGCTGGGATCATGACCTGAGCCGAAGGCAGCTGCTCAACCAACTGAGCCAGCCAGGCATCAGGCTGAACAAAATTTCTCTTTTTTTTCTGTCTCTGTAACTAATAATTGACCCACATAACTAGCAACAGTTTTGAGCATTCTCCCAGTATCTAGGGCGAGGCTTACTTACTTTGCTCAAGAATGCAATTGCATTCCGAGGAGCCTAAATACTCTTTCCTGGTATTTTCACTATCCCGGACAGCTTTCCTTTCTTGAAGATTTTGAAGGGAATTTTCCTTACTGGAGTCACCGAACTTAAGTTAAATATTTGTCTCTATCACTTTCTACATGCCACACTGGTCTCCTTTTCCTCTTTATCCTTGTCCAAAGCTAATTAAAAAAAAAAAAATCTCCTTTTGATAGCCACCAATCTGGTAATAAGTAGTTACCTTGGGGTGGAAAAGATGAAAAGAGGGGCAAAGGGGCCTTTAGCCCTCTTTGGACCATTTCTTTTCTTTTCTTCTTCTTTTTTTTTAAGTGGAAGGTACTTATGTGCTACTTGTGTAATTAAAAACTGATAGCTCCCCCTTCCCTAAAAAATATCCTGTTGCTGTCATCAGCACAGAGTAATGAAAAAAGGATGAACGATCCACACAGAAATACCCTTGTCTGAATCCTGGGCCCAGCAGGTACGAGCTGTGCCGTTCAGTTCAATAAGAGGTTAAGTATCGACTCGCTGAAAACTAATGTCCCAGCAAGTTATTGAACCTTTCGGAGCTCTCATCTCTTTAACTGAAAATTGGGATGATAACAGTAAGCAGGTGGGTAATAAAGCATTATAGTGACAGCACAAACTGTGCCCTGGAGTGCCTGGGTCCAAACTCCAACTTTGTAGTTGTGCACCCGAGGCAGATTAAATGTACATAAAGCATTGGGTAAGCACCTGGAGAAGAGTAAATGCTGGGTAAACAGTAGTTACCATTACTATCCCCTCAAAAGGCCCCTGTTTGGATTTAGTGATCAAGTACAAGTTCTAAAGCATCCAAACATCATCTGCACTTAAAAATGGCTAGTTCTGTGGCACCGAGGTGGCTCAGTCGGTTAAGTGGCTGCCTTCGGCTCAGGTCATGATCTCGGGGTCCTGGGATTGAGCCCCATGTCTCAGCAGGGAGCCTGTTTCTCCCCCTCCCCCTTGCTTGTGCTCTCTCTCTCTCAAAAAAAAAAAAAAAGGCTAGTTTTTCCACGTCCCCTTTAAGCATATACATGAGCGCTTTACACAAATAATTTTTTCCTTCCTCAGGGCATCTCAGCTATATACCCCTTTGCCTTTTTAAAAACCATCAGCTTCCTCTGGCCTCTAAGCCCTCTAGTCATTATTCTTAAAGAGTTAGAGCACTTTTTTGGCATCATCGTTGGCTCTATGACTAACCCCTTCGTGTTTCCTAGGGCATATCGTTTTAAAGTACATGGCCAAGGTCACAGAGCGGCATGACTAGAATCAACTTTTTTTTTCCTTCTCTCCTTCTGGCAGCCTGCCATAATGCGCACTACAACCACAACCTCCTATCTGGCAGGCCAGGCTCTACTACGCTATAGATCTTCTGCTCAGTTACAAACAGAGCAAGAGTTCAAAAGAACACAGGGCAGCCCTGCTAACGCAGAATCATGGTCAGGGAGGCTGACGGGCAGAAACTACGCACTGCTTATGAGATGGGGTGTTCTCACTCGTGATGGACCGTCCTTCCTCCAGGTAAAATGGAGAGAAAAGACCTCCATTTAGACTGCAGCACTGCTGTGGTTTCTTCAACCCTTCATTAAAAACATTACAAAATGTTTTTATAAAATTTTATGAAATATAATGTAAATATAGTTTTTGTCCAAGAAAAACAATCCACCCAAATATTTCTTTTTCTCTTGGAAAGTTATCACGGCCTATGGTTTCAGTGTTTAACTTGACATTTTACTGTCTTGCAAATTCTCTGATAATGTATTTTAACTAGGGCTGAGAACTAACTCATGTAGAAGGCAATGCTTTAATCATAGAGTACCTCCATTCACTAAAAAGAAATGTCAGCAGCAGGGGTGGCTGGGTGGCTCCATCAGGTAAGTGTCTGCCTTCGACTCAGGTCATGATTGCAGGGTCCTCAGATTTAATCCCACATCGGGTTCCCTGCTCAGCAAGGAGTCTTTTCTCCCCTTCCTTCTGCCCCTCCCCCCAACCCGTGTGTGCATGGGTGCATGTGTGCACGCTCTAATAAATAAAATCTAAAATAAATAAATAAATAAAGAGGCAGGGATGCCTGGGTGCCTCAGTTGGTTAAGCGGCTGCCTTTGGCTCAGGTCATGATCCCAGGGTCCCTGGATCCCATCAGGCTCCTTATTCAGTAGGGAGCCTCCTTCTCTCTCTCTCCCTCTGCCTGCTGTTCCCACTGCCTGTGCAATCTCTGTCAAATAAATAATTAAAAAAACAAAACAAAAAAAACAAGAGAAAACATCACTGGCAGTTTGCAAACCTTAAAATGTGTTCCTTTGTCCTAGAAACCCAATCTTTGGAGGCAATGTGGGGCTGGGGCCCTGAGGGCAGCTCCAAGAGCCACCAGCAGTGGAGCAGGTGTTCCTGCCCCATCGGTCCCCTCCAAAGTCATGCAAAAACGTCACTGCTTACTTAGCCCAGAGACAAACTCTCGGAAGTTTATCAGAGAGTCTCCATTTTCATCTAATAACTGGAACAGGCGGGAGGCCAGCACTTCCGAGTGAGTTCCACAGGCCCAGGGAAAGAGGAGAGCAAACATCCCCTTGAACTGCTCAAAGTCAATGCGATACTGTTCAAGGTAAGGCAGGCTGGGGTCGTGCCGGTCCAGTGCATTGCTGCTCCCGCCCCAGTAGCAGCTGGTGAGATGCTCCGCCTGGAAAAGGAAAGAACAGGAGGATTGCTGGGGTTGCGATCTCATAGCAAGTAACAGGAAGAAAAAGCCCTGCCTGACGTTTGCAAAAGGGCTTTCGGTCAACCTGCCAACCCGTGTGCATCTCCTGGGGCGCGGAGTTCTGGTGTCAGGGCTCCTTGTCTTCTCCTTGCTCTACACAGATCTCCGCCCAACCACCCCACTAACTCCACGTGGACCCCCTTTGCAGCTTACATCTGGTATGGAAGATCCAGTTCCATTCCCGGAGGCAGGTGAAGAAAGGGACCGCCCCGCCCACCCCACATCACTCTGTTTCTCCCCCTCACACACACACTCACAAGCATTAAAAAAAATAACTCCTGCGAAAATACACACAATTTTGTTATTTAAAAAAGTTAGATAGAATGTTAACGTGAAAAGGTTCTGTAATTTAATCAGACCACCATGTTTTCTAGGTGAGGATGAGGAAGCCCGGAGGCTGAGTGGGTCTCAGAAGGTCAACTCGTTCCTCAGAGCAGAAGCATGATGATATCGGGGGTTTCTGAATTCCTAGTTCACTGTCCCATGCACCCCCTGAGTCTTGGTCACCGAAGTGACATAAATAGCATAGTCACAGTACTCAAGCTACAAATATGTTGTCTTCTTATTGCGCACATCTGAAAAGAGCTCTAGAAAAATTATGAGTAGGAACTACCAGGGTAAGGAGAATAGACCTCTGGAAAAAACAAAGAGCTTCCTGTTTCTGTCCTTGGAAACAAGGCAGCCTCTTATTCATGAAGTCGTATTAGATCTGGTAGATATATGTACCCATTCTAGGAAGACCACAAAGATAAAATTCGTAACAAAAAAGCCCAGAAGGATACCCCTCCCTTGACATTTCCAGTTAGCTCTGGATGGTAGATGGGAGAGATGGGAGGGGCATGAAAAGGAGGACTTTATTTTTACATTATTCCCTATTGTACTATCTGATTATTTCACAACATTAACGTATAAATATTGCAATAGAAAAAAAGCACTTTCAAATCCAATCTTTCCCCCTTGTCTGGGAGTTGTGTAAGGGGGAATCAGTCATTGTGTGTGGTACTTTGATTTTGCCCTTACTTCGAAAGCAGCAAAGCCCAAATGTTTCTTCACAATTGTTTACTGGGAATCACAACTAATGAACTAAAAGAGAGAGAAGTGGGAGTAGGCAAGAGAGGAAGGAGGAGAGGTGGGAAGCAGAGCCAAAGCCAGGTTTCCACAAGGTTTCCTCAAGGGAGCCTCTGGAGAATGAAGGAAGCGGTCAGATTTCACCAGGGCTTGGGGACTGCATTCCTGGTGGTGAGGTCAGAGGGCGGGCAGTCTGAGGGAGGCGAAGCTGAGATTAGAGAGGCCATCAGAGAGGCTGCAAGGATTGAGCTGGAAGGGGATTCCCCAGAGCCCTCTGTTGTGGGGGGGGTTGATGATCCCCCCTCCCCAGGGGTCCTCTTTACCTGAGCTACGGATAAAGGTTGCCCAGAACATTTCCTTCTAACTAAAGCATTCAAGTTACTCTACAACCAGGCTTGAATGTGGGTCCAGGCACTTTCATGCTGCTCCCCACCATCAGAAGAATACAAGCCTGTTCCTTGATTGCCCCCATACTCTGTCACGTGGAGACCAGGGACATGGACGTCCAAAAAGAACCAAAGAGAGTTCGAGATAAACTAGGGCAAAGGGGCCTTGAACTATATTTTCCATCAAACGTGCCTCAAGGTGGCAGCCTTTGCACCTTTTTCCTCCAAGTTTAACTTTTTAGTTTTTTATTATTATTTTTTTAAATTTTAGTATAGTTAACACACAATGTTACATTAGTTGCAGGTGTAGGCTTAGTGGCTTGCCAAGTTTCTGAGCTCCTCAGGAAAGGACTGCATCTTTCCTTTCTATCTGCAGAAAACCCCCCACTTGACCCCAGAAACTAGCTGTTTGAAGGACTAAAGAGACTGGCAGGGGGTCTGATGAATACCGACGCCTCAGTGTTTGTTCTAGTGATTTAAGGCCAATTAAAGTGTTTGGAACACTCAAAGGAGAGTCCATCACTGAAGTTTTTATCTTGGGTTCCACAGTATCTAGGCTCCTTCCCAGCCCCGACCCCGAGTCTTGGATTCTTTCTTGGGGAGCTGGGCAGATTTGGTGAACTCCTGTTTGTGAACACAGGCTTAGGGCAGGGCTTTGGAGTCTCAGGACAGTGTGTTTTCTTCAGGCATATCCTCAGGGTCCACAGGACACACCTGATACCTGACAGTGCGCAGACCAGAAGGTGCAGGAGTGCGCAGGTAAGAAGTCATGGCTTCAGCAAACTCCACATCTGGGACTTGCACACAAGCGGCCTCATCCTCCTTTCCCGGGCGTCCCCCAAGGGCAGCTTCCTCTTTCTAATGTCAATGTCCTTCCTGTCACCTGTTCATGGCCTTGCTGCCTCCAGCTGCTACTCCCACTTCTGTTCACTCACCCCAAAGCCCAGCTCTATCCCCTACCACCCCGCCAAGCACATTTCTTCTGGTCCTCAGCATCCCTTTAAAATCTGATCCTAACTGGATCCTTGTATCTTTTTGTTTTGATCCAGGTTGGCTCGTTGCATTTTTCCTTTGTGAAACCAAGAGGGACCCTTTCTTAGGTATGACCTGCTTATACTGAGCAGTTAGTTATGGTGTATGGATAAAATATGAGTGGGCTGGCACACTAGAAAGACTTCATCACCAAGTGCCAAATGGAGGCTGGTGGGGGAGGGGGTGGGGTCCACGCTGCCGGTCACACTGCCGGGCTACACGACGGGCATCACTAACCACCTGTGAGACCTCAATCTCTTTGCACGCGCATCAGAAACAAGCAGAGATTATGCTAGATGAGTAACTGATCACTCATTTATCTATTCAACACCCATGTTCAGAGCACCTGCCAGGCAGAGACACTACAGTAGGCACCAGTGACACAAGAAGAAATAAAATAGTGGTGGGGCGCCTGGGTGGCTCAGTCAGTTAAAGCCTCTGCCTTCAGCTCAGGTCATGATCCCGGGGGTCCTGGGATTGAGCCCCGCATCAGGCTTCCTGCTCAGTGGGGAGCCTGCTTCTCCCTCTGCACCTGCCCCTGCTTGCGTTCCCTCTCTCTCTCTCTCTCTGACAAATAAATAAAATATTTTAAAAAATGATGAAAATATAAAATAAAGGAGAGGTGCTCTTCAGTAGCTAACAAGCAAAGCAGTAATATTAGCAAAAACATTCTCAGCTATCACACCCTCGATTCTAAGAGCTATTAGTATTCAGCCCAGATCTTTGTTGTTGTATGCTTCCTGCTATCTTTGCAGTCTTCCAAACAGTCAAGTTTAGCTCCGGCAGTAAAAGGCACTACAAAAAAGAAGCTGCCCAATTAGAAATCAGGATAAACATGGCATCAGCATAAAAGACATCTGTTTAAAAGTTTTCTCCTGCTCCCTGCCACATTTTTGCTTATGAGGTTGATAATGATAGTTAGGACAAAAGTATTTTTTTCTAGAAGAAAAAAAAAATCTACTTTGTATTATTTACTAATAAAATGTTTTTGTCATTCAGGACTAAGATTGGTATGGACTGAATTATGGAATGAAAACCACAGAAATTTAACCAACCAGCTTTTCCTTAGACAGTTGTACAGCCTTATTCTGACTCTAGCTACATAGTTCTTTTTCAGTGTGCTTTAACATAGCTTAAGATAGGAAAGCTCTAAAGGTGCTTTAATACAGCTTAAAATAAAAAAAATCACAATTTACAATAATTTCAGGCAGCATTTAAACTCAATTGCCATCATTCCCATGAGTATTATAAAGTAATACCCTTTTTGGTCAAGTCCAAGGAAACAGCTAAAATATTACATGGAGTGGAACAGAGCTACCACATTGGCTTAAATGACTGATAAGAATATGTTTACTTCTCATACTAAGCATTCCGCTCTTATACTCTCAGCTCTACATATTTATGCATTTTGATCTTCATGCTGTCCCTTATCAATTTAACAGAAAAACCTAGAACTAACTGAATCATTAAAGTGAACTCTTTTATTCCCCTGGCTGTACATGGATTTGCTTTGAAACTCACCTTGAAAAGAGCATAGAGTTCTTCCAGCTCATCAATGGTAAAGGAAGTTTCCGTCACAATTGTTCGGACCTATAAGAAGGTAGACACAATGAATCACACAATTTCAAAGATATTATATTGGCAAAGTTCTGATTTTCTTCTTTTAAACCATCTTAGTCTGTCCAGCAGGAGTTTATGGAGCGAGAAGGGCACCTGCTGTTTTTCAAAGGACTTACCACGTTCCGTTTCGTAGTATCCTCCAGCGTCTGGATCACCTTCAGTCTCTGTTTGAATCTCATCTGCTCAATCAAATCTGCCCGGATGGTTCCAAATTTCTAGAAAGGAGCAATAGTGGTGTTTCTGAGAAATCTGCCAAAGTACATAGTATCATATCTGGAAGATTTATGGAGACACAATCTAGATACAGAGAAGACATTTCTTGTGAAAGGACAGGCATCCTAGACTATACCTTCATTTATTTTAAAAACAATTTATTTAAAAAACAATTTAGCAACCAGAGTAAATACCAGGAAATTCTCATGCTTCTTAACTGAAATACATGTCAAAGTCAAATGGGTCTTGCTCAAATCGACAGCACTTAACAGGGAAGAAAAGGTTAAATAAGCCTACAAGGGCCATTTGTGTAAGAAAAAAATGCTCCAAAGGAAGAATTTTCTTGACAAGAACAAAGGAAGTATCTGAGGCTTGCTATTAGCCTGGGAGGTCAGAAGAAATGTTTGTGTGAGGTTCCCTGTTCCTGTTCTCCAGCTCAGTAGCATTTGTCCTCATTCAGAAACCCACATTACCTCTGGATGGCAGACACTGTGGGCTAGCTACCTTTCCAAACCCCAAAATGCCTCCTATGACCTGAATGTTTGTTGAATGAAACTTCAAAAGCCAAATAAGCCTTTCAATCTGAAGACTGAGAAAGAATATACAAAGTTTTCTATCTGCTAGTGGTGCAAAAGAAAAACAAAGAAGTTCTGCTTAAAGCATGAAGCGTGACCAATGGAAGGAATGGCTGCCATGGTTCAACACACTGGATGGATAAAGAAAAAGTTGACAGATAATATCAAGTGTTGACAAGGTTATGGTACAACCAAAGCCCTCATGTGTTGCCGCTCAGAGTATCAGTTGGTACAACCATTTGGGAAATCTGTCTGCAGTATCTACTAAATCTGAGTAGATAGATATACCTACGACACACCAATTCCTAAGTACCTCCCCGCAAAAGTATATATGTTTTTACTAAAGACATATGCTGGAATATTCACAATGCCACTGTTAGCCAAAAGCAAGTGAATACTAAAATGCTTGTTAACAGCAGAGCAGATAAATAAATTGTGGCATTATCACACAATAGATTACTACACAGCAATGAAAATGAGCCATTCGGATAAACCTCACAATCATAATGTTAAGCAAAATAAACCAGAACCCAAAGAGCTCATTCAACCGAAATGGAATTATACATTTGTGAAGGATGTTCAAACGCAAACACAATTAGCCTACGGTATTAAAAGTCAGGAGATTACTGACTTTGGATGGATGGACGGTGACAGGAAGAGGACACAAAGGGCATTTCTAGGATGCTCAGATTGATCTGGGTAACAGTTATAGGACTATGTTAAACAGAGGGTTTAAACACAGGCCTATGGACATCCGTACCACAGAATCCAACCCAAGAAATAGGATTAAAAAAAAAAAAAGCCACAAGTATTTTATACAAAATAACTAGGATGAACCTCATAGAAATTATAATGAAGAAAAAAGACATCTCAAAAGACTGCATATCATGTATTTTGTTTGTGTAATAATCATGAAATAACATTATTATAGAGAGACAGAATAAATTAATGTGTGCCAGGATTAGCAATAGGGTGAGGGAAGAGTGGATGCGGCTATAAAGGGTAATATGAGAGAGTCTTGTGGTGATGGTACACTTGAGTATACTTGAGTATCCTGACTATTGTGGTTTGGGTTATTAGCACTGGGGCGGGGGGTGGTGGTGGGAGCTGGGGGAAAAGTGCTCATGACTTCTTTGTACAATTCTTTGTTACCTCCCTTGAATCTGTAATTATTTCTAAGTGAAAGAGCGGCTTTGAAGTTATGGTGTAACATTTTAGGACAGAACATGATGGATCAATCTGAAAAGTGAGTGATAATCAGGGAGTTGAGAAATTACCGTTGAGTTTAAGGATACATCAGTAGAGAGAGTGCTGCATTTTTGAAATTATGAAATGAGGGCTGATGTTATCTAGCCATCGCAATTGTGAGACAAACCTAATGGTTGTCACACAGACTGGCAGTTGTCTCCCCAATCTGTTCTCCCTTCATGTATATAGTTCAAAATTTCGGTGACTACCCAGATCTTCAGCGAGAGACTGTATTTCCCAGCTTCCCCTGTGGCTTGTGGCCAGGTGACTAGATCCTGGCTAATAGGATGTGAGTAGAAACTTCATGGACAAGGGCCCATGAAAGGAGCGGAGCACACCCACCCTATCTCCTTCCTGTGGGGATAAGACATTTCTTAAGAGTGAATAAGAAAAAGCCTGGGTCCCTGATACCACTGAGCTGCGCACCAGCCCTGAGCCACCTATGCGGACTGAAAGTGAGAGACAAACAAATTTCTATCCTGTTTAACTCTATTTTGGAGTTGGTTGTTACAACTGCCTAGTCTGCATTCCAAGTAATACAAGATCTAACACTTAACGAGCTGCTTCTTAGAGTGCCTGGCAAAGTTTATGGTTCTGTCTTAATTCCACTTAATCCCATCCTCCGGGTTCTCCTCATTCCTCACTGGCTACTTCTTCTGTCTCCTCTGCACAACTTCCCCCTCTCTAAACCCTAGGGAGCTCCAGGATTTTGTCTTTTTTTTTTTTTTTTTTAAGATTTTATTTATTTGACAGAGAGAGAGATCACAAGTAGAGAGAGAGAGAAAGGAGGAAGCAGGCTCCCTGCCTAGCAGAGAGCCCGATGTGGGACTTGATCCCAGAACCCTTAGATCAGGACCCGAGCTGAAGGCAGAGGCTTAACCCACTGAGCCACCCAGGCAGCCCCAGGATTTTGTCTTTAGACCTCTTCTATCAGCACCTACTCCCTGGGACTCCCGTCACTGCTGACCCCCTCTCCTGTCACCACGCTAGTCTAAGCCTCTCTTGCTCTTACCATAGCCTCCGAACTGACCTTGCTCCCTCGAAGCCTTGCACCTTTCTATTTCTTCCAGAAGTAAGAGTGTTCTGTCTAAAGCCTGTGTCCAACGACACTATTTTGCTAAAAAAACACCAGGTGCTTTACAGCAGGTCGGATTCCAAGTCTTCACCAAGGCTGACAAGCCCCACACGCTCTCCCTGCTTCAGCAGCTACCTCTCCGGTCACCTGCCACCAGCCCTTTGCTCCTTCCTCCAGGCACAGCGGCTCTTGCTGCTCCGCAAACGTATCATGCAGGCTCCCTTGCCAGCCGGGGTCTAGGGGCTGTCTGACCCCTCGACCCGGCACATGCAATCCATGGGCTTACTTCCCCACATCATTTGGATCCTGGCTAAATATCACTTCACCAGAACAAACCTTCAGAGAAACAGCACGTCTACCTTTTACTCTGCTGTGCTTCTCCTTCAACTTACCATTTGACCTTATGTTTAGTTTTTACTTCTTATACCTATACCGCGCTCCCCCCCGACCCCTGCTCACTAAATGAGAGCAGACGCTGTGTCCCCTGGAGCGGAGGACAGGGCTGATTTAGTAAGTGTTTGACAAATAGTCGCTGAATACATTGAATGCCCATGATAATACCAGGAAAAAAGCGCTTTCCTTCTCCCATTTCAGAGACAAGCAATCACAAGTTTAACAGAAACTATTAACTCGCCCGTCTACAGAGCTGGTAAAGTGTTCACTGAAACGTACATGCTAACGACAGAGAGCTGGGGTTACTTCAAACGGGGCCATAGTACGCCTATGATTAACAACGAGAAAACATAGTTGTGAGACAGAAGGTAACTCAATTTTATTATACCTACAACTAGCAGAGCCATTATAGGCCATGTCATGGGTTCCTTACCATAACCTTGTGAGTTGGTACTGTCATTTCCATTTTACAGATGGGAAAACCAAAGTTCACACAGGTTAAATAAGTGACCCAGAGTGCCATAGGGGCTGAGCCACAAGTCTGAGGCCCAAACACCAGGTCCATAACTCCACCACCTACCATTCTCTCCGACGGTAAGTTCTTCCCTGTCTCTGCATAGATCAGAACATAGATTTTTGGAGCTATACAAAATCTGATTCAGATTCATGTTCTTTGACTAATTAGTTGTTGTGACTCTACACAATCCAGTTGGGTCCTTTGAACCTCAGCATGTTACTCTATAAAATGAGATCCCAAAACTGTCCTGTACAACAGCTGTTAGAGACAGATGTATTAAGTACCAATATAGATGTATTAAAGTACCAACATAGGGACACCTGGGTGGCTCAGTTGGTTAAGCATCTGCCTTCAGCTCAGGTTGTGATCTCACGGTTCTGAGATTGAGTCCTGCGTTGGGTTTCCTGCTCAGCGGGGAGTCTGCTTCTCCCTCTCCCTCTGCCCCACACTCTGCTCATGCTGTCACTCTTATAAATAATAAATAAATAAATAAATAAAATCTTTAAAAATAAAATAAAAAATAAATTTAAAAAATAAAGTAACCATTAATAGTAACTAATATTAAACACTGACTTGATAATCTTTGCAGATTGCTTGAGAAAGAATTATTTCCCCCCCAAGCCTGACCTTCAAAGAGCCCTATATATGTATATTTAATGAACTAGATCTAGTTGTTCCTCAACTAGAAATGGATCCCGCTGTTTGGTAGGCAGGACCCTCTCTCTGGGACTGGCCGCAGATGGAACACAATGGAAATAAAGGGACTCTTCCTTCTGAAGCAAACAGCCCCAACCTAAAAGGAAACCACGGACTCCAAGTTCCTGACTGGCTATTTCTGGAGGGTGTCTCAAGGAAATGAGCAATGAGAATGACTGGGTCCCTCTCTCTTCCCTCCTCCCCCTTTCTCTCCCACCTTTTGCAGGGGCTCTGACAGAATGAAATGCGAAAGACAGGGCAAACAAAAGGTGGCTCTGTAGATCCTGGAGCCAACATTCCCCATTACCGGAAACAAGGGCCCGGGTGTAATACTCTCTCCCAGACGTGGCACGTTTCAGTTCCGTGAAAAGAACTAATTCACTAATGTAACGATCCTTTTCTAACAGATAGAATTTAGTGATGAGGGTGAAGGAGCCTAAAATTATTTTATTTTTTCTAAAAATCGACTCTTCTTTAGACACTAAACAAAATAATCCGTCTCATGTACATCTCTTCTCCCACTCAATTTTTATCCAAATATTTCTGTAGCCTGTTTCTAACCTTCCAATCGAATTTCTAACGTCTTCATGAACTGAGAGGCATCTTCAATGCAGGCAGAGCTTCCTCTTTTTGCCACGTTGCCCCACTCCCCCAGGGTTGCCTAGACTGGCTAACAGCTAGGCATTTGGCCCTTTATCATTTCATTCCACTTCACCCCTCCTGTATGCACACGTTCCCACTCTCGCTGCACAGACTTGGGACAAGGAGCAAGTGGCTCAGATAAAGGAATGATGTGGGGACCGGTTTGTCTCAAGTTCCCAGTTCACGTTCTCTGGTGTTTCCCGGCCCCACCATGGTTCCTGAGCAGACAAGAGCTCCCTTGGCCTTCCCTGTGACTTCCTTCCTCCTGGGCAGCCTCCCTGTGACTTCCTTCATCCCTCCAAGCTTTCCCTTGTGTTGCTGGGAAGACAGGGATGATGGAGAACAGAGACAGATTTGAGAAAGAGACCACAAGGCCCAGTCTCCACCAACTTCAATAGGTGGAGTTTCTTTTTCCTTCCTTTCTTTTTTCCTTCCTTTCTTTTTTTTCTTCTTTCTTTTTCCTTCCTTTCTTTTTTTTTTTTTTTTAAAGATTGTATTTATTTATTTGTCAGAGAGAGAGAGGGAGAGAGAGAGAGAGATCACAAGGAGGCAGAGAGGCAGGCAAAGAGAGAGGGGGAAGCAGGCTCCCTGCTGAGCAAGAAGCCCGATGCAGGACTCAATCCCAGGACCCTGGGATCATGACCTGAGCCGAAGGCAGAGGCTTAACCCGCTGAGCCACCCAGGCATCCCTAGGCTCCACCTTTCTAAATCCTCCAGAGAGGGCTAGAAATATTCAAATGCTATAGCCTAAAAACAAACCAAAACAAAACAACCAAAAAACCCCCATGAGAAACAAAAAAACAAAACAAACAAACACAAAACTTAGTTCAGGCTGTAAGTCCACAGAAGGATCTGAACAAATCTGCCTACCACAGGGAAATTTATGGAAACAAAAAGGTAGCATCATTTCCAAAACAGCTTTTGTTTTTATGTAAGAGTATTTCATTGAAACTATGCTCAAAAGTGCCTCTTCAATGTTTAATTTATGGGTACTTATTTTCCTGGGATTAGCCAAAGGACTGAACCCCATTCGCACCTGAGGGTCTAGGTGATTGAGGCTTTGCTTTGGAAGAGTGGGTTGGAGGTGAGAGGAGGAACAGATGGGATGTGAGACTCAAAAAACAGCGTGAAATTGTGGGAGGCTGGGACCAAGGGATGGGTGATGGATTCTCAAACAGCTGAAGGATTACTTCCCCCAAACTGCCCCCTGCCTTCTTCTGGCGTGGTGGCATCTGTCTGTCCCATGCATGTGTATGTTGGATGGGGCGGTGGTATTCAGGTGGAGGAAAGAAAAGGATGAGGAGGAAGATAAGAAGGAATCAGGATACGACGTCAGTGTGAACACTTTGCTTCTTGGAGTTGCATGTTTGCTGAATGGGTTGCCTCTCCAGAGTCCTCTGACCTCTAAAGCACTCTCAACTCGGGACAGTATTCATATCCATGCAACACCTTCATCACGCCTTGTCAGAAAGCAAGGCCTTATTTTATAACCAAATCTGTGCTCCTCAAGGTACTAACTCTCTCGAGATCTCTGCCTAGCAGAAAGGCTTAGAAAAGCCATGGTCATACGAGAAAAAGTTTGTAGAAAAAACACTTTGGTCAGCTTCGTTGTAAAATAGCTCAGGTGAACTGACTGATTATCAGCTAGCTTGAGCCTGCTAGTTAAAATGTAAGAAGTGACGAGAGCAGTAGAGACAAACAGGACTGGGATCTGAATCTCAGCCCAACATACCGGGAAACTTTGGACAAGCTACTTAACCTCTCTGAGTTCTATCATCTGCAAAATGGGCAGAAAAATACATCCTGACTCTCAGTCTTGTGATCATCGATTCTGATAGGGCATGGAAAAGTGAAAGCAGAATGCCCTTTACCATTATATATTTACCTAGAATGAATGAACAAATGAATGGATTTAATTTTCAAAAGATTTTATTTATTTATTTGTCCGACAGAGAAGAAGAGAGCACAAGCAGGGACAGTGGCAGGCAGAGAGACAAGCAGGTTCCATGCTGAGACGCTTAACAGACCGAGCCACCTAGGTGTCCCAAATTTATTTTAAAAGTTGTAGAAGGTATAAAGAGGCAGCCAGTAGGCTAGTGAGACCGTGGCATGTTTGGCAAAGAGAGTATTTTGAAAATTAGGACAATTCAAATAAAATCATGACCTCTGAGTTCTCTTGAAAAAATCAGAGGTTCCAGCAACCGTGGCTCCTCATCTCCAGGGGCAGAGAGACTGCCCCACCGCCAAGCAGGCCTTCACCACCTAGCACCCCAAGGCCACTTTTCCCCACTCCTTCACCTGCTGCCCACTTGGGTGTCTGCCCACGTGCACAGTTATGGGACCTTGCCACCTGCTCTAGAGCACCTTCTTTAAAAAATACACCAGGGGCGCCTGGGTGGCACAGTGGGTTAAGGCCTCTGCCTTCGGCTCAGGTCACGATCCCAGGGTCCTGGGATCGAGCCCCGCGTCGGGCTCTCTGCTCAGCAGGGAGCCTGCTTCCTCCTCTCTCTCTGCCTGCCTCTCTGCCTACTTGTGGTCTCTGTCTGTCAAATAAATAAATAAAATCTTAAAAAAAAAAATACACCATTGGGGTGCCTGGTGGCTCAGTCCGTTAAGTGTCTGACTCTTGATTTTGGCTCAGGTCGTGATCTCAGGGTCGTGAGAGGGAGCCCCTCGTCAGGCTCTGCACTGGGCGTGGAGCCTGCTTAAGATTCTCTCTCTTCCTCTTCCTCTCCCCCACACTCCCTCTCCCTCTCTAAAAAAACAAAACAAAACCCCCAAATCCACAAGCCTGTTAATACAAACTTCGGCTTCTATAAAGGAGACAGCTTCTGACAGCTGGGTATCATAGCGAGGCTACAATGTCATGGTCAGATAGGGGTGCGAGTCTCACATTCCACAGAAGTTTCATGAAAACTGATGAGACTCAGCTTCCTTATCAGCAAAGGAGGGAAAATTATTTCTACCTCTTTGGGTTGGGTAAGGAGTCTGTGAGTTACACAGGCAAAACAACTTATATGGTAGCTGTTATTACTCCTAGGAATGTTGGCAAACGCACAAGAAAAAAGGCATCTATCTATAGATCAGGCAAAACGCACTAATGTAATAGCTTAGGTTTCATTAACAACTGGTATTGACTAATTTAGCTACATTTCTTTTTTTTGAGGGATGAATAGCCTTTTAAGAATTAAACTTGGGGGGCACCTGGGTGGCTCAATTGGATAAGCCTCTGCCTTCGGCTCAGGTCAGGATCCCAGGGTCCTGGGATAGAGCCCGGCATGGGGCTCCCTGCTCAGCGGGAAGCCTACTTCTCCCGTTCCCTCTGCCTGCCTCTCTGCCTACTTGTGCTCTCTGTCAAATAAATAAATAAAAATCTTTTTTAAAAAAAGAATTAAACTTGGAGGAAAAAAAAGAATTAAACTTGGAAGTCAAAGCCAGGCATTAGCAATAAAGGCCCCAAATCCTTCCCGTTAGAGATACATAAAGACGGGTTTACAAGTAAAATAGTATACTGTCTAGAGTTTGCTTGAAAACACTCCAGAAAAAAAAAAAAGTGACTTAGATGAGAGAGGTCAGAAAAATGTTGATTAACTGTTAGACTGTGTGATGGGTTATAGAAATACATCAGGTTAACCTTGGGATTTCTACTGTGCTGGAAAACCTCTATACATTAAAGATCAAGAAAGAAAAAATATTCACACCAGGTGTTGATAATGTATGCTCAGGGCCTGGGATAAGATAAGCACTTTTAACATCTTAAATATTTTTTCAACAAATGGATAGACAAACAGTGTTTCTTGTATCTCCCAGGTTTTCCTCCGCTGAAACAACTATAATACCTTCTTTGCTAGCCTATTCCTTCAGGTCTCCCCACTCCAATTTATTGCACGGGGAGCAAAACTAATGTCCTTGAAGAAAACTCTCCTCAGCTTCCAAGGGGCTGTTCAGTGCCTTGCAAATCAATCAGTGGTTTCAAGACTCCCCACTTGCCAGCCTCTCCTGGACTAACTGACCTCATGTCCATATGTACCCTTACAATTCCAGATCTGTTCTATCCAGACAAATCCCATGGGCTCTAGCTTTAATGTTAGAGAGCCACTTCCCAACTGTGTGGTCTGGAAAAACTAACTCAATGTCTCTTCCATTTTCACCTTAAAAATAGGTTACTACTGGGGCACCTGGGTGGCTCAGTGGGTTAAGCCTCTGCCTTCGGCTCAGGTCATGATCTCAGGGTCCTGGGATTGAGCCCCGCATAGGGCTCTCTGCTCAGCAGGGAGCCTGTGTCCCCCTCTCTCTGCCTACCTCTCTGCCTACTTGTGATCTCTCTCTGTCACATAAATAAATTAAAAAAATCTTTAATTTAAAAAAAATGGGTTACTATTTACTTGGTGGGGCTATCCGGGAAGCACCCAGCACCCTGCCCAAGGTAGGCTATCAGTGAGAGATAACTTTTGTGGTTATCATTAATAAGCTCAACACACTATTTGGGACTTCCATAAGTACATGTCCGGCACAAACACCTCCTTGTGTTTTATTAGCCACATCCTTTCCCTGCTTTTCTCAGATTCGACCCACTGGGTTGGGTTGTCTGGAACATGAGGAAATTCCATGGTGGTCGTGTGTCTGCTGTAAGGTTATTCATGTGCCCCTGTGCCTGTGAGGAGGGTCACCTTGGTCTATGGGTCAACCCCGAAGGCGGGGTGTTGTGTCGCACTTCTGTATAACTCTGACGACTGCAGAGCCTCACACATGGGGCCCACAAAGAATAACACTACCTTTCAAACTGTACAATTCCTTCCAGGAGGGTCTCGGGAGAACTTAAAATGAGCAAGAATTTCTCCATGAGACATTTATGAATAAAGTTATCTCATCGGGAGAAATCTGATCCATACCTAACCAACCTCCAGCCACCGGGGGAGTCCTTGACGAGATCTCAAAGCTGAAAGTACTTTCAGTGTTTTTCCTACTTTTCTGTCTTCCTAGCTGAGTATCCTGAAGCACGGGAATAAATGTACCGCATGCCTCAGAGGACTGGCGTCGTGCCTCAGTTCAAACCAGGTTAACAACAGCTTCCGCGACGAGTGGCCCCATTCTGCATGTAGGGCAGGGATTATCAACCCTCACCGGGTACTGGGACCATCTGGGGAACTTCCAAAAAAGACTTATTTCTTAGGCCTTATGCCAAAGATATGGATTTAATAGGTCTGGAATGGAACCTGGGAATTCACTTGACTTTGAAAAAAAATGTAAGTGATTTTAATGCACAGGCGAGACTGAGAACCACCAATCTAATGGTTAGGAGGGAAAAAGAGAGATAAGCAAGGGTTTGTGGTGGTCTCTTTAGGATGAACTGTAAGGCACTGGGGAGCCATGAGAGACCCTATGAGCAATGCGGGGATGCGAAGTAGAGAAAAAAAAACCCAGTCATTATGCATTCAAAGACCAAGTAATACAGGTGTTGGTATAAATAAAAGGGGTTTATCCAGGCAAAGGAAGGAAACTGCTGCTGTATCCTGTGACAGGATGTTTCGCAACCAAAGGGCCACCATTAGGGATCCGGAGAGGATGTAAGTGAAAACCAACCCTTGGTCTTCACTCCATTCTCTTCTCTTTCCCTTAAAATTGGCTCAATTGCTGACCTCAGCATGTTGTTGGCGTATCTGCTGTCAAGAATAAAGCTGAGTTTCCACATACTAAGATTTATGACTTTGGTTCAGAAATCTCTTAACAATAAAGGTTTCAGGGGATGCCTTTAGAAAAACAACCCGCTGCTATGATAATAACCATTGTCTTTAATCACATGGGCTCTTTTTCTGGAAAAATAATCATCCACAATTTCCAACATGGTGTTACCCAAAAGTGCTGAGGCAATGATGTTTCTTTATTGTATTACGATAATAACCCGTTCTGGAGAGACTGAAGTGAAATAGCCATCCTTAATCTCCACTGGTGGAAATACAAATTGGAATAATCTTTATAGAAATTGGACAGTGTGCTAGGAGCTTGGAAATAATTCATACTTTTTGATCTATTGCTATAGATCTATTCCTTAGAATGGACTTTAAAAAAATAATCAGAGATGTGATATTTGCAAACAAGTTTATCATAGAATACAGAATATGTATCAAAATATAACATATATATCTAATCATACCATATAAGTTTGCCATAAAATACTGAAAATTTGGAAGTAATCAAAATAAACGTCCAACAAAAGTGACCAGTTAAGGGGCGCCTGGGTGGCTCAGCGGGTTAAGCCGCTGCCTTCGGCTCAGGTCATGATCTCAGGGTCCTGGGATCGAGCCCCGCATCGGGCTCTCTGCTCAGTGGGGAGCCTGCTTCTTCCTCTCTCTCTGCCTGCCTCTCTGCCTACTTGTGATCTCTCTCTGTCAAATAAATAAATAAAATCTTTAAAAAAAA